>NC_079203.1:3990978-4328725 GCF_026745355.1 Beta vulgaris subsp. vulgaris
AAGTGACAATATCATCACCAACACTCAAAGTTAAAGAAATAGACATACAGGATTTTATAGAACGACCCATTTGCAAAGTAATTAGAGTGCACTTAAGTGCTCCCATATTCAGTTTCTTACAAACGGACAAAGGCATGACAGATACAGATGCACCTAAATCACACAATGCCTTATCTATAAATAATGCACCTACATGACAAAACTACCAGGATCCTTCAACTTAGGTGTGGTTTTAGTTTGTAAACAACACTACACTCTTCCGTTAGAGCGACTCACCCTACCCCAGCAAAGTCTTTCTTTTTAGTAATCATGTCTTTCAAAAACTTAGCATAAACAGGCACTTGAGAAATAAGTTCAGTAAAAGGAATTGTTACCTCAAAGTTCTTACCATAGTCAAGAACTTACCAAATTGCTGATCGACCTTCGACTTCAGTATCCTATGCGGAAAAGGTATCCTTGGTGAAATAGGCGTTTCAAAAACCTTTTCCTTCCGCTTTCTGTCTGATCTTCCTTGGCTAGTTTGACCTTCGACATCCACTAGTAGAAAAATGCAAAGTTGCGTCAGTCTATGTGCGTCGCACGCTAGAAGCACTAACGTAAATAACCTATTTGCGTTGCACATTAAAGAACGTGCGACGCACAAAATAAAAGCATGTGGTGGTAAGGTCATTTGCGTCGCACGGAGTTGAGAACGCGACGCAAATAACGAATTTGATTTGCGTCAAACACAGCTATAGTGCGACATAGATGGTTGTATCTCATGATTTGCGTTGCATGCTTGGGGATGCGACGCCAAATCGTTTTTGTCTAAAAGCTAATGACTTAGAGGCCTATTAAGTCATGTGCGTCGCATGACCCATGACACGCGACGCAGATTACACGTGACTTTTAAACTCTCCCAGTCGTCCCTAACTTCATTTCCCCAAACCCTAACTTCATTTCGAATCGCCACACACTTTTTCACCGCTCTCTCTCTCACCACATTCTCTCTCACCTCATTCTCTCTCACTCACTCAAACAACAATCAAACAAGGAAAAATTCATCATCAAATGAAACCCTCATCACTCAAAACATCATAACCATAAAATTTCTTCAAAAATTAATAAAAATCTAAATCAGAAAACACTACAAAACCCTCAAAAAACACAAATTCTGGCAAATTAAAACAACAAAAAAGAAATCAAAAGCAAAAAGTGAGATATATATACAAGTCTATCACGTTCACCGGCTTGAAAAGAGACTATTTGATGGTTCGATCCACCTCATCGAGGTTCGTCGCAATATATTTCCTCTTTTTCGCCATTTTTTCTGGGTATTTTCTCTCTCCTCTGAATTTCGAATCTTAAAGAATCTTTGCATCTTCATGTGTTTGCGGTGTTTCCGAATCTTGCGGGCGAGTGCTACGATATGGTTTTCGGATCTGAAGAGCACGAAGACAAAGAGGAGAAAGACACGAATTCAGAAGTTTTTGGGTTCATCTTCTCTGAATTCACGATTTACAAATTTTTTAATTCACATTTTATTATGAATTTCTTCGTTTTGTCATAGTTATAATGAACCTATCAAAAATGAAATTTCTTGTATTTTTTCAGTTTTTTAACTTTAACATGAAATTTATTGATTTGCAAATCTGGTGGAGGAAGAGAAGAATTTACTAATTTAGGATATAGAGAATTGCGGATTTTCGTTGTTTAAGTTTGTTTAATTCCATTTTATTTGTACCATTTTTTAAGTTTATCATTTTAGATTTTCATTCATGTTTTCTGATTACAGACTATTGTAGAGAATAAAGAATCATTTCAATAGTTCCGTACGCAAACTTTTTGTGCTTGTTGCAGTGGGTTGGCTTGGTTTTTATTTTATTATAATCTGCCATTTGCTCGGATGTTGGTTAAAATCCGATGCAAATTCCTCTTTTTAATTAAAAAATGCGTGATTTGCGTCGACATGGTACAACGTGCGACTCAAACGCGGGCCAGCTCTGGTTAGACTTGGCGTCCCATTCGCGACCAATAGTAGTTCATTGCGTAGCACCTCAACCCGTCCATGCAAATAGCTCCTCAACTGTGTCAGACCCTATCCAACGCATATGATGTCTCACAAATTTGCGTCGAACTGTGTCGTGGACGTAAGTCCGACGCAAATGTGCCAGGTTAGATGCAAACCGTTCTTCTCTACTAGTGATCAACTCTTCTCCGCTTTTTACTTTATCACCTCCTTCTCCTTCTAGGAGAAGCATCATCAATGAGCATGGGAGAGCATCATAATATGCCGCTACGAAGTGTAACGACATTGACATCTTTGGATGGTTTCCCGACAGATGACCTGTTTCTCTTGCATTATTTTCGACCACCTGAGCAAGTTGAGTCTCCAAGTGTTAGTGTTCTTCAACTCCTTTATCTCTTCATGACTCTTTTGCATAAGAACCATCATCTTCATCAGATCAGAATGTAGCTCTTGAGAGCTGGCATCTGAGAAGATGTGTTGATAGCCTTGGTGCGAAGGCTTATTAAACCAGAGGGTTCTGAGGAGCCCTTGATAATATAGTTTTCAGCAACATGTGTGGTTTTGATGAGTGCTTGTAGGAAGATTGTGGTGAGGTGAGAATTCGATATGTTTTTGTAGAAAAATTGGTGATCCCTCCAACCTAGGTTGAATGTGTTAGAGGTTTGTGGAGCTCTGTTAAAAAGCATTTGCATGCTCCATTCTGATTCGATCATGTTATGTAGCAACAATCATGACCAAATGCCTTGAACACAACACCCTCACAAGAAGAGTAATAAGATCATGGAAGTCATCGCATTATACTCATAGGAGGAGTATTGACTGTGATGATTTAAGTGAATCCATATTCATGCTCAACTGGGTAACTTGTGAAGACATAAGGCATATGCATCAGCATCCAACTTTTTCTTTATAGTCCTGGAGGAACTATGACATTCGTGCTAAGTGGCTAGGAAATTATACCCTTCATCCACCTCCTTATCTAGGAAACACCCCCTGCAATGAATCAATTATATCTTCATATGGGTTGTAGACCATTGTAAAATGCTTGGTGATGAACCACTTGTCAAGATTGTTGTGGCATTCTCTCTGCAGGTCCTTGAACCTATTCCATGCTTCTTTTAGTTTCATCGGGTTTTGTTGAAAGATAGCAAGTTTATGTCTTATTCTGCAGTCTTGGTAGGAAGACAATACTCTTTCAGGAATGCTTCAAAAATAGCACTCCATTTAGTTGATGTAACATCATCATCAACCATTTTTTAGCTTTATCATTCAAAGAAAACTCAAATTCATGACCTTCAACTGATCAAGAGTGACCCCTTAATGCTTAACGGTACGACAAAGTTGTTAAACCTTGTAAATGATTTGCAGGTCCTTAGATGGCTGCCCGTCAAATTCTGTTGGATCTATTAAGAGAAAGCTTGATTTCAGTTGGCTGCCTGTATGTCAGGTATAGTAGGTCTGTAACGTTGCCAGGAGAATACTCCATAAACTTCAATGACTTAGGAGGCATGATTGTTCTGTTGTTCTCTGGATTTTCCCTGATTAGCGACTGCTTCTTCTTCTTTTTTCTTCTTGATTTGCCGATGTGTTTCTCAAGATCAGGATCAGTTGGAATGGAGTACCTTCTTTTAGACCTGGGCATAAAAGAAACAAAGAAAAATGTGCGGTGAGATTGCCTCAATTGAACTTGAATTTCCAATGAGACAACAAAAATAGTTCAAATAATCAATCAAAAAGCTAAGAAACTAGCCATCTCCCCGCAACGGCGCCAAAAATTTGATGGGTTTTAAAATATATACCCAATGTGTCTGTATACAAACTGACAAATACGGGTCAATCCATAGGAAGGATTCTATAAGATTAATAATTAATAACTACACTAGAATAATCTGAACACAAAAGATGGAAGTTTATCAAATAATTAAAAACCTAGGAGAATCGAGTAGTCCACGATGCTTCTACCAATTTATTCACTACAATATAGTTCAACAATACTTGATTGAGTTCGAATAACTAGAGTATTTCGTTAATCTACGACGGCATTAACAACTCTTAGATATAACATATGCCATACTGTCGCTCAACCTAATCAAACCTACCTATTGTAACAAGCCTCTAAAGAATATTCTTTTGATTCTAACTCCTACTAGCTAAACATAACTCATGTTATTGCGCAATTACATGAATTAAACAAGCATGACAATCAATATGCATTATTCTAATCCTATCCAAATATCGAAGAGCTTCAAACCACAATAAAAAAGGTACAAACATGGCTTCCCTCTCTAAGTCCTAGAAAAGACTACTCACTCATGATAATAATAAACTCAATAAAAATAATGGAAATAGAAGAATTCATCAAAATAAACAAAGTAAAGAGGAATACCGAATGATTGAAGAACAATGAAAATGAATCAACGATCTCTATAATCTTCAAAATCAAGAGTTAATACAAAGCATATAGAGAAACTAAGTGTTTAGACCTGAAAACGCAGAAATTAAGATAGTCTAATCGAAAATACGAAAAATCTATTTGTACTTTTTACAAAACCGGCTAAAAAAGGCAAATTTAACCGTCCCGAAAACCGCCCGGTCGACTGGGAGGCATTCACCCGTCGAGCGACGGTGATTCTCAAACTACGACAAAGAATTATTCCAACCGATCAACGGGCAAGCAAGCGATTTCGGCTCCTTTCTCGCTCGGTTGACCGGGCTAACATGCCTTGGATTCTGTAATATTTCATTTCGCCGGTCGACCGGCGGAAAAACTACGATTTCTCGTCAACTGCGAAGGATGTATCTCTCAAACCAGAAGTCCGATTGGGGCATGTGACCTATCATTGGAAAGCCCTTGAAGTCTATTTCCAACCCAACTAGAATTTCTTGATTATAAATTTTTATATCAAAAGTTATGATCAAAATAATGAATATGTGTATGTTTTGGCACTTCTTTCACTAAATCTTTGCTTCATTCTAACTCGAAATTGTCCCAAACGGATGCATTTATCCTTGTGCAACATATATTCATCTTCAATGATTAATGTGCTTGATCTTAGATAATCATAATCAATTTGCATCAAAATAACCTGAAAATCATTGAAAGCGCAAATGGAGTAGTAGAGCACAACTTACGTAATTCATGCCATTATGCACCTAAATGCTCTAAAAGGAGTTCTAAATACAATCAAAATGCATCTAAAAACCATATATAAAAGTGACATGTCACCTGACAACCTTCTTTTTCGGCTCATAGACTAAGTCGGTGAACGATAGACAATCACCTTAGCCTACGCCAGCAGAGGTTTAGGGTTTTTGCAATATTATCTTTATTAAAAAAATTACTTAACTTTATTTCTCTTCCAATAAAAACTACCCAGAAACTTCTACATCTATTTTTGAATGAAATAACATTATATAACTACACTATAACTTATAACCTTAACATACGTGTCCAACAAGTCTTGAGATCTTTATGAAAGAGATAAAGTAGAGTATAAAAATAACAAAAAGATAAAGTTTCAATTAGTCTATAATGGAAAGTATAGTTAATAATGTAGCTCAGCTTGTTTCAGGTTAGATAATTTAGAATCAGGTCAAATAGTTATGTTCGCGATTGTGGTCGGGTCTAGGGCTGGCAATGATGCGAGTCGAGCTCGAGTTTGACTAAACTCGACTCGAACTCGAAAACTCATACTCAAACTCGACTCGACTCGAAAACTCGCGAGTTTCAAAATTTCAAGCTCGAACTCGAACTCGAAACCTAAATCGAACTCGAACTCGTTTCAAGCTCGAACTCGAACTCGTTTCAAGCTCGAACTCGAACTCGTTTCAAGCTTTTTGGTCATTTGATATAGTTCTATTTTTATAGAAGAAATTCTTTACTTTGCTCTTTGGTCATTTTATATACTTTTTTTTTCATTTTTTTAAAAAAGAAAAGTACAAGTATTTTTATAGAAAAAATAAAGTTAAAATTTCTTAAAAAAATTAAAAGTATATATGTATAAAATTTATCGAGTATCTCACGGGTTTCTCGAGTCGAGTATTGAGTTGCTCGACTCGACTCGTTAACCTGTCGAGTCGAGTTTGAGTTCGAGTCGAGCTCACTCGAGTCGAGCTTTGACCGAGCTTTGATCGAGTCGAGTTCGTAGCTCACGAGCTGTCTCAACTCATTGCCAGCCCTAGTCGGGTCTGTATGTTATGATCAGGTCATTTGAGTAGGATCAGTTTTTGTTAGTTCACTTGGTAGTTGGTCCTCACCAATGCCCATTGAAACAGCTTAAAAGAAAAAAAGGCATGGAGAAAGCCGGTCACTGGTTGCAGCTCTTTGTTGACCGACGAATCACGAATGCTTATGAAGTACGATCATTCAGCTGTTTTCTTCTCTGCAAAATTCAACTCCAATTTCCCTCTCTTCAGATCTCCAAAAATTCTCTCATTTCCTTTTCGACCCAGAAATGGGTCCAAATGAAAATTCATCCAAGTGTGGTACAATAGTAACCCAGCTCATCCAGATAATCAAAGAAATTTCTTCAATGTCTGAATGCAAAAACTCCTCTAAACGAATTTACTCGAATTTGGTGCGTAGAGTCAAGTTGTTGAGCCCTCTTTTTGAGGAATTGGTTGATAAAGAAGATGATGAAATGAAATTTCTCCCTGTTGACCAGCTCCACGCCTTTGAATCACTTAAAATCGCTTTGATTTCTGCCAAAGACCTGCTCAAATGGGTTCAGGAATCCAGCAAACTTTACCAGGTATCTCTTTTTTCATATGTTATTTTGTTGAATTTTTTTTTAATGTTTTGATCATGGTTCTAGTTACTTTTCTATTGAGTGATTCAAATTGGAGGTGGGTTTCATTGCAATTGAGCAATGATCATGTTTACACTTTGGAGGTAGTCCAAGTTATACAGATCGCTTTGTTTCTTGTGTGTACTTCGTCGAATAGACGTCCTAGATCCCGAGTTTTTGGGTCTTCCATATTAATCCGATTTTCGAAGACGCTTTTCTTTTGGGCAGAATCAGTTCGGGAAAGGTTAGATTTTCATTTGAAAATGAGCCAATTACAACATTTGCAAGAGTTATGCCGTCCAATCGAGTGAAATGCAATGGTTGAGCGAATTTGCCAGGTTTATGAAGAATAAACCATCTAGGATGTAAGGAATTTAGTATGTAAGATTTATTTAGTTTGACTAGGATCGTTTGAGGGAGACCTACTACTGTTACGCCATCGTTAGTGGATGAATAGTTATATCCTAGCATATAGGAAGTATTCCTTTACTAGCAAATGGTAGCAAGTATAAGTTATATTCATATTTAAGAAAAGGGGGAGGTTTTTCCATTACGAAAAAGTGGAGTGATGTCTCTGAAACTTAGGAAACATAATTGTCTTGTCCATACAACCCAGTGAATTAAAACTCCGTTCTCTAACGGATTTTGGATTTGCCGTTCTGCGAAATCCTGTTACGGAACGCCATAATAAAATTCACATACTTCTCGCCGCGTTGTCCGTTCCGTAACACGAACTCGCCGCGTTAGAACGCTTTTATCTCCGTTACATCTGTTTTTTTCAAACATTGGCCAAATTCTTTGTATGATTTAATTATATAGTTGATGAAACGTGATATTCTATTAGATTTGATTATATTATGTTGTAATAATGCTTCATAAACTAAAAAATACAAATAAAGTTGAAACATATTTATGTGAATTTTTTAAAAAAAATCACGCTGCGTCGGTCGCGAAACATTCTATTTGCACGTTACAAGCCGTTCCCGCGACAACGTGACCGTTCCCGCGACCGACCGCGACCGCGTTTTTTTTCCCTGATACAACCTATATATGTAGTGATCAATTTCATGGGTGCAATGTTATTTCACATCTTGTCTGGTGGTACCATGATTTCAATCTTGTCTGCTTCCTACCGTGAAATAATTTTATGTCCCGCTGCCTTGCAGAATTCATCTACAATAGTTTTCCTAAAGTGTTCTATAAATCGATTTGTCCTCTTGCTCTTGCATCACACTCCATTTGATAGAGAAGATTTCACCATGAATCTATTAGCCATTGGCATTGGTCATGGATGGATGAACGAGGAACCACTAGCAATATAGCACAAACAAGTTTCATCTTCCATTATTGATTAGGAAAAATTGATGTAAACAGGCCAAACTATGGCCAGTCTTCTATAATCGGTCCCAACAACTGATTCTCCCAGAGCAGTCCCAAACTCCCAACTACTACTCATATTGATAGTTTTGGACCTGGTTACCTGACAGCGACCACATGTGCAAGGCACATGGTACTTAATGGGTTGAGTCTTTTTTTTAAATAAAATTGATTCTTTCTTTCTCTTTTCACTTTCTTTCTCTCTTCTCCATCTTTCTTCCTTTTCACTTTTTCTTTCATTGCATCAATGGTGTTTCAGTGTTGGTACACCAGTCATTCTTCTTCAATTTTTTTGTTCCATTTAAAGCTGTTATTCAATAATTTTCAAATTTTCTCAAAAGAAAATTGTTTCCCTCTTACGCGAATATGCTTGAGTAATCTTGATGGCAGTGTGGTAATTGGTGTTATACCAATATTCTGCTAGAGCTAGCCATCAAGCCCAGTTGTGAGGAGAGTCATGGCACATACATCTTAAGTTTGATACTAAACACCTATTCAACACCTCATTTTGCCCATGTGGTAAGCAGTAGTAGAGAGCTTATGTTGTACTCCGTGCAATTTTATAAATTCAGACCAAAATGTCTATTATAAACACTTGTCTTTATCAGATACAATGCTATGAGGAAACCCGTACAGTTTAGAGATGTTGCCTAGGAAACACTGGCCACTTTCCACTTTCAAAGGATTGAAAGGGTGGATAGAGCACAAAAATGAGCATACTTGCTCAATCTGTCAATGACTACCATAATCACCTCCTTGTCATGTATTTGGGTAAGCCTTCAATGAAATCCATGGTAATTTCATCCCATACGGCAGTAGGGAGGCAAGGGCTGGAGTAACCCTGGATAGGCATTGTTGTCAGCTTTGCATTTTTGGCAAGTGATAAATTGCCTCATATATCAGCAATGGAGTGCTTCATGCCTGACCAAAAGAAGAGTGTTTTAACCTTCTAGAGGTGGCTTCAAGAGTGACCTCCATGGGGGAGTCATGCATCCAAGTAAGAATCATTTGTTGAGCAGGAAGTTTGGACCCACTACAATCTCGCTCTTCCTCTTCAAATATTATCTTGCTAGTGTAGTACGATGTAGTGCAGGATTGAGCTTGAGTTCCTTAACAAGTTGATGTAGGTTTGATCTTCCTCCCAGAACTTTGCAATTCTTCGAGCAATGATGAATGAATAGCAGACACAACGATCGTGAGTTACCGATATCCATAAGCTCTGAAAGAGCTTCTGTCTTGTTTTCAACACCCACCTTTTTCCACTGAGTAATCAAAGCCCGGTTTAGACAACTACTGCTGCTGGTCGGGGTAGCCAACTTATGATCCACTAAATATTTGACACTTTGTTGGTCAGTCCTACTGATGAATGGTTGCATCATTAGGTAATGCTGCCATTTTTGGACTCCAAAAAATAATTGGCAACAACACTCTCATATGCTGACAGATGAGATGAGAATTTGAATGTGCTTTGCTAATCTTTCATCATAACCACCCTCATGCCCATAACCTCCCCCATGCATGAGGCATCAGTCTTAATGAGAAAGGGTTTGTGGAAATAAGGGAGTGCTAGGACTGGTGGAGTGGTCATGATTTGCTTGAGTAGGGTAAAAGCTTCTGCAGTTGCTTCATACCATATAAAAAGCATCTTTCTTCAGTAGGCTAGTGAGGGGGTTTGCATATTTTCCCATAGTCCTTATTGAATCCCATAGTCCTTAATCAATCTCTGTTATAACCAGTGATGCCAAGAAATCCCCTTAGTCGCTTGAGATTCTTAAGGCAGGCCAATCCAGTACAACTTGTTTTTTTTTCGCTCAGTTTGCACTCTCTCTTAGGTAATGATATGTTCCAGGTAGCGAATGGAGGTAGCCCCAAAAGAGCATTTCTTTAAGTTAGCACTAAGAGAATGAGCTGTCATCATTGACTCTAGTACTGCCTATAAATGAGTCAGATGTTCCTCCCATGAAAGGTTGTAGATCATCTCATTAAAAAAAAAACAAGAACAAACTTTCTCATGTAAGGCTTAAAAATGTGGTTCATGAGGGATTGGAAGGTGCATTGGCGAGGCCAAATGGCATCACTAAGTACTCAAATGGCAAAAATGGTTTTAACTGCAGTTTTTGTGGATGTCAGATGGGTATACTCTTATTTAATGGTAGCCAGATTTAAGGTCAATTTTGGAGAAATATTTCGTGCCTTGGAGTTCATCTAGAAGCTTTTCTATCACAGGTATGGGAAACTTATCCTTGGTAGTTGCTTTATTCAAGCTTCTATAATCAACACACATCCTTCATCCTCCATTCTTCTTTTTCACTAACACAATATGAGCTCCAAAAGAGTTGTTGCTATGCCTTATATCCCCTGGTCTAATAACTCTTGGTAATTTCCTCAATCATATCCTTCTGTATTGTAGTGTGTCTATATGGCCTTACATTGATGGCCTCATTTCCCTCTTTCAAGGGTTTCTTGTGAGAATCCTCCTCTCGGTGGTGGTAACCCCTTAGGTACCTCAAAAACCTTATCAAGTTCCTGTAATAGTTTATGCAATGACAAGGAAAGGTCAGTTAGAGTATGTGCTTCAAGACCTGTAGCTGAGGTGAACCTCCCACCTCTAGTGGTACTATCTCAATCTTCATCATTGACAACTCTCCTGAGTTGCATCACTTTCCTCAATTTACTGCACTTCATGCTCTTCAATCTCTTGCTAGTAGCCCCCTTAGCTTCACCCTTATTCTGAGGTGAGTAAACTCCATAGTCAAGTTCATGAAGTCCTATAAATTGGGCCCAAGGAGAGAAAACCATTGGAACCCAAATACCAAATCACTTCCACTCAAGTGTAAAAAACACATCAGTGGCAGACTCTATTCCCTGCATCTTCCACCTAAACTCCATGATCATGGTGTTAAATTGCAGCTGGCCACCATCTGCAACCTTGACCCATAAGGTGTTATTCCTTCGACCTTGCAATCTAGCTTGAGAGCTATAGAAATGTCGATGAAATTTGGGTACTCCCACTGTCTATAGGGCTTTCTCACCATGATAACCATTAACCCTCATAGTCTGAAAGGTGGACACACCATCCAAGTCTTGTAATGAAATTTGCGCACATTGAGTCAAGGTTCCTCTTCTACCTCATCTATTTCTTCTTTACCACTACCTTCTACTTCTAGATGACTTGGGGTTTCTTGCCCTTGCATTTGTGCCCTGGTTCATATTTATCATCTTACCAAAAACACATATTTTTGGCTCTTTTCTCATTGAATTCAGCAGGGGTTAAGGTTCTTTTGTTTGGGTTAGGGTTGTGTGTGTTTTGGTAGGGTTTGAAGGGGGTAGGCTTAGTATATGTTCTGGTGGTGGCTGTATTTTTATGGCGTGGAATTGGTAACACGTTTCTGTCTTAGACTTCTGGAATGCTTCATTTAATTTAGCTAGGCAAAGTGCCTGCTGAACAGATTCTGGTGCAAACATTCTCACAGCAAGCTGTATATCCTTCTCTAACCCCCCAAGTAGCAGCTTAACTGGTGTTCCTCAGTCAAATCTAACCTACTTACAAGGGCATTAAAGGTGTCATGGTACTCTTGAACAGTATCTGTTTGTTCTAGAGCCTTAAGTTCTGCCATGGGATCATCATACAATTTCCCAAACCTCACGTTTATATCCTCAGTATACCTAGTCCGAATAGGAGGATGTTTTGTAGTCTCTTCATGTAAGTTTGGTGTCACGGCAAAGCCTTGCCTTTACTCTAACTCCATCACTCACCTTATCTAGCTCAAAAAACTGATTACATTTGTATAACCAGGATTTAGATCATTACCATCACATTAGTTAATCTAGCAAAATAATGGTGGTTTGAGTGCTCTAGTGATTTACGATCCTCAGTCACTAACTGATTAACTTGCAGTGATAATCCTATCTATAAGATCATTTAAAATTCGCAATAGCTTGAACATTTTTTGCAATGTTAGAACTAATACTATTAGAAGTTTCAGTTACTTGCTTGCGTTGCTGTTCTAAGAGATTTCTGAGATTTACCTCCAATCTCTGCAGCTCAGTATTTGTAATTTCAATGTCAGCATTTCTGGTTTGCACCATTTTTATTCCAAGAACCGTGCTGCTCTGATACTAATGGTGCAATCTGTAAGCTCAGATTGCTTTCCTGAATCTGACCCCCCAAAGAGGTGGACACTCAGCTAGATTATTAATAATCAACCAGGTAAGAAGGGTAATTTTGAGGACAATAATCTGGATAACTCCTACTAATTCTAAGGAATTAGTAGTGACTAAAGTTTAGAGAGAGGGGAGAACTTTTATATTGCAAAATCATGCATCATTCTTACACCTACTGGCCTTAAAATAACCTTCAAGGAAAGGAAAATAACAGAATTAACTACAGGAGAAATTAAGCTACACGGCCAACTAGCTGATTGCAAGGAATCTACATTCATTCCCAAAAATAATGTCTGTCAATTCTGTTTCAAGAGCTTTACCTCAGCACTCCTTCTCAGCTCAATATTCTTTTCTTTAGCATTTGCCAACTCATTACTCTTCATTTGGCTCCATTGAATTGGTGCATTGACTTCCATTTTCATTTCAGGTGTACTGGTATTAAGTATTACACCAATGTTATTCTGACAGTCAAAACTCATCATATTTGCATATGTATTATGCATATCTTGATCATATTTGCTTCTGTTGAAATCTAGTTGTCAATGCACTTAACTAAACTGTATGCTTATATCTTCCAATATACGTAATCCTCACAAGAAATTCAGTTGCCAAGACTGTCCGAAATTCGGACATTGGGGGGGGGGGGGATATATTATATATCTGAATCCAGAGTTTATCAAGATTAATCTAGCTATAAAAACTAAGCCAATCTAATTAGAAATTTAGGGATTCAAACCTATCAACTTTTAGATCCAACCATTTAGATACATTACTGCCTAAGTACATCTTTTCCATGTAGGTTGATTGCATTCTCCTAAATATTTTGTCCCTTCTCTCATATCTAATTGTGGTTCACTAGGGCATAAACTATCCAATAGTAAGGTCAAGTGTCGATTATGGATTATCTCCCCACTTTAGTGTGTTGGGTTGTAAAGAGTGTGACCTAGACAAGTAGCCTTAGTTGGTAATAGTTTTGGAGAGTTAGGTCAGATCTTGTTGACACACTCAGCCTTTCTGTCTCCTCATGCGTGGATTAAGAAGGATACGTAGTGGAGAATATTAGTAAACTTGTGTATCGAAGACTAAATTTAATTACTAAAAGATTTTGAAGCAGACAGGAATAGACAGTAGGAATGTAGGATATCGTTGCGGAACTTAAACTTCTTAATGTAGGAATGCCTCAAAAATTGTGCATACCCAGTTAAAAGTCTCCTTCAAGGTAGAAGATCTCGTCTTTCATTTTGTGCATACGACAACCGATGCCTTGTTCAAATTTGCAAGCTCATTTTGTACATTTGATTCGTCCTCAAGTGCATACGACAACCGATTTTAATGTTAATCGAGTAAACAACTTGTTTCATGTGACAGGCTGTGCAAAGAGACAAAATCTCATCAGAGTTTCTTCATATAGCGAGCAAATTGAAGAAGCACTGAGTAAAGTTTCTTATAATAACTTGATATATCCGAGGAAGTTCAAGAACAGGTAATTCTGCTAATCTGGATGCAACTGTGATGTAAAAGGTTTTAAGGCACTCTCAATACAAAGTATCATACATGCGAAGATAAGATGCTAATAAGTGGCATGCTGTGGTTTATATGTCATTAGATTGGACTTGTCCATGCTCATTTTCAACGAGCAAAAGCTAGAACAGAATCCACTGATCTACAATTAGAGATGGACATAACAAAAGTGCGGACGAAGCAGATCCTGATGCTGCAGTTCTCATGAGATTATACAGAACCTTCACCTTTTGACTATGGATGATCTGAGGAAAGAATCACGTGCCTTCCATGAGATGGTCATAACAAGCAGTAGTGATCTTGGTGATTCATTTGAGATGATGTCCTCCCTATTTAAGAAGCTTAATGACTATCTGCTGACTGTTAACCCAGAAGTTGACATGTCTGCTGTTGACAAAAGCATGATAAAGCACCGATCTCCTGTTATACCAGATGACTTCGTTGCCCTATCTCACTTGAGCTAATGAAAGATCCTGTATTATAGTATCTGGCCAGGTCAGACCTCCTTTGTTTCAACATATATTTCTACTTTACATCCATTTCCATTTTAGTCATGTGAAAGACTCGTCAATGCTCCATTAGCATATTTTGATTATTGTAGACAATTAATTTCTTGACTGAAGGCCTCCAAGTTTCTGCTAATTAAGCAGCAGCATGTCGAGACCTTTTCAATCCTGGTGTTGAATATGTCTGCTCTGTTTTCATGCTGTTATTCTTTTGATGCAGACGTATGAGAGATCATGCATCCAGAAATGGTTGATGCAGGTCACAAGACATGTCCTAAGAACAACAGACTCTGTTGCATACAGCGTTGACACCAAATTATGTTTTGAAGAGTTGATTACTTTATGGTGTGAAAGTAATGGAGTGGAATTGCCAAGGACACAAGGAGCTTGTAGAAACAGGAACTAGCAACTCCACTTCCAACTGTGACAAAGCGGCTATTGGTGCCTTGCTAAAGAAGCTAGCCAATGGAAACATAGAAGAGAAACGGGCTGCTGCTGGGGAGTTTCGGTTGCTTGGAAAAAGAAATGCAGACAACAGGGTATGTATTGCTGAGGCAGGAGCCATACCACTGCTAGTAGAACTGCTATCTTCTCCTGATTCTCGGACTCAGGAGCACGCTGTCACAGCACTGCTTAATCTTTCCATTAATGACATGAACAAAAGCATTATAGTAAATGCTGGGGCAATACAAGATATAGTAGAAGTCCTGAAGAATGGTAGCATGGAGGCGAGAGAAAATGCTGCTGCAACACTGTTCAGCTTATCTGTGGTGGATGAGAACAAAGTGGCAATAGGAGCATCAGGGGCAATCCCAGCTCTTATTAATTTACTTATTCAGGGTACCCCAAGAGGAAAGAAAGATGCCGCTACTGCAATTTTCAACCTTTCAATTTACCAAGGAAACAAGGTGAGAGCTGTGAGGAAGGAATTGTGGGCCCTCTAATGAGATTTCTGAAGGAAGTTGATGTGGCATGGTTGATGAGGCACTAGCAATCTTGGCAATATTGCAAGCCATCCTGAGGGTAAAATTTCAATTGGGCAGGCTGCCTATCTCTCTTTTGGTTGAGTTCATACGAACTGGATCTCCTCGTAACAGAGAGAATCGCTGCGGTACTTTGGCATTTGCATGGGCGATGTAAAACATTTGAAACTGGCAAAGGACTGAATGCTGAGCAAGTACTCAAAGAACTTTCAGAGAATGGAACAGACAGGGCTAAGAGAAAGGCTTAAGCTTTTAGATTCCTGGAACGAGTTGAAGATGCTGCTGATTAGAACAGCAAGCATCACTCCAAAAATAGTTGTTAATTTTTTTCCTCCATTACACGTTGATCACGGATTCCATGTACTTACTGTCCATGGTAAATAGCATATTTGTAAATAGATGATACTACTAATTAAAGTACATTTCTCGCAGCTTGCAGTTGTGAATGTTATATCTTACAATATGGGCTACTTTTTCAATATCAGATTCTTTAGCATTTTGTGAACCTTTTCTAATTCCTAAGAGATTATGATGTTTCCCTCATTGGATTACTAAGCCAAGAAAGGCTAACAATCAACTTTACTACAATCTTGGATCTTCTTGAATCCAAAGAACTAAGAAGTCTCGAACAACCAAGAACATACCGATATTTCTCGATTTAAAGATCACTCATATACTCAAATGAATATTCTCAATACCACTCATGGAATTAAGATGCTCAACACTAAATATTTACCACTCCTGAAAAGTCTTTAATGGTTCGACTAAATTAAGCAAACATGCAAAACAATAATCAATATTCAATGTTTAAACAAACACAACTAACTTGTATTAACCGTGTAAAAAAGCCTTAAAGAGGCAATACAAAACTCCTACTAGAACTAGGAAAGGAAAATAAACAAGATATAAACAAGAAGAAATGATAAACGTTCCTAACAACCTCTCTCGCACACGGGAAGCCTCTAAATCACACGTCTTTATCTTTCTCCTTGCATAACAAGACTCCTAATGGTGCTTAAAGTAAGAAAAAAAAACTTTTTAAAAGCAAATTAAGTTAAAACTTACAAGCAAAAATACTTTTAAAGCAAATTAAGTTAACTACTATTAAGACTCCTAAAAACTAGAAATCTATGTAACAAACAAGTCCAAATGGCGTAGGACTCTGTTAACCTAGTTTTATATGACAAAGAAACAAAGGAACAAACTAAGTATGTGAACTAATGAATTATTTAAGTGTATGGTGTCTAAGGTATCAATGCAAGGAACTGGGAGAATACAAAGTCAATGAAGAAGTCAAGAGAGGATTTCAAAGGCTAAGTAAAGAAGTTTCTATGTTGATACTGGAGCAAGCATTGGATCAAGAATAATAGAAGCTAGGCGTTTATTTTCTAGTTCCAATGTAAAGGAACAAAGAAAGAATGGTAAGGAACTGTGGCAGAATATTTGAGAATGAAGCGTTTGTTCCTCTGTAAGGAACAAACTCAGTGGCACTTAGTAAATATGTTAAAGGAACTGAACTATATAAGGAACTAGACTTAGGCGTGTACTTAGTGTAACGGTTAAAAGATAATGGAGTAAGTCATGCCTAGATTATAGGAAATTAGTTATTTCTAATTTCAAATGATAAAATCAGTTTTAAAAAGAAAATCTGTTTTGGAAAGATATAATTTTTCGGAAAATAAGAAAATAAATATCCGGTTGTTAGAAAGATTTTATTTCAAAGATATTATTTTCTTAAAAATTAGAAATTCAGATTTAAAGATAAAAAGAGTTTATAAAAACTGATTTTCGGATAATGTTGAAGGAACTCCTATTATTTAGGAGTAATGGCTGCATTTTATCCACGTTCATTTATAGTTCATGGGATCATGGGACATGATGTAAAACGTGTTCCTTAGGGGAAGGAACATCATGGGTAAATGGATTAAAACGTGTACTCTAACATTAATCCCACGTTCTTCATGATTACCACTATAAATATAGAAGTCTAGATAAGTTCCAAAGTGTGTCTGACTAAGTAATTAAGTGAGTTTAACTTATTAAGTGTCAGTGCCTTCATTCTCTCATAATAGTCATTTGTTCTTTGCCTTCTTACTCTAATTCCACTAAGCTTATTTCGATCAATTGTATTTTGGTTTTTGGGGTAAGGGAACTTTGAGTGAAGTTCTGTAAGAGAAAGGCTTTGAGTGAAGCTTGTATGTGTGAGAAAACTTCGAGTGAAGTTGAGAGGAACTGCTGTTAAGGGAACAGTGGTTCAGGAACTTGAGTTTAGGAACTCAAGGCAGGGCTCGAGTTAGAATTAGGTTGTAACAGAGTTGTTTGGCCTAATTAGTGAAAGTGTTGAGTTTAAAATCTCTAGTGGTCGAGGTTGTTTCTTCTTGTTGGGCCCAAGAAGTTTTTCCTCGTAAAAATCCCTTGTGTTCCTTTAGCTTGTTTATTCGTTTAAGTTTTAATTTCACTAGTACAGAAAAGGCAATTTGCGTCGGATGTGAGGCGCCTATTTGCGTCGGACTCTAGTGCGACGCCAAAGCCCTCGACGCAAATGACTCAGAAACGATCTGCGTCGTATGTGAAAACGACGCAGATGGTTCAGCTATTTGCGTCGCACTCGTATACGGTGCGACGCAGATGGCTATCCCAGCCCACATTACAGAGGGTAATGTGCGTCGCACATTGCCTTGGGTGCGACGCACATTAGTGATTTGCGTCGCACTTCGGGCTATGTGCGACGCAAATTACTATTTTAATAAAAAAAAAAAATTTTTTAGACCTAGAATAATGATTCTCGAACAGTAGGAGTAGAAGATTGAGAGACAAATTACCAACTGAAATCAAAGAAGGATTGAACACAACAAAATATATACCAACAAAATTCAATAATTTTATAATTTACAACTCCAACACAAAACATTAAACCACCAAGATTCTATAATTTACAACTCGAACACAAAATAATATAAAAATCAGAGATCTAAAAAAGAAAGTAACTTCAATTTCCTGTTCGTAACTTCAACTTCAATTTCTTGTCAATTTCCTGTTCGTAACTTCAACTTCAATTTCCTGTTTGAACACAAAATAATATAAAAATAAGATCTAAAAAGTAAAACTCGAAGACAATGAAAAAATGAAAAAATTAGATCTAAACAATGTAAAAATGAAAAAACGAAGGAAAAACATGTAGATCTGAAAACATGAAAAAATGAAAAAACGAAATTGTAGATCTAAACAATGAAAAAACAAAAACCGAAATTGTAGATTGAAAAATTGAAAAAAAAAACGAACCTGTTCGCCGGAGAGAGAGAGTTCGTCGATCGAGTTCGTCGTTGTTCAGAGTTCGTCGTTGTCGATTGAGTTCATCGTTGTTCAGAAGTCGCCGGAGAGAGAGAGTTTGAGGGTAAGGAGAGATAGTTTGAGGGTGAGGAGAAAGACGCATCGTTGTTGGTGTTTGAAGCGGCGGTGTTCGACGGAGATTCCTCAGGAAACAACGAAGAGAGAGAGAGAGGGAGTTGGCGGTGTTCGACGGAGATTCACTACGCCGTTGAGCTGGATGTGACTAGGGAGTTGGCGGTGTTCAGATGTCGTTGTTGGTGTAGAGAGAGAGAGAGAGAGAGGGGGGGGGGAGGGGGAAGGAGAGGCGTGAGAATTGAGAGGCATGTAACTAGGGTTTCTGAGAGGCGCTGAAATAAAAAGTGTATAGTGAGCTGGGCCTCATGAACTAAAATGGGTATAGCGGCCTAATATGCGTCGCATATTGAATAGGTGCGTTGCAAATTGGGTATTTTGCAACGCATCTAAAAGACGTGCGACGCACATAGTTTGAATTTTTTTTTAGTGTAGAGACAATTTGCGTCGCATGAGTCAGGGTATCCGACGCACATTTGGCTTTTGCAACACATGTAAAGCATGTGCGACGCAAATGAGACATATCTGGTGCTTATGTACCCATGTTGTGCGTCGCACTCCTCCAACATGCGACGCAAATCCCAACTGTGCGTCGTTTCCGTTTCTGTGCGACGCAATTGAGGGGACGCAAATCGTCCTTTTTCTACTAGTGTTTCCGCAAAAAGTTACGTTTATTTCTACACCTACAATTCACCCCCCCTCTTGTAGTGTTCCTAGGGAAATAACACAGCTAATTTTGTGTTCCATAAAGCATTTTTCCTCTGCTTCCAGATATGATAAATGTACTTAAGAGAACAATAACAAACTTAACTTTCCTGAATTTGCTGCATTTTCGTTTTCTTATCCACTACACAATATTGGTTTATAAAACCCTCGTATTAAGAGTAAGCTAAAACCATGTGGAGCCTAAGAAAGCAAATAAAGATAGATAACAACAAAGTTAGAGCTTGATTCACATTAGTCATAGATGTTGGATTTGTCTATCAGTGTAATTCGTAAAAAGAACCCACATGTAAATATTCATGCTAATGTTACTTCATTCCAAAATCTATTTTCTTTCTAAAATTTCTTTTTCCATCCATTACTTCTTGAAAATATGATATTAATAAGAATTTACGATAAAAAAAACAAATGTTTTGAGATGAAGTTAAGGTAACCTCATGAGATAGGTTATAACTTATAAGAGACATTCAGATATTCAGCTGCGTGGCATATTCATTCCCACATTGGTTACGCTGTGTCAACAAATTCCCTTTACGTATCCTGTTCAGCAAAAATATGTCGAGCCGTGATGAGAGTTGCGCTAAAGTGGATGGAGGGTCCTCCACAATTATCTGACCATCAGATGAGAAAAGGCGCTACTGAGCTCAATTGAATTAGTTTTTGTTCTCCACCATCATTTTTGAACCAAATGAACATTTTCATTATAGATAATGTTATCATTTTTATTTACAGTGGTACTAATATTATTAATATTCTTTATAAGTATTTTTAATACTTCTAATAAGTTACACTATTAGGTTAATATAAATCAAATTCATTTCAAATACAACAACTTCTACGTATCTATAATTTTGACCATAATTTTTTTAAAGAAAAATTATTTTTAATAAGTCTTTTTTTGGTTGATCTTCTCAAAATAAGTTAATTTTTTGATTATCTTAGAATAAGTTAACCTTGTATTTACTTCTGCTGTAAACGAGTTGATGACGTTAAAATTATGATATATATATCACATTTTAACAGCATGACATTGTAATTTAATTCATTTATAGCAACATTAGATACAATGTTAACTTATTCATAGTTAATTGAAAGGTTGAAAATTAGGTTGTAATGTTTTTTTTTATGGCTAAGTTAGGTTGGAAATTTCTAACTCAACCATCTAAACTTTGGGTACAAATTTTAAAAAGTAAATATTGTAAGGGGACAAATTTAATGGATGCTATTCCGAATTCTTCTCATTATGCTATCTGGCGTGATTTGCTAAAGGGAAGGGATTTGCTTAAGCAAGGAATGATTTTAAATGTGGGTAATGGAGAGGATATTTCACTTTGCTATCATGGGTTAGAACTTAACCTCTCTATAAAAATCAATGTATATATTGTTGTCCCGGAAGCAATTGCTCACTGGCGACTTTCCCATATTATTCAAAATGGGAACTGGAATCTGGACCATATAGCTCCTTTACTTACTCAGTCATGATGTTATTACTCTGATAAAGGCCATTCCGTTACCAAAATATGCGTCTGTTTCAGATGGAGTGAGATGGATTTTTTCAAAGGATGGGGAATTCACCATTAAATCTGCTTACCGGAATCAAAACCCTAATCTAAGACACTCCATAACTTCGCCAAATATATGGTCTAAATTATGGAAGATTGATAACCCCTTCAAGTATAAAATGTTGTTTTGGAATGTTGTGCATGAAATATTACCAACAGCCACTATTTTGCAGAAAAAAATAAATTTTTTTGATCCCCATTGTCAATGTGTTGTGATAATATTGAAACCCACCTTCATCTATTTCGAAACTGTTTTCATGAAATCATACTTTGGAAACGAATTTTTCAAGTTTGCCATATAGCTAAATCCGTGGATGTTAATAATTTTTTCAATGCTGATTGGGGTGATTGGATTCAGTTTAACATAGCTCAAACCCAAAAATGGCAAGAACTTTTTGTAATTGCCTTATGGCACATCTGGAAAAACAGGATTAAGGTGGTGTTCGAAGGAGCTATGTCACGCTCCTCATCTCAATTTAATCAGTTCATTACCGATTACATGTATAATAATGATATTTTTCAGAAACAAGCTAAGATGAACCACAAACCTCATCAAAACATTGTCTGGAAGCCGCCGGTGCATGGATACCTAAAGCTTAATACAGATGGTTCTTGGAAAGCTAATGACAAAGCTAGCGGAGGAGGAGTGATCAGGAATAGATGGTTCGTGGTTTATGGGCTTCTCTATTAAGTTTGATGCGGT
This sequence comes from Beta vulgaris subsp. vulgaris, assembly GCF_026745355.1. Taxonomy (NCBI): domain Eukaryota; kingdom Viridiplantae; phylum Streptophyta; class Magnoliopsida; order Caryophyllales; family Amaranthaceae; genus Beta; species Beta vulgaris. Next base: position 4,012,715 of record NC_079203.1, read on the forward strand.
TAACCTAATTGTAGCTGAACCGGTAATTATTAGGGAATGATTATCTCTTGCCAGGGATCATAACATTACAAGGTTAGAGGTGGAGACTGATGCTCAAACGCTTAAGATTATGACGATGGATAGAGCAGACAAGTATCCACATCATCAATTTAATGCCATCATTTGTGACATAGTCAAGCTTCTCAAAACAAATTGGGTTGTTATCTTTCTACATGCAAAACGCGATGCCAATATGGTGGCCCATAGATTGGCAAGGTTTGGGATGTAGATGGAAGCAAACAAGATCACGTGAACTGCTCCTCCACAATATGTTTTGCAAGATTACATGCAAGAATTAGTAAATCCTATGGCTTAGGCTTGCTTGTATGTGTTTTAGACTTGATGTTTTCTGGTTGTATGTTTTGTCTGGTTTTGCTTTAGACATTATGAGGCTTAAACAGTCTCTAATTATGGATGTAATTACCTAATATATTAATCTAATGTCCTATTTTGTGTTAAAAAAATTAAAGGTTGACTTATTTTAAGAAGAACGCGCAAAGGTTAACTTATTAAAAATATTTTTTCCTTTCTTTTATATGTTAATCTTTATTATATAAGTTAAAGGGGTGTCATGGAAAATTTAATCTCTATTATATAAGCTAACAGGGTGTTATGGTATTCTCATATGATTTTTTTTTTAATTCTTAGGGCCTGTTCTCTTCGGCATAAAACAGTTGAACTGAAACTGAACTGAACTGAATTAAATTGAACCAAAATGAATAGTGATATGTGAGAGTAAAAGTATTGTCCAGAGTTGAACTGAACTAAACTGAATTGAATTGAACTGAACTGAGTTGAAAATAATAATTTGGGGAGAACATGCCCTTAATTCATCAAAAATTATTACCTATTGTATAAAGATATTTTTCAATCATAGCCCTACTTAATTTAAAATAAGGACATTAAAGGAAGTTCAAAGTTGCTAAAATAAACTCATGTCATAAAAATATGTGTAGTGAAAGGAAAAGTTTATGATTAAATAATAATTTAACATAACTAAATCAATTTTTAAATCAATTACAAAATCAAAAACGTAAAATTGTAGTTCTACCTAATTTCTTAACAAGTCTTAAAAATATCGGGAAAACAAAGAGGATAATCTTATTTGTTTAGTTTTCATGGGTCAATATTTGTCGTGTGTGTCAGTTAGTGTAATTTGTTCTTTTATTTTTTTTATGAATCATTTGTGTCAGTTAAGATAATATTATCATTTTATATTTTAAGAGAAATATTTAATGATTATTAACAAAATAAGCTTAATTCTATTATATAAGCCAAAACAGGTGCATATGTACACTATTTACTTAAAATTATAGTAATATAACCTCCCTTTATATTCATAACTAATAAATGACAAGGTAGCATATGAATTATTTACTTAAAATTACAGTAATATGACCTACCTGTATATTGTTAGAAATTTTTTGACATAAAGAACAAAATAATCAATCAAACAAAAGAAAAATCTTTCACAAATTTGATTTGACAATAGAACTTTACATCTGAATCCGCAAAACAAATTTAGAACACTAAATACAATCTTCTTTATTTGATTTTCTAAGAAAACAACTTCTTCATGAAGTAATTTTTATATTTTGTATTTATACCACATAATAATTTATTAATGAGTACTTATGACAATTATATATTGCATCCTTCAAAATTACATTTATATGAAATTTAAGAATAATCGCCAAAATGATCCACGCACGCATCGCGTGCATAAAAGCTGGCTAGTATTATATATTGAAACGAACTTGGTAATGTTATCACCATATTTTTTTTTCCTTATATATTTGTTATTATCTACGGTTAATGAAGTTAGAAAACTTTCACAGCAATAAATTTTCATGATTTGTTAAAATAACTAGTCAAACAAGTTGATGGATCAGATTACTAATCTAAATTAAAAGGTTTATATTTAGAATAGCAAATTTTATTTACAATTTTATTGTAAACATTGTAAAATCTCCCCTCCTAAACAGGTAAACTTTAATAACAAGGTTCTAGTGACAAACATAGTGTCCCATGAGGAACTTTTAAAATGTAAATTTGGACTCTCACAAGTTGAAAGGATTTTTTTTCCGGCTAGAAAATTGATATTGTAACGGAAGCTATTGCAGCGAGGCATGCTGTCAAGATTGCTACTGAAGCGGGCCTTAGATGTCTGATACTTGAGAGTGATTGTATGAAGCTCATCAACCATCTGACGAAGGGATTAAACAATAATTCGAGCTTTGGAAACATTGTTGCAGACATTATCGAGCTTGGTAAATCGTGTAGTATTTTTTCTTTTAAGCATGTTCATAGAGAAGTTAATAAAGTAGCTCATAAACTTACTCACCTTAGTAGGGAGTTTAGTGAAATGAGAGTTTGGATAGAAGAGGTTCCGCAAGAGGCCTCTACTTTTGTAATGTATGATTTATCTTTATTGAATGAATGAACTTGAATTTTTCCGTCAAAGAAAAGAAAAGAAAAGAAAAGTTACTGAAAGTGGCAAAATTTGATTTTTAAAAGATTGAAAGTTTTTTTTTCTGTTCGATAGTTTTATATATTGCATTGCAGAAAACATCTTATAAAACAAAGTTGTTAAAAACTATATTTGAGAACATTTTTTGTTGTTGTTAAATACTACCTTCTATCGGAGTTGGATGGTTGAAAAAATTCGACCTTGTAATACCTCATGATTACTTTAAAAGAGATTTAGCTGACTACTTATACCAATTAGATGCATCTTTTTTCTAGGGTGCTACGGAAAGTTATTTAATTTCAAAGTTAAATGTACTTGGTTGGACTTACGTAGTCTTGAAATGAGTGACTTCCCAGGAAGTTTCTCAATGTGCGCATGAGTAAGAACAAGATGCACCAGAAGAACTTGTGTTGATTATTAAGAACAATTTTTTTAACCTAGAGTCCTAGATACACATTAGTGACGATAGAATCGACTTCATTAAGGGGGGGTCGAGGTGTTATAGACTCATCACGTGACTTGCACCTGACATTTTACAAACTAACCTAAGTTCATTACCCCCCCCCCCCCCACACAAAAAAAAAAAAATTTGTCAGAGCCTTATAAGTTCCTTTACTTTAGAACCTTATACAAAAAAGTTGCTACACACTACCTTTAAAATTTTCTTTTGGTAAAATCCTACCATCCAACTTCGGCAAAAAAGGGAAATTTTGCGTTTCTCGTTTCTTTACTTGCCTTTTTTTCTTACTTTATTTCTTCAAAACCCCCACTTTTTCAATTCTCATTCCTTTTCTTAATTGCCCTTTTTTTTGTCCTTTCTCATTTTCGTTTCTTTGTTTCACATTTTTTATTCTCGTTCATCAGGTGAAAAAAAAACATTAAAAAAAATAAAAAGAAAGAATTTTCATGTTTCTCTCTTTTGTCCTTCTTGTTCAATTGATTATTGGGAGGTTTTAACACCAAAAAATCTGCAATGCAAAACAATCGATCTTCAATCGTTGTTTTTTAGGGTTTTTTCTTAATCGTTGCGCATTATGGTTTTTCAATTGGATTTAGATAATTTGATCTTGGGGTCGTCTTCATCTTTAAGACGATTCATTTTTGTGTTTGCGAGGTTGAAGAATAATCATATATGATTCTGAATAAGGATTTGAGTTTGTTTTTTTTTCGTGAAGAGATAAATCTTGAAGGTTTAGAACAAAAATATGTTAGGAGTTGGGTTGTAATTTAATCGGAGTCGTAGTGATGATCGGATCTACATTCTGGCGGAAAGCCCGAAGGAATTATCATCAAAATCAGAAGGACCCACAGCTTCAAAGAATTGAAAGTGATATTGTTAATGGAGGATTAGGTGGAGGAAACAAGAGTAAAGGAAAGGGAGTAGTAGCAGAGGGAGAAAGAGGATGAATCGGGAATTTTGGGGTTTTTTGGGAGAATTTTGAGGGAGAAGGTAGTTTTTAACTTTTATTTATAAGGTAGTTTTTTCGCGAAAAAACAGAATTTATAACATACTTTTTGGCAAAGAACCTGGAGGAAAAAGTGAAACTACTTAAGTTTTAAATGTCACGTGCAAGTCACGTGATGGGTCAATGTTGGAGTTTTGGTCAACTATCCAATTCCAGCAAAAGATATGATTTTACAACAAATAATGTCCTTAAAAGTAGTTTTAAACAACTTTTTATATGACAGTATTTCTATATGATAGTATTTCGCAAAAATCGGAATTTGTGAGATAATTTCCGATTAAAAAAAACCTATTATTACAATGGTAACCATTTTCAGTTTTAATTTTTAGATCTAATGACCAAAATACCCTGTTGAGGATCCAGCATAGACTCCCAATATTATAGATTATCGTCCCACATTGCTTTGCTGAGTGCTTAGAAACACTATTAAAATCTAACTGCAGACACAATTAAACGTCGAGCCGTGATGTTAGTTACGCCAAAGTGGATGAAGGGTTCTTCCACAGTAGTCTTGAACCATCGGATGAGAAAAGGCGCTCCTAAGCTCATTTTAATCTATTTTTTTTTCTCCATCATTTTCAACCATCAAAGCTAATCTTACTTCTTTATGCATGTAAAGTGTAGACATGTAGCCAATAGTTCCACTGTTTCTGACTTTAGATTACAAATTTATTTTGGCGAATATTATAATGGTTAATTTGATTATTTGCCTTTTTTTTCTTTGGTATAGTATTGACATGCTCTTAACTCTTAATCAATGTTTTCAAATTATAATTTTAATAAGATCAAATGAGTTTCAATAAGTTCTATTAGGTTACAACAACTAAAGAATTGGTGATATTCAATTGGACACAACTTTAACATATAAATTTGGATTCACACGAGAATTAATTGGTCATTAAAACTTATAAGACGAAAGTGGTAGAATTTGTATAATATAGTAAAGTGGGAGCCATTGAATTAGTTTCCCTCTAAAGTTCCCTCCTAAACTGAGCTTATTGACCTCATAATAATTATATTAGATATGTAAGTACGAGTCTAAGGAGTTGTTTGGCTGACATAGAAATTCATGGAAAGTAGATTATCTTAGGAAGTAAGATAAGATAGGAAGTTCTACTTCCTACAATATGGAAAAAGTTACTTAGTTACTTTAGTACCTTTAGGTAATTAAAACTTTCCTTGGAATGTTTTTCTTCCTATGATCAAACAAACAACTTTTATCATTTCAAGGAAAATACATTAAAAAAATTTGATTATATTCACTAATAGCCAATTTTTGAATACTTAATAAGAAGCTTGAACATTGCTTGGGCATTTCAAACATTGATAACCACTTTCAGTGCAATGACCGAAGGTCCTTTGCAAGAGTCGAATATAGATTCACAAGTTAAGCCATAAATCCTCATTGTCCCACATTGCTCTGCGAAATACTCAAAAACCTTTACTAATATCGGATTGTACTTAAATTTGCATTGAGCCGTGATGAAATCTGCGCCATAGGTGGAGGAAGGGTCTTCCACATTAGTCTGATGATCGGATGTAAAGTAGCGCTACTGAACTTATGTTATACAGTTTCTCATTTTGTGACCCAAGCCTTCATAATTTTTCTTCTTCATCATATAATAGTGTAAACCTTATTGCTTGAGAAATGTAATATGTTTTGGTTATTTGAGCATTTGGCATTAAGTAGGATATGCAGAATATGATTTACTTCTAATGATGTGGATAATAAGTAGTCCAACAATATGATCACCTAACTTGAATTATTAAATATTCATAGCATTATAAATTCAACTACGCAATTGATCCATATTGCTCCATCGATTATTTGGGAACAAGGGTTAACATTTGTTTTCACCTGTTTGGTAATAATGGAACAATTAGGCATGCAGGAACGAAGAGAAATACATCTATTTTATATACGATGAGTAGCAATAATATATACATACAAAATAAGAATTTGATATCGATGTGGCAACGTATATTAGTAAATGCGTATAAGTTCAGCTATGCAATAGATTCATTTTACTTCATAGATTATCTCGGAACAAAGGTCAATATTGAGGTAATCAACATTCATCCTTCTGGCCCGGCCTGACTAATTCAGGCTAGTTCATTCCAATTTTTGGACAAAAAAGCTCCTAGACAAGTCAATTTTGGAATTTTAGTCAAAATTTCGGCCAGGAAGAAAAACTTGTCTAATCTATCCCAAAATAGTGAGTTTTGGAGTGATAAATTTGGCCTAAGGTTTGGTCATTTCCAAAGTGGACTAGCTACATTCTTTAGAAAGTCCGACCCAATCATAACCACCTCAATAATCTAGGATAGTGTTTGTTCTCATCTATTATTAAATAATGCAACAATTAGGTGTGTAGGAACAACAAAAAAATTAATCTATTCTGTATATGATGAGTACAATAGCAATACATAAGAAATAAGAAGTTGACACCAACAACTATTAGTAAATGTTTTCATATATTTTTTTAGGACTAAATGCCTTCACCATTAAAAGGTTATATCGGTAAGAATTTTTCATTATTAATATTCCCTCTTCTTAAACTAAAAATAAGTCAATTATTTGATTGTTGATGAAGAAGTCTAACTTTAGCATCCATCGATTTTGAATAAAGTTAAATTATTTGTGACTGGTTTCACTGGTAAATTTTTTTTGATTCCTGTTATGTGAATAATATCTACTAATTCCTATTATGAATAATATCTAATTCCTATTGTGTGAACAAGAGTTAGTCTTGCGTGGACCTAGTCCATAATTATATTATTGTGGACCAAGGTCACTTATTCAACACAATGACCCATTTTTTCAATACAGTAAACCTTTTTAAATTTTAAGTTACACTATACAATTACTATTTATCATAGTGGTCGTTTTTTTAATATAGTCATTATTTCTCACATTAGTTTATCATAATGAAATTTTCACTTTCTGACATAGTAACCTTTTTTTTACATCGTCAAACTTTACAAACTATATCTACTCATCTTTTATTATCTTTTTTTTTTTCCATAGAGCGACATTTTCTTTTCATAAATCACATGAATTAGCATCAGGTCCACGCTAATTTAGCTTGGACCAAATCTACATATATAAGTTTTTTTTACTGCACGTATATGTTATGGCTAGTAATATAAGCAAAAAGAAAGTGTTATAGAGTACTTATTAATAATTCTAATTCTAATTTTGAGTTTGGAATATTTACTGCAAGTCCATCCTCTCCACTTAGGGTGCGTTCTGTTCAACTTAAAAAATTAAGTTTCAGGTCCAATAAGTTCAGATAAGTTCAGATAAGTTGCAATAAGGTCTAATAAGGGCAATAAGTTCCAATAAGGTCTAATAAGTTCCAATCAGGTACAATAAGTTCCAATCAGGTGCAATAAGTTCCAATCAGGTCTAATAAGGTCCAATAAGTTCCAATCAGGTCTAATAAGGTCCAATAAGGTCCGAATAGTCAATGTTTAATAAACATTTGTATTATTGTCCATTATTTTGTTATTCATAATTTATATCACTATTGCTGATTATGTTATTATTAGAATTTTAATTAAAGTACCACAATGATTATATAGTATATATACTTGTATTATGTCTATTATTTTATATTATTTATATTATGTCTATTATTTTATTATTTATTTATATTATGTCTATTATTTTATTATTCATATTACTATTAGCTGATTATGTTATTATTAGAATTTTTTATTAAAGTACCACAATGTATATTATTATACTTGTATTATTGTCTATTATATGGTTATTCATATTGCTATTAAATAATATTATAATCATGGTCAAATAATTAAGGTAACAACAATAATAATAATTATTATATTACAATATATAATAAATTTTCATTATTTTATTATTAAATCTATTATTTTTATTTATTTGTATTATGTCTATATTTTATTATTCATATTAAAAAAATTCTTTTCTACTATGTTTTATAAAATCAAAACAAGACTATTAGATATATTAGTGGTGAAAGTTATGTATAGGCAAATATATAAATAGTAAATTTTTTTGTTAAATTAATTACCATAAGAGATAATTAATAATCATTATCTTTTAAAGGACGAATTATAATAGTTATTACTCCATAAAAAATTTGAGGTAGTATTTACGTTAGTGGTAATATTTATGTTATTAATGATCAATTTTTTGTCTAATAAGGTCAAATAAGTTTCAATCAAGTCCAATAAGGTCTAATAAGTTTCAATCAGGTCCAATAAGGTCTAATAAGTTTCAATCAGGGCCAATAAGGTCTAATAAGTTTCAATAAGGTCAATAAGGTCCAATAAGTTCCAATCAGGTTCAATCAGGTCCAATAAGTTGAATCAGGTCCAATCAGATTTAATAAGTTCCAATAAGTTCAGTTCAGGTTCAATAAGTTCAGTTCAGGTTCAATAAGTTCAGTTCAGATAAGGTCCAATAAGTTCAGGGCCAATAAATTGAATAGAACGCACCCTTAGTTGTCCTTTTTCCAAAATTTGCCATACCAAGATGCATGATGAATTACCCGAATATATATGAATCATCAAACTTTTGAAACTATATGGTATGGCTAGTAAAATTATAAATTTCACCAAAATATTAACAGCATGAACATTGAACAATGAAGACAACAAAGGATAAAGCTGGGTAGGGACTGAAAGTCGAGCTTTTGAGGAAAAGAGAAAGTGTAACATCAAGATGTAGAGAATATTACACAAACATAGAGTATAATTTTGCCACTTTATTTTTCCACTTTATGGATAGACGAAATGATTCTCTCTTTAACTTAGATTTTATGGAGCGCATGTTGTTTGCCACTGTGGAGCAGCGTATCAATAATTATCCAGGAAAAGCATATTGCTCCATGTCAGCCTTCCATTCCTTTGAAGATGTAACATACATACATGTTTGGAAAAACAATGGGAAAAGTAACCTAAATTTTTTGTTTATGAAGTATTTGTATTAAGACCTTGGATTTCATTAATTTCTTTTTTTACACAAATTAAATCTAAATATAAGTACAAAATACTATGATCTCTCCCTCCACTAATTGTATGTCATCAATTCTTGGAAGAACTGTTGGCGGATTCCTTAAAAAATTGCTAATATTATTTTTGATGTAGGTCTGGAGCTTCAGCATTTTATAAGTTACCAATTGTCCATATCTTTAGGGAGGCCGACAGAGCAGCGGACTTCATGGTAAATAGAGACCATCTTTGTTCTACGCTTCTTTATTCCTTCCCTCCTCTTGATGTTGATTTCTCTCTTATCATCCACAAGAATGTTTTGGGCTAGCCCCAAATTGAAGGGGTTTGCTTAAGTTTTCCTTTTCTAATCGGAAAAAAAAATTGTATGTTTTGCTTATTCTGATTTTGTTACTTCTATGATCATGAGTTGTACCAAGTGCGTAAAAATATTTGGCTTTTTGTGTGCATGGTAGAAAATCAATAAAGACACATCATTTGGACCATTTCACCAAAAGAAAACAAACAAAATTGGACCAATTTTGTACTACTAAGCACACATGACACATATGGCTCCATAGAATGGGTGTAGTTGTTACCCACCACAACCATAGTCCCTTGATTTCTATATGGAAGGATTCTTAGCACTCCGATTTTCATCCTCATATAAAAAAGAGCAATATATAGTTCGATCTCACAATGAAACAAACTCGTTTTTATCTAAGTAGATTACATGAGCAATATATACGCATTGGGAATTTCACGTTCCAAATTTTGATGATTTTATGAACTTTTTTTTGGACAACAAGGGGATATTTGAAGGAGAGAGAACCAAAAAATCCTATATAAGTATGTATCCTAGTATATGTATAAGAAGTCGCACTTTACGTCATTAAAAGATGCATCTTCCTTTCCAAGTTTTTGAAAAGAAATTTTTCGAACATCATAGGAATTAGATATAATGTATGGAAGAAAAAATAATTAAGTATTCTAGGAGTATTTCACTTTGATGTAGCAATAAAAGTAATAATTAGGGTTTAGGATTATTGTCTTCATAATATCAATCTTTTTTAATTCTATTTTCTGCATGGGTTATAAAAATTTAGTTTAAGAAGAGAGGATTATGCAGGAAAATTAGTAATTATATAAACTTTTAATCATGAACAAGTATGACAACATTTACTAATAATAAAAGTTAATATCAACTTGTTATTGAATTGCGTATTGCTACTGATGATATAAAATAGATTTATTTTCTTTGCTCTTTATGCATACCTAATTGTTCCACGATTACCAATAGATGAGAAAAAACATTAGGATCGTCCCGAGGTGATCTAAGGAGCAAAATGGTGCCATTGCAGAGTCGCATTTAATTATAATGGTATGTGTTATGTCCTAAAATTTTCCTAAGCTGAAACTTGCAGGTAATGCGTTTGTCACAGCTAGAGCATCAGGTAGCAGCTACAGCAAGCAGAGACGAAGAGAGCTAAGTAATCCGGTTGGAAGAACATTGGATGCTAACCAAGACCAAGTCAAATAAATGACGTTAGGCCAAAGAAGTAGGAAGAAGTGGTTAGCCAGCAGAAGAGAAGATCTCCCTTGATTCTAGGAGTGGTGGCACCTTCTTAGCAGAGTTTGTTGTGCAACATTCAAATGAAAGAATAACGTTATACGAATGTATTAGTATAAATAAGGGGGAAAACATTATGTAAAACACAAGTCTTTACATTGCTCTTACTTACATTCTTTCTCTCTTCTACAATTACAATATTCTTAAGTGTATCTAGTATAAGCTATAAGCTGCTAGCTGCTAGCTGTAAGTTGTAATATTCTCATATAGTGGATTGGTGGACTCAATTCCACCCGCGGTTTTTACCCTTTTCCTGGGGTTTTCCGCGTCACCATTTCTTGGTGTCCTTGTCTCTTCATTGCATCTTCTTTAAATCTGTAGCTAGTTTCTCTTGACATTTCTAGCTGCATTGCATTAGTTGTAGATCCTCAGCTAGCTGCCTGATCAGAATTTGGCATAAACAGTTTGCGCCCACCGTGGGGCTCTACAGCTAAACTCTCATAAAATCCCAAAAAGAAACACTTCAACCCAACTTTGAAATGGCTGACGATTCTGCTGAAGCAATGAAAGCAGCTTTGCTGAAGGCTCAAGAAGACCTCACCGCACTCAATCTGAGCCCAGCAGACCATTGACAGCCTCAGAAAGAATTGGATTCGTCAAAAGTAGCAAAACGCTAAACACGTCCCGGAACGTAGTTCCTAAGATTCTGATCTCGAGGATTCCGAAGCCAGTGAAGGTGAAGATGGAGCAGCTAGGTCTGACGATGAAGCAGATGAAGCTGATCCTGCAGCTAGGAAAATGGCGCTCCTAGAATCTCAGAACAGGAAGATACTTCGCATGCTGACGAAGTACCTGGAGCACCAACCCCTGTGGCTGAAGAATCTCCTGATGGCTACGCCAATCCCCCTTCGTGGAAAAATCGCAAGAGCCAGGATTCCCAAAAAGATCAATGGCCCAGCCTCACAAGCTGTATGATGGAGCTGCGGATCCCTATGACCATGTGCTCAATAAACAGAAGATGTGGACCTGTCCATTCCTGAGCATCTGCTGAGGCCACCATGTGCAAGTCCTTCGGGCCACCTTACGGACCTGCTTTCAATGGCTGATAAGTCTTAAGCCAGGTAGCATTCCAAAATTTGTCTGCTTTAATTAACAATTTATTATCAGTTGCATGTGAGCAGGGTCCTAGAGAAGCAACCGGCGATCTGTACCGCATCACCCAGAAGCAATGAAGCTAGCAGTGAGGCAGATACCTGGACGTTCAACAAGGAGATCTCTGTCAAGAACCTGGATGTTCCCACAGCTATCGAAGCATTCAGGAGAGGACTAACCTATAAATCTAGATTGTATTATGAATTGACCAGGTACCCATGTGGCACATTCGAAGAGGTCAGGGCCAGAGCTATGGCTGAATACGTGTCGAGGAGGACGAGGCGTCCAGTACGTGAGCGAGCCTAGCTACGATCGGAAATCCCAGAACCAGAAGAAGATGATTGGCGCCATCAGCCATATCAGAAGCGCGAAAGTAATAACGTAGCCAGCAAGGCCACAGGTAAATCAGGTAATAATGATTACCCTTCCATTGCTTCCTACTGTTTTAACGTGGATGCAGGAGGCGTAGTAAACGCATAGAAAAGCTGGGAACACCGCTTAGGTGGCCACAAACGACAGACCAGACAGCGAGAAGGAACCACCAAGTGGTGAGCTACCATGGCGACCATGGCCATCGAACAGAAGAATGCAATGCTCTCAAAAAGGAAGTGGCTGGCTGCTCAAGAAGGGCTATCTCGAGCACTTGATGGGGAAGAGGGGCAGAAGAATAAAAGCTGGCCCCAGCCAGCAACAGCCTCATCCGCCACCTGAGCCCCTACACGATAAGGTAATCAATTCTATCTCTGGAGGTTCAGAAATATGTGGACTAACATACTCTGCAGCCAAGAGATTTGCTCGAGAAGGTTCCAAAACGCACCTAGCCCGCTGAGGAGTGCTGAAGAGAAAAAGCTCAGAAGCATGACCATCAGCTTCGACAAGAAGATGGAGATGAGGAAGCTGATAATCATGACGGCCTCGTCGTATCTCTCACCGTCAGCAATTGCCTCATGAAGCGAGTCTTGATAGACAATGGCAGCTCAGCTAATATCATTTTCAAAAGTGCTCTAGAAAGCATGGGGCTGCAGGAAGCTGATATCCTCAGGAAAGCAACCGTTCTGTTCGGGTTCAATGGCGAGCCAGCTACAACGCTCGGGGAGATCGTGCTGCCCACCTACGCAAAAGGAGTCAACCTCCAAACCAGGTTCAATGTGGTAGATTGTCCCTCAGCATAAACATCATAATGGGGACACCATGGATCCACAAAATGCGAGCTGTACCTTCACCTATCACCAGACTATTAATTCCCTACCAAGTGGGGAGTGCAAGAAATCAGGGGCGATCGCAAGCTGGCTAGGGAATGCTATAGCATATCTCTAAAAGCAAAAAAGGAATCTATCTAGCAATTACAGCAAGGTCCAGCGCCAGCCAAGCCAACAGATCAAGATGTAGATGAAGTGGCGTTGGACCCAGCAAAGCCAGAGCAGACCGTGCAGATTGGGGCATCCCTCCAGCTGAGGAAAGCAGCGGATATTGAATTCTTAAAGAAAAATTAAGCTGTTTTGCGTGGAGCCATGAAGATATGGTAGGCATTGAGCCTGACATCATACCACAAGCTAAACGTGATCCAACTCAAAGCCCGTGAAGCAGAAAAGAAGGAAGTTTGCTCCAGAAAGAAATATGATAGTCAACGAGAGGTGGACAAGCTACTAAAGCTGGCAAAATCCGAGAAGTCAAATATCCGACTGGCTAGCTAACGTGGTGGTTGTGGAAAGAAAAATGGCAAATGGCGGTGTGCATCGATTTTACAGATCTCAATAAGGCGTGCCCCAAAGATCCATTCCCGCTGCCACATATTGATGCATTGGTGGAGCTACAGCTGGCCATGAAAGGCTAACGTTCCGATGCTACTCAGGTTAATCAGATACTAATGGATCCTGCAGACCAAGAAAAGACCGCCTTCATGACTGAAAGAGGCATCTATTGCTTACAAGGTAATGCCCTTTGGGCTAAAAAATGCGGGTGCCACCTACCAGCGGCTAGTCAACAAGATGTTCGAGAAGCAGCTGGGGGACACGATGGAAGTCTATATAGATGACATGCTGGTCAAAACAAAGAAAGCAGAGGATCATGTGGACCACCTGCAAGAAACCTTTGAAGTCTTAAAGAAGTATGGGATGAAGCTAATCCTAGCAAGTGTTCCTTCGGTGTCCCAGCAGGCAAGTTTTGGGCTACATAGTCACCCAGCGAGGAATAGAAGCCAATCCCAGCCAAGTGCAAGCACTAATCAATATTCAGTCACCGCGAAACCTGAAAGAGGTCCAGAAGCTGACAGGAAGGTAGCTGCGCCTGAACAGATTCATATCCAGATCATCCGACAAGTGCCACTTTTACAACGTGCTAAAAAAGAATAAAGGATTCAACTGGACAGATGAGCATGAAGCTGCATTGCAGGATCTGAAGGCCTACCTGGCTCAACCTCCCCTATATCAAAGCCATCACAGGAGAGACTCTCCAGCTGTATCTAGCTGTTAGCAGCAAAGCGGTAAGTGCGGTACTAGCCAGGGAAGCTGAAAATCAACAACTCCCAGTTTATTACGTTAGCAAATCCTTGCTAGATGCTGAAACCAGGTACACATCACTTGAAAATTATGTTAGCTTTATATATGGCATCTCGTAAGTTGAGCACTATTTTGAGTCTCACCCCATTCATGTTATGACTAATTACCCCATCAAAGCAGTATTACGAAAACCTGAGCATTCAGGGAGAATGGCCAAATGGGCCATATCCCTGAGTGCACATGACATTAGGTATCTACCCAGGACAGCTATAAAATCGCAAGCCCTAGCTGACTTTGTGGCGACTTTAGCCCTGACTAGCAGCTACCGCTGAGGAAGAAGTGCGCCACATTAACAAAGTAGGTAAATCAGGCTCTGGCAGCTGTATGTGGATGGATCTTCAAACTTCAGAGGGCTGGTCTAGGTATAGTGCTAAAGTCGCCACAAGGGGACATGATAGTACGCGCTATCTGCTGCGATTTTAAAGCTACCAACAATGAAGCTGAATATGAGGCCTTAATGCAGGTATGATACTAGCACATGATTTAAAAGCTAACAGTTTGCGTGTCTTCAGTGATTCGTTGCTAATAGTAAGCCAGGTAAATGGAGAGTACGCAGCTAAAGATTCTAAAATGGCCTCTTACCTGGAGCTAGCCAAAGACAAAGCCAAGTTATTCGAAGAGTTCAGCATAAACAGATCCCAAGGGACCAGAATACCAAGGCCGAGCCCTAGCTAACCTCGGATCAGCACTCAGAAAATGCGATTTCAAATCAATACCTATAGCCCACCTAGCTGAGCCAGCTATCAGCAAAGAGGTAAACATGGTGCAACAGATGACAGCCAGGCAGGAAACGCTAGCTGGACCCAGCCAATCATCGATTTTCTGGAGAGGGGCATCTTGCCAGAAGATAAGCTGGAAGCTAGGAAGCTGCGAATGAAAGCCACAAGATATCATGTTATTTCGGCACTCTATTCAAAAGAGCTTGCGCCAGCTAGATCTATTACAAAGATGCTTGGAGAAAGACCATGGGAGCCCACACTCAAGGAGTTCCATGAAGGTGAATGCGGGTCTCATGCAGCTGGAAGAAGCTTATCAAACAAAATCCTAGCATACGGGTATTATTGGCCAACCATGCGTGCTGATGCTAAGAAGTATGTGCAAAAATGCGAAAGCTGCCAGAAACACGCAGGATGACACATCAGCCAGCTGAGATATTGCACCCCACCTTAACACCCTGGCCTTTCATGAGGTGGGGCATGGACATTGTGGGGAAATTACCTGTAGCTCCAGGGCAAAAAGTTTTCATGCTAGCACTCACGACTACTTCTCCAAATGGATCGAAGCTGGGGCATTCCAGCAGGTGAGAGATAAAGAAGTAATATCCTTTTTGCATACTAACATTATCTGCAGATTCGGGGTACCTAGCGAAATCTTTGTGATAACGGATCACAATTCATAAGTGACAAGACAAGGCAATTCTGTCACGAATGGAACATCAGCTTGATAACTTCCACACCTAGATACCGCAAGCTAACGGACAAGCTGAGTCCAGCAAAAAGTAATTATCAATGGCATTAAAGGCGCCTAAAAGCTAAGAAAGGAAATGGGTAGAAGAACTGCTAAGGTGCTTGGGCAAACAGAACACACCAAGAGGCGCCACAGGAAGAACTCCTTTTTCACTTGTGTATGGTGCGAGGCGGTGCTACCTGCGGAAGTAGCTGTCCCTACAGCTAGATATGGATTGATGACTCCTGAAGCCAACGACAAAGAGCTTAGCTAGACCTAGATTCCATCGAAGATTAAGAGATAATGCATTAATACGAATGGCTGCACAACAGCAAATAGTGGCTCGTAGCTTCAACAAGAATGTCAAAGCAAAGTATTCAAGGTAGGAGATTGGGTTCTAAGGAAAGTTTTCCAGAATACCCAAGAGTCAATGGGTAAGTTAGGGATACAGCTGGGAAGGCCCCTATCTAATGATCAAGTAGTTGGAAAAGGAGCTTATCGCTAACTACTAAGATGGAAAAGCAGTACCTAGAAGCTGGAACGCTTCTCACCTAAGCTATATCATTTCTAACCTGGGGCATCAACCAGGTTACTACCGGGCCAAAGACGCCAGAATCTTTAAAGGCAACCATTGTTTTGCACAAAGCATTGGTCCACCAGGTAAACAACAAATTAATTTTACTAACGACTTAAGTATTTGATTATTGCTGTAGCAGCAAGCCATCTAAGTCCACTTCATACGCAGGTAAACGCAAGGGGTCGCAGCACCCAGGTGGGTAGCTGGAATTTCGAGATCCAGCTGAAAGGTCGTAGCACCAGCTAGCAGCTAAGGGTTAGAGCACCCAAATTAGCTGAATGGTCGTAGCACCAAGGAAACGGGCCCAACCAAGTTGAACAACCTTACCCAGGTAAATAGTTGTTCTAATATCTAAGAACAAAAAGCATGCATGTAACTAAGTATTTATCAAAGTATCAAAGCTAAGATAAAAGGCAAAAGCATAATTCAAACGATTAAATAGCTAAAAGAAATATGTTCTTACAAAAACACATTGCCCCCAGGCAATGGTAAAAGTACCAAAGCTATTAAAACTAAATTGTTCCAGAAAGAAAACTGATAAAGTGCTGAAGAAATTAAGAAGCTACGCTGGCATCATCGCAAATTTGTCCTTCCACTGGAGCAGCACCCTCTGGCTGGTTGAGTGAAGAGGAGATTCAGCTGTAGATTGCTCTGAGTCGTTTGCTTTGCACCTGTAGCTAAGCCTCCAGTGCAGCCATAGAGTCCAGCTTGAGGAATCTGTCAATGTAAAAATTGACACCCTTGTCTCCAGCTTCTTGAACTTTATCAGGTATGCTAGCTTCGCAGTTTCAATAATTTTAGCTTCAGCTTGAATGTCTAAAGCCCTCTCCTCAGCATCTCTGACAGCTGCAGCTAGGCGTGCATTTTCTTTTTCCGCTTCAGCTATCTTCTCATCTTTCTCCAGCCTCTCTTTTTCAATTATTTTTGCTCAGCAGCTAACCTGCTCTCAGCATCCAACCGGGACTGTTTCTCCCTCTCCAGCTTAGCTTGGTGGCTCAAGTTGTCCTTTTGCAGCGAGCCACCTTATCTTGAAGAGTGACGACAGTCCGTAAGCTGTCCCTGACAGCTATGCAGCTCTGGGAAAGCTGGCGTATCAAAGAAAAGCGTAAGTATAAGCAGCAACAATAATATTCATTATATGGAATGAATCGTAAAGTGTTACTAACCTGTAGGGATAGCTGAACAGCATGGTTCAAGACAACCTCAGGGTCTTGTCCTTTTAACCTCTTTTGTGCAGCTGGAAACACGAGCTTGTCAGCTGCAGGCCAGATCCCGCCTTCTAGACCTTCCTCAGCTAGGAAGTCTGCAGGGAAGCTCACAAGGACTTCATCTCTAGGAGAGTCAGTCGTGATATCGATAGTAGTTGGGATGGTAGATGAGCATAGGTGCTTGCGAGGAACCCTCTCAACCTGAGATTGCCCAGAAGAGGCAGCTGATCTCTTCCTATTCTTTAGCCTGTCCATAGCATCCTCGTCGGACAAATTACTAGATCTTGCTGGAGCTGTATGAATAAGGAAAACCTAGTTGGCCTAATGTCTAAGAATCATAAGTAAAACGAAACCTTCGCAAACTAGAGTTACCTGTTGACATCGAGTTGGTGCGAGAAGAAGCTTTAGAGTCTAGGGGTAGAACCTCAGTAGGAGCTGTGAAGGTGCGTTCCTCGATGGGGAAATTAAGCAGTTCTGGTAGTCTCTCAGCTTGCTCGGGTATCTGGGAGACAATGGGGCCAAGACCTGCAAGGAAAACAAGGTAAGAACCTAGTTAATTCATTTTTAGGAGCAAAACGCAAATTGAACAGATAGGTACCTTTAGTAGACCAACCCCCAACTAGAGGGCCCCAGCTTCGCCCAGCGAATCTTTCACTACGAAGAAATACCTAGTCTTCCATATGGAATCAGATGCAATTGTGCCTTCTATCAAAGGGGGGAAGGGAGCCTTAGCCCTAAAAGTATGAAACCCTTGCCCGATTTTCTAACACTGTAGGCAGTCAAAAGTTCGTTTAGAGAGAAGGGTTATTGCCATGTTTTAGTTAAGGTCTCTAGAGTCAGCAGGTTTTCCAAAAAGCTGGCATCAGCTGGCCAGGGGATAGGTGCAAAACTCCAAAGACCTAGTGAGGGGGGAAAATCGTAATTATACCCTAGATAGAAAGGATGCTCAGTAGTCAAATGTAATCTTCAGGGCAGGTTTCGGGCCTGCATGTGGGAGTGGGAGGATAATCTGAGTGTTTCAGGGAAACCCCCCAGAACTTTGAGCACCTCTATGTCTCGCTCAGTGACAGACGAAGCAACGTCATCTATAGCTCTACCCATTAGAGAAGAAGAAAAGATCTAAAAAAATAATTCCTGAGGAAGCAAACGAAAGAAAGAAGTTTTACCTGAGAAGAAGAGGAGTTCGCAAAAGAGTAAGTGAAGTTCAGGGAGGGCTGAAAGTTCCTTAAATACTGGTAGCTCAACGGTAGTCTAAGCCAACGGATAAGTATTAAATGTTGCGTAAAATTTATCTTTTAGCTGTTGATAAGTAATCAATTACCTGATGAGTTTTTCTTTTCCCAAGAAAATTATCTTTTTAAGCGGTTAAAAGAGTTTATCTCCTAAGTAGAAGTTTTTATCTTCAAACGTTTTAATTCCTCAGGCAAAAAGATAAAAATCTTTTAAGAAATATAAGTTTATCTTAATCTTAAGTCCTTTTGCTAACAATTTGTTTTTATTGGTAACTTGCGATTTTAACTCAGCTGCGCCTAGGTTGGCATCACAAGTTAGGGGCAATTGTTATGTCCTAAAATTCTCCTAAGCTGAAACTTGCAGGTAATGCGTTTGTCACAGCTAGAGCATCAGGTAGCAGCTACAGCAAGCAGAGACGAAGAGAGCTAAGTAATCCGGTTGGAAGAACATTGGATGCTAACCAAGACCAAGTCAAATAAATGACGTTAGGCCAAAGAAGTAGGAAGAAGTGGTTAGCCAGCAGAAGAGAAGATCTCCCTTGATTCTAGGAGTGGTGGCATCTTCTTAGGAGAGTTTGTTGTGCAACGTTCAAATGAAAGAATAACGTTATACGAATGTATTAGTATAAATAAGGGGGAAAACATTCTGTAAAACACAAGTCTTTACATTGCTCTTACTTACATTCTTTCTCTCTTCTACAATTACAATATTCTTAAGTGTATCTAGTAAAGCTATAAGCTGCTAGCTGCTAGCTGTAAGTTGTAATATTTCTCATATAGTGGATTGGTGGACTCAATTCCACCCGCAGTTTTTACCCTTTTCCTGGGGTTTTCCGCGTCACCATTTCTTGGTGTCCTTGTCTCTTCATTGCATCTTCTTTAAATTCTGTAGCTAGTTTCTCTTGACATTTCTAGCTGCATTTGCATTAGTTGTAGATCCTCAGCTAAGTTCTGCCTGATCAGAATTTGGCATAAATAGTATGAATATTCAATAATTCAAATTCGGTAATCATATTATTGGACTAATGATCATCTATAATTATATTAGAGTGAATCTTATTCTACATTTCATACTTTATGCCAAATACAATACTTTCCATAAAAAAAAATTTGAAAGAAAACTACATTTGTAGATTATTTTTCTTTATCCGGTCATTTGCCAAAGAAATTAAAGAGAAAGGGGGAAATGGAAACAAGGAAGAGGATTGGTAGGGGGGAGAAAAAAGGAAAGTTAGGAATACACTTGAATATGTGGAGGCACTCATTTCCTGAAAATGTTTTCCATCCTAGGAATTAATCTAATTTTTCATAGAAAAAACCGTGTTTTACTCTTTAAAGACGAAATAATGGAGATAAAGTATTTGAATCACTGACAACAAATAGTAGGATTCAAGATGTGAAAGTTCATGCAGGAAGTAGAAAATTATCGTTTCTTTTAAAAGGAAAGAAACAACTAAGGGAATCTCAAGAATTGGGCCACCCTAAAGCATCCTTACGGATGATTACAAATTATCGTAATGTTTGGTTGGCAAAGACAAACGTCATAAGTGATGTTTGGTAAAAAATTCTACGGTTTTTTCACCAAAATTTCCTAACAAAAAAATTTATTCACCAGCTACTCCAATTTTTTTTCTAAATTCACCAGATACCCCTGACTTTTAAAAGAATGACACATAATACCCTTTTGTTGATGGACGTTAGTCCTCCGTTAGCGTTTATTTACAAGTTAGCCCTAAGTCAACAACCCTAAGTAATCCTAACACACTCTCTCCCCTAACCTAGCCCCCCAAACCCTAATCCAGCCCCAACCCACCTCCCCCAACAACCCCATCCCCAGTAGCCCACCCTCCCCACAACCCTAATCCAGCCCTAACCCACCTCCCCCAACAACCCCATCCCCAGTAGCCCACCCTCCCCACCACCCCAGCCCTCCTCCCCTCACCCCTTCGAATCCCGAGCTCAGTCGATCCCCCTCCCCATCCCTTCACACACCCCTTCGAACTCAGCGGCAAATGGGAGAACTGTCGATGAGGAGGCGACTGAGGGAATGGCGGTGACGGCCACCGAACTTGCAAGGTGCGGCGGACTGGAGGCCAAACTTAGGGTTCACGCATTTGGGTTCCTTCGTTTTGGTGTAGACGACGCGCAGAAGAAAGTGAGGGAGGGGGAGACGCGAGGAAGGTCAAGGGGAGGGGGGCCTACATAAGGAAGGCTGCGTGCTGGGGAGGGGGGAGGGGGCCTGCATGGTTGCTGCGGGGGAGGAAGGGCTGGTGGGATTGGGGTTGGGTGGGGGTTGGTGGGGGCGGGGGGGCTCGTGGGGCTGGGGCTGGGGCTGGGGCTGGGGTTGGGTTAGGGTTTGTTAGGGTATTTAGGGTTACTAATTGTTTCTAGAGTTATTAGGGTTAGCTTAGGATTTTTAGAGTTAATTAGAATTTTTTAGGGTTAATTAACGCTAATGACTAACGGAATTAACCGTCGTTAGTCATTAAAGATATTTTGTGTCATTTTTAAAAAAAATAGGTTAATCTAGTGAATTTCGAAAAAGTTGGGGTATCTGGTAAATAAATTATTTTGTCAGGAGTATTTGGTGAAAAATCCAAAAATTCTATTGCCTACAAAATGAAAAAAGTTATATTACCTAGTCCTCCCCTGTATAAGAAGGACTACTTATAGAATTTCTACTTTATTTTCAAGTTAGAATTACAAAAAAATATTATACCTCTCGGATTTAAATCTTCACTAGTGTTATTGGAATTTTCTAGGAAGTAATAATTCTAACGTTTAGCAAAATGAACAATATGACTTTTTTGGACAAATATTTTGTTTCCATATATTCAAAACCTTTTTACGTGTTTAAAAAAAAAGGGCAAATAATTTAATTTTGTATATGATTTACGCCCATAATACATTGGAGAAGAAAATTTATTAAGGTCTTGCTCACAATTATGAGAAACTGAATAATTTAATTTTGTTTAACTCTCGTTTAATTCTCGTTTTTCGTTTTATTTTTCTATTAATTAGTTTATGTTATGTAATTTTAGATTTGGTTAATTACTATATGTTTTTCATTTATGTAATTTATATAATTTATGTTTGGTAATTTCAGTATACTTTTTTTTAGTTTAAATTCGTTTGTATAAATTTGTTGGAGTTATGAATTGCGGTTGTTGAAATTGAATTGTTTCGCTGGATTTTCGTTGTTGTGGATTTTCGTTGTTGTATTTTCGTTGTTGTGGGTTTGTTTTTATTGTGGATTTTTGGTTCCTGTACAATTTCGTTTCTGCTGCAACTTTTTTTTTATTTTTCAAAAAACACAGAATCTGATGTGGTCATTGAAAACCGCATCAGATTCGCACCATACTGATGCGGTTTTTAACCGCATTAGTTTTTTTTGGTTACCACCTGCTGCGGGCCCATCTGATGCGGACCAAAATCGCATCATTAAGTCCGGTTTTGACCGCATCAGATGAGCTTTTTTCCACTAGTGAGACTTCACTTTTGGATACGATAATGGATTCTTAATCTATAATGTGAGAGTCCAATTTGGACTCTTACAATATTAGCTTGATCATTCACAGAGAGTGCTTATCAATTTAAGCAGTTTAAGTATCAACTAATTAATTCCTTTAAATATTCGAGCTTCTTACTAATGAAAAAATAATTAAACTTCTAAGTAGATATCCAAAAATTTGCAGAATCAATTTGCATATTGTTCAATCCAAAAAATGTTGAATAATGAAAATTGCTTAAAGCATCATATCATTTCGCGAGAAAGGATTCTGGCATAATGGAGTTTGCGCTCCCCTCTGGAGCGGGCGCTACATGGAAGAGCGGGCGCTCCTTCATGGAGCGCACGCTTCAAGAGACCGAATCCACCATTTCGTCTTCTACAAGTTTCATACCAAAAGTCGAGCAAATGCTTTAACATCAATGTGAGGCTCATATAGACATCTTTTTATTGGCTACGCGGGATGAGCTTGGAATTGACTATCTCATTATAAAGATTTTTAGTTTTGAAATTCCTTTTGAGCAAGAAGTCGCCAACAAGTATTTAAAGGAAGACACATAAACCTAATTAGATATTAGGAAACCACAGGGACACTTAGGGACTTATCTAATGTAGATTTTCCTGTCATGACTTCATAATTGGTCATGAACCAAAGATAGAGTTCGGGGGTGAGGGTATAGATAAAATTTTTAAACAAATTCGTCCATTGTTGGCCACTTATACGATTCATTTCCAGTTTTATGCAATTAAACAACTAGACAATTCATGCGTTCTAAAGTTAGTCTACATTAGTTCATTAAACAGTTGAGACTAATATTTGGTGATAAGCTATCTATGCTATCAAATTACAAGGATCCTATCAGGTTGTCCAAACTATTTAAATTTAATATTGGAATATTTATTTAGGTCTTGATTAGCAAAAATAAGCATGTGTGGTGATGAAAGTGATGTAATAATGTATAGAAATGAAAAGAAAAAGGAAAGATTAGATATTTAGGAAAGAATATACAAGAGCATGAATTTCTTTAAGATCTACATCACAAAAAGTAGATTATTAGTATATTAAGAAATGAATTGGAATCGACCCTTAGGAATTATACATTTACCGCCTGGGTCTTGTAATGAATAGAGATTCAATGGAAATTTAAAGTGTTTGATTATGTGTTTGAGAATGTTTGGAGAGTATCTTTGTGGTTGGAAGTGTATGAAAGTCGTAGGAAAAAAATGTTGTGGAAAACGTGTCGAAAATCTTCGAGTGAAAACGAGGTCTAATATAGGAAAAACGAAAGAAACTGGATAAAATTTGAGGATGCTTCTACACTTGTGAATTTCGTTGAACATCTCGATGTTGCGCATGCACAACTTTGGTGGGCCAGACGCATATGGGAGCACAAAACGCATCCGTAGATCTGCTGAGTTGTATTATTTATTCAATCTTTAAAATATTCTTTTTATCCTTATTAAATATTACCATTTAAAATGAGGAAATCAATTATCCTACAGATAAACTTGACTTTTTATAATTATCTTTAATTTGGAGAATATTTATTAAATTTGGACTTTTGACATTGGAATTGGAATCAATAAATAGACCGTATGTTCTTAAAACGTTTTTGAGCTTAGTTTGTTGGATTGTTCTTCCTTTGGACCGGACCAATCAAGACAACAGTATGTTTTGTCATTGAGTTTTAAATGGAGAGATACAATTATATGTCTACAATGCTTGAATTTTTTTTACATCCTATATAATTTAAGTCACGTCACTCTAACCAAGCATATTAAACTAACGTAACATGAATCAGATCACACAAATACTGTAAATTTCCAACATAATGCAGACCACCTTAGAAGAATAATATTCTTCCGAAGCTAGGGAGAAGCTCAAGATTATCTTGATTTAAGAAAGACTATAGGGAGTTGAAAATTACAAAGTTAGAGGAGCAATAGAAGGGGATTTCATGTGAGTCAAGTCTTCTATCTAGTGAAAACATAAAACAATTTACAAAGAAAAGATGCCAATAGAAAACATTGGTCTTGGGGACATTATTTCGGGCTAGCTGCCTAGCTAGACCATGCTATAATAGATTAGTATATTGTTACTTAACCTAATGTCTCTCCCTCCCTCTGCATGTGTGTATCAAATTAAAGTAACTTACTAATACTCTTTGGTTTCAAAATAATCTTCTTAGTTTCTATATTAAATCTTTAATTGTTAATAAGAGATATCAGTTTTACATTTGATTTTGTCAAAGTCGAACTTCATATATACAGAAATTGTTATACTTAGAAAAGTATTAGATTTATATCCATGTCTTTTATACTATTTTTTTATTTTTTTTTATTAATGCGTAATTAAAGATAAAAGTTTATAAATTTATGTTTTAAAGACCGTAAAAAGTAAATGTATCAACATTATATATCAACTATCAACTAATTTAAAACGGGTGCAGTAGTTCCTCTTTAGTCAACAATAATTTGTTGGATTGACAAAGCAATCACATTATGCCTATTATTCAAAAAAAGAAAAAAGAAATGCTCTATTATGTATGCAATATACTAAAGCTATTTGGTATTAAACATCATTACATATATAATCTCTAAGTTTAATTTTGAATTGGTAGTGGATCAAGAACTCAACTTTCAGAATATACTATAATTGATTAGAATTTATACTGATAAGGCACTTTAACTATAAAGTAGGGAACAAAAGATACATCATCCAAAATTCTTAAAGTTTTAAAAGCCACCAACTCTTGAATTAAACCTTCCTTTTTTCCTCATTATATGTTATACATCAAAGGATAATAAGATCATAATGGTATATGAAGTTCTCATAATTGCATATAAGAAACTAAAATAAAAATTATTAAGCAATAACGAAACTTTAATATGGATAATCGATGCATAATTTTTTCATAAATTCCGAAACTGATACCAATTTTCTTTTATTTTTTTGGGGGAACTAATACCAATTTCATACTTATTGTTAGCACAATACTCCCTTTATTTATGTTTATATATTTTACCTACTTTGATTTCATGAGTTTGCCAATTCATTTCGTTAACCTTAAATATTTTTATAATATATAAGTAGACATTTAACAATTAAACATGAATAAAGTATCCATTGAGACGAATCAAACAAGAACCCACCTGAATATAATTTTTTCTTGTAAATTGAGAAAAATTTAGAAAATTCTCTCTAATTATGAATAGATTACATTTTCCAAATAGGTAACTTAAAAAAAGTACAGAGATCATACATTATTTATGAGTCCGGATCCTCTAGAGTTTTCGTGAAACTCTACAAGGTAGAGTGTATTTGAGCCATACATTTTAAAATCAAGGGCTCATATTGGTGGAATGAAAAGATTTAGGGGTAGATTTTGATGAGATAAAATAGGGAGAATTTTGGAAAGAGAATATATGAGCCATTGATTTTTTTAGTCAATGGTTGATATTGCTCAAACTCTACCTTGTAGAGTTATTTTACAACCCTAGATGATCTAAACACCATTATTTATATACTTTTGAAGGAACAAAATTATCCATTTTCAAGAATATTTCAATAAGATGAATGATTAGAAGATAATCTAAAAAAGGTTAAAATAATTAATGCCCTTAAAAGTGAATAGTACATTCCAATCAAAGATTGGTTAGTACTTCCTTGTCATACCACTCTGTAATGGTGGCAATTCTGAACCAAAAGAAACAACAAACAACTAAACAAGTACTTATGGTTAGTGCTGTTTAATAATGGAGCATGTTATGTTAGTGAATAGTGTACATAACATAAGTCCATTTTTAATACTTCTAAACATAAAAGTCCCAATAAAACCCTCACATAGAATACAGTGTTGTAGCTTGACAAGGACATTACAGTCTTTTGAAATAAAAGTGTTGAAATATGAAAGTGTAAAGTATTTTTTTTTGCCATTCAATAAAAAGGCGGGAGTTATTTAACTTCCTTTTAAAATTTACAGAATCACATGGGATAATGTTGTTGGTTTCTGATTGTATAGTTGTGGTAAAGCTGATCCTACATTTGACACTACCAAATCATTGTCAGTGCTCGTTGCTAGTTGGTGCTGCTGCTGCCCAGCAACAGCAAATAATCCACCAACATTTTGATAAGGCATACCAATAAGGCAATAATAATAAACTTATGAAGAATGTTTCATAAGATACCAACTTCATATTCCAAACATCTCAATCCCATGCTTTTTAAAATATAGTTTAGATCACTGTTAATCCGACACCTTCATTTACCTCAAAAACGGGGTGTCGTGTCGTGTCGTATCCGATCTGATACTTTACTTGGATACTTCATTTTTAACTAAAAACTAGAATTTTTTCTACAAAAAAGCCGAGTCGGACACTTGGACACTCGTATCCGAGTAGACACTCAATCTGTGTCTGAGTAACATAAGTCAAGATAACATCATAGAGATTTTTTAGGGTGCGTTTTCTTCACCTGTAGTAAGTTAGAATAAGACTCGGATGAAGAAAACGCACCCTAAGGTGTTTACGATACTGGTTGTTATGCATTCATACCAAGATCGAGCCGTTAAGAGCAAAATCTAATTAAGATGACACTTCCTTTTGTGATATCGGATCCAAGAACTCAAATTGCAAAAAGAAACTATTAGCCCAAAAATGGTTATGGAAATGACAATACACTCAGAAGCAATGGTTAGAATCAACCAAGAATATCAACTTACAATTTTACATCACAATCATAAACAGAAGATTAAAAACTACCTAAGGATATCCAAAATGGGTTGCCAAATTTAAACCCGGTGAAGAGGAATCCGGCAAAAACTACTTCCTGCTTACAACATACAGTGAGAACTGAGAACTACAAAAGCAGAAATTAAGGCCAAAAATAATGAACAAAACAATGAGAACAAATTGGTTTTCAACAACATCCTGCTCGTTTTTGGCTAATACACAGACCGGATTCCTCTTCGCCGGATAACTCAATAGGTGAAACTTTGGCATGTTAATGTCTAGGCATGTCCGAATATAGTACTTACGCTGATTCTTCTTGGCCTTCCGAAGGACACCTGATCAACTCCAAGATATTAACCACTTCTCTCATATCAGGCCTGTTTGATGGAACCTGTGATGTGCAAATCAAACCTAATTTCATAACTGGAATGGCTTCCTCAGCTGGGAATCTGCCCTGCAACCGCTCATCAACACATTCTTCCACCTTCCCTTCTTCGAGTGCTCCTCTTACCATGTCACATAGAACCACTACATCATCCTCCATGTACTCAACAGGTCTTCTTCCAGTCACCACTTCAAGGACCAAAACCCCAAACCCATAAACATCACATTTCTCTGTAATTTTCACTGTTCGGCATGCAAACTCAGGTGCCATGTATCCAAGTGCACTCTGAATCTTGCTGCTTAATATGTACCGATCTAGCATTGGTAACAATCTTGCTAATCCAAAATCTCCCACTTTAGGCTCACCTAAGCCATCTATGAGAATGTTGCTGGATTTCAGATTGTAATGGATGACATTCAGTTGATGCAAGTGAGATAGTCCTTTAGCCATCCCAACGATTATGTTGAATCGATCATTCCATGAGAGAAAGTTCCCACCTCCTCCTTCATGAAGATGCTTGTGCAAAGTTCCACCAGAAACAAATTCATAAATAAGAAGTTGGAGTGATGGAGTCCAATAATACCCTTCAAGTGTGACGAGATTAGAGTGCCTGATCTTCCCCAACTTCTTCACCTCCCTTTCAAAGTCTTCCTGAGACTTGACAAGACTTGAAACAGTTAGTTTCTTGATGGCAACTGAGCGACCATTTTGAAGAACAGTTTGGTAGACGGCCCCAAATCCACCACGGCCTAGCTCGCAGTCCTTGTTGAGGAGAGCGTGGGTCCCAGTGCTGAAATCAGGCTCTCCTGAGAAAATGACTAGCTTACCAGAATTGGCATCTGTGGAGGGGGAATTACTGAAGTCATCACCATTAGATAGTGCGAGGGCAGCAGCGGAGCGAGATGCTGAGGCTCTGACACGAAGGTTGAGAACCGTGATGGCAATCACTCCAATTACAATTACTGCAGCAGCCCCGATAGCAATGAGGGAGGAAATGCTCAGGAGGTTCTTCTTGTGAACAAATGTAGGGGGTAGAGAAGAACCAGAGGAGGCATCAGCAGTGGAGTTGGGATTCAGAACAATGGGTTTGGGAAGGACAGTGGCACAAGATCTTTTTGCAGCAGAGCCGCAAAGAGATGGGTTGTCCGATACAGAAGACGGGGATATGGTGTTAAAGAAACCACCAGGCAGTTCACCTTGGAGATTATTGTGGGAAATATTGAAGGAACGGAGATGTTGAAGATTTGCCAGTTGTTTTGGCATGGTTCCACTAAGGTCATTAACAGAAAGGTCCACAATTTGTAGGTGTACAAGTTTCGATAGAGCTAGAGGTACTGGTCCTTCAAGACTGTTATGAGATAACATCCTGGAAACAAGTAGAAAGAAAATGAGCAAATCAGAACAAGACAACTATAAAACACCATCAATAAGGTACTGAAGTCCTCAAATATAAGTTTATTATAGTAACATCAGTGCATAAGCAGTTAAGAATAAGTTGAACCTCATTCATGAGTAGCTTAAAACAATGATTATACCATGCTAAACCAGCCAAAATCATGTAAGAGTATATGATACATATGATAACAAGAACAATTAATAGCATAGATTACATAATTGATTAAAATTTGGAAGTCAGTAGATGAAAAGAGAGCACTTACAGTACTGAGAGTGAAGAGCAATGCTCGAGAGACGTAGGTATGATCCCCTCAATGAAGTTCTTTTCCAGAATCAACTCCTGTAGAGAAGTAGCGTTCCCAATTTCAGAAGGGATGCTCCCATTCATCCGGTTGTGGCTTAAATCAAGAACATTCAATGCTTTTAGTTCGCCAACATTTCTTGGAATAGGGCCTGTCAAAGTGTTCTGAGACAGATTTAAGTATTCCAAGTTACTGAATTTACCAAGTGATGATGGAATTGCCCCAGTCAACACATTACGGGACAAATCCAATGCCTCAAGACTTCGATACGAGACTTCTTCCGCTGTGGAGAGAGAATCATCTAGGGTTCCACCTATTTTATTTTCAGAGAGCAGAATTTCTTGCAATGCCACCTTAAACATCCACTGAGGTAGATCACCAGTCAACATATTCAGCCTAAAGTCTATAACTTGAAGGCTTAAACAACCAGCCATAGATTCGGGTAAGCTTCCACTCAAAGCATTCATTGACATGTTAAACACCTTCAAAGACCTAAGTTTTCCTACAGAAGTTGGCAAAACACCAGAGAAGTTATTAGCTGAGAGATCCAGATTCTCAAGCCCTTTCATCTCTCCAATCCATTCAGGAACTCGGCCCACAAACGAATTCTCTCCCACATTAAGATACCCTATAAAACTCAAGTTCAACAGTGTAATTGGCAAACTCCCAGAAAGTGAATTCCCACTAAAATCAATTGATTTCAACAAGGAGCACCCTCCAACTTCATTCGGGATTGGCCCAGTAAGCCGGTTTCGACTCAAATTAATGGTTCTGAGGTTGTACAAACCATCCATTCCCTTTGGAATTTCATCCATTAATAAGTTAGAAGACAGATCAAGTGACCTCAACCCATGTAACCCCCAAATCCCAGAAGGTAAAGACCCTGAAAACTGATTAGCTGACAAGTTAAGCACAGTAAGTCCAACACAAGAGCTCAAACTATCAGGGATCTCCCCTGAAAACTTGTTATTAGCTAAATTGATACTTCTCAAAGGCCCACATTGTCTAAAAAAATCAGATGACATTAAACCAGAAAAATTGTTGTCACTCAAATCAAGTATTCTTAAATTAGTAAGTCTCACCAATGCTGAGCTGAGGCTTCCTGTGAGATTGTTATTCGACAACGAAAGCTTTCGAAGCGATTGCAGCTGGAGGAGGCCGCGTCCGAGCTTACCAGAGAGTGACAATCCGTCAAGATTGAGCTCAGAAACACGGTTGGATCTGGGGTTACATTTCACACCATACCATTTACATGAATCATTATCATCTTCATTCCAAGAACTTAATTTCCCATTAGGGTCTTTAATGTCTGCTTTAAATACAATCAATCCCAATACATCATCATTCAATGATGAATTTAATGAAGATGAACTCTTAATTATTGGAACTAATCCCACAATTAACAGAAATAACAGAATATACTCACTAACTTGCTTCATCATTCTTCAAAAAATTAGATACTTTTAGCTAGTAATGGAAGAAACCCATTTCATAATTTAATGAGTTCTACAAAACCCAGAAAAATCTCAGGTAAAAAAGAAACATTTACAAGAGAAAAATCCCAACTTTTTTTTTCCTTTTTTGCTTGTTATGTGCTACAATGGAAGTGTAACGGCTACAAACTTAACCAAAAAAAGTGAAACCCACTCAACAGTTTATCAAACAGGTAAATGTAGAACATAAAAAGGCTAAAATAAGCTGTAAAAAAAAGTTGAAAAATGAAGTTTGAAACCCTAGAAAAATGGAGTTTACTACTAAAAACACCCTAAAAAGTTGAAAATTACAGAGGTTGAAGAAGAGTACAATGGAGCTAAGAAAACTCAATAAAAGGATAAATCTTTTTTCTGGGAATGTTTTGAGGAAGAAAGTATGGTGTTGCCAGAAAAATGAAGTGTTGCAAGAAAAAAAAAATGGTTGTTGAGGAGAGAGAGTGAGTGAGGAGGAGAGAGAAAGAGAGAAAGACAGAGAAGAGTTGGAGTGATAGAAAAATTTAATTGCGGATTTAATAAAGTGAGAGGGAGATGGATGTGGGGTCCATTTTATGAATGTTACTTTGGTATATGGAGTATGATGTGTCATAAGATCAACGGTGGGACTATTATCCTATGTGGCTTACACGTAGGATTTTGTAAGGCTTATTTTTGACCCCTAATAAGTTAATAGTATTGAGTAATTTTGACAATGGATCATTATTATATGGAATTTTATTGTATTTTGGAAAGGTTAGTTAATCATTATCTTAAACTATAATTTGTGGTTATTTGGAGGTATGTGAATAGCAATGACTTGTTACATCGTAGAGATTAGAGGGGTTACCTAATAGAGTAACTATAATGAAAAGCAATAATTTTTTGTTGTTTTGTTTGCTATGTTAGATTTTCAAATTACAATATTTTCAAGCTATAACTTCTCTCGATGAAAAGTTACAATCACTTGTGATTTTTGTAGGTTCTACATGTGAGGAAAGTGAGATGGAATATTGTGGAAAACAAAAAAGGTACAAGAGGGCCCACAAAAAGTTAAACAAAACAACAAGCTTTGTGGAGCAACTTGTTTTCTCCTAGCTACAACATCAATTCTCCGCCAGCGACCAAGCTTGTTGCTCCAAGATTAGAGTACTTTCTCCGCTAGTCTGTTTCAAAATTATTGTAACACTTGCCTTTGGTACGGAGATTTAGGAGGAAAATGAAGTCAAAGATTGGCGGAGTTTTGAGGGATAGTTCAGGGAAATTCATATAGGTACCTTTCCCCGTGCCCTGTCCCTCTAATGAAGATTAATCATGCTGAAACACTTGCCATCCAAAGAGCTCTCAAGTTGTCCCTGCAATCCGAGTGGTTCAACTCATCCTTTAGCATAGTGGAATCAGACTCATCCACCTCGGTCAGGTGGTGTAATGGTGAATCAAAAGGCCCATGGAACCTGACCTTTTCCATAAAATTCCTTCGTGGATTATTGATGAAGAACCCGAATATAAGCATTGTATACAAAAGTCGTGATTCCAATACAGTGGTAGATGCATTATTGACAAATCAAGGAATTATGAGAATTGATAATTTTGTTGCTTGGCTCTAATTTTCATTCTCTTGTTTCTCCTCTAGGATGACTATTTTGTTTGTGTTTTAATGCATAGTTCTCAAATTATGGAACTTTAAATTGTATAGCTGCAAATATTTTTAAGGGCTGATATTTAATAAATGGGTAATGCTATATGCAGTTTTTAGAGTTGCATATAAGCATTAAATATATTTCCTAAAATGGTATAAATTCTGATATTTATGATAAAATCACACATAAATCGATGTAATCAATGCTTTATTTTTCAAAAACTTTCCCTTTTAAACCTCTTATGTGCAGTCTTTAGGACTGCATATAGCTTTTTCCTTCATAAATTCCTCAAATTATATAAAAAAAGTAACCCTTTAATAATGATAGTGTTAATGTAAATGTTGATGTAGTGTGTCACATTAAAGTCATACATTTTTTTTGACAACATTAAACTAAATTTTAGCTACCTAGAAATTCCCATACAAAATGAATCATAACCAATTTTAGTCATCGATTCTACATTTCTACTCCCTTCTGTTTTTCAAACGCCTTCATGGCTTCATCTGTCCATCATTTCATTGTAATACTTCTATCATCGTATGTACATATATGATATATAATTTATAAACTCGCTCATTTGGATGTTATGAGTATGAGTGTACGTACCAAGGCCAAACCCATGAAAATATGACTTCAACAGCTTTTTTCATGGTGGGTGAGAACGTAAATGCAATATTTCAAGTGATACTCATTACTAGCATCTGTGAGAGGTAGTTAAAGATTGGAGGTAGGTAGCTTCATTAAAGAAATATCTACAATCCATAATCAGCCATAAATAGATCTCCCTAAAAGTAAAATCATTAAATGTATCCGTGTTTCAAACTTTTTCTTTATATTTCATCCGTCCTAACTCCTATCTTATACTAGCCTTATATGCACGCGATGCGTGCGTCAATTTAAAATAGCGTCTTATATTCACTTAAAATGCAAAGTTGAAATGAAAAACGATTCTTAAATTGTTTATTTTCTTTTGTAGTTATATATATATACATGTATATATATATATATATATATATATATATATATATATATATATATATATAATACATGTATATATATACATGTATATATATATACATGTATATATATATACATGTATATATATATACATGTATATATATATACATGTATATATATATATTGAAAGAACCACTAAAGAACCTTCTTATTGAAAGAACCTTCTTATTGAAAGAACCACTAAAAATACCGACCCAACCCAAAATATCGAAAAGGCAAAAATGAGTCGACTCAAATTATACCGGCCCAAAACAACCGTGAGAACCACTAAAAATGAGCAAAAACTTCCTAAAATGAGCATAAACATAAAATGAGTAGAAAACATTAAGTTATCAAAAACGTAAAATGAACAAAAATGTAAAAGAAGAAAAACGTAAAATGAACATAAAAAAGTTCAATGAGAAAAAAAGTAAAATGAGTAAAACGTAAAATGAGCAAAAACACTGATAAATGAGCATAAAATTGTTAAATGAGCAAAAATATTATGAAATGATCAATCTATGCTAAAAGCTTCCTCGAAAGACAGGAAAAGCTCTCCCTTGAAAGACAGGTTTGCCCTAACCCTAGGGCTTGATTTCTTCGACCATCCATGGCTGGAGAACTCATAGAACAGTGCAGAAATCTTCGAATAAATGACGCGGAATCTAAAATTCTTGAAATTAGCGAACTGGATGACGGAATTGATGAGGACCAAGTCTATTTGGTTCTTGTAGGACGATTGGTGACGGAACGGAGCTTCAACATTGAAGCTTTTAAAAGAACTATGATTCAAGCCTGGGGGGTCAATAAACGAATGGTGATACGGATGATAGGTGCGAATCGGTTTGTATTTCAATTTTTTCATTGGCGTGACAAGGAGAAAGTGCTGGAAGGCAGACCTTGGTGTTTTGAGAACCAACTCTTGATCTTGAATGCCATAGATGGCGAGGACCAACCGGCTGATGTACCCTTAACCTATTCACCTTTCTGGATTCGACTAAAAAATCTTCCTTTTAATTACAGATCCGCCACGGTTTGTCGGGCGATTGCGGGGAAAATTGGGCAGGTGATGGAGTTGGAGGATGATGCTTTGTTTCTGGATAACTATCGAAGGGTGCGTGTGATGATGGACGTGGCGCAACCGTTGTGTCGCTACCAGGAAATAAAAGGGAAAGATGGGCGAGTTTTCCGTGTCGATGTGGCGTATGAACGCTTACCTTTCTTTTGTTTCTTATGCGGGACCATAGGGCATGGGGAGAAAGAATGTGTGAATGTTGATGACGATGAGCCAGAATAATGTATGGGATGGGGGAAGACTTTGCGGGCCACGCCCAGGAAGGTGTTCCGAATGCAGGAGGAAATGGAGGAAATTAAAGCTTGTAGGAAGGCTTTGTTCGTTGCTAAGCCTAGAACCTCTAGGACTGTTGCAACATCGGGAAGTGAGCTGCAAGGTGAAGGGGAGGAGGGAGATATAGTGAGTAGTGAGAGAGGGGTGGTGAATGTTAGGCAGGGGGAAGTGGGGAGTGAGAAGCACTTGTCGGGTAAGGGGAGTGAAACTAGTGACAATGTGGGGAGATTGACGAATGTGGAGGAGACAGGTGGTAATGTGGGGACTAAGGAGAGGGTAATGTGCAAGGATGAGGGGACAAGGGATAAGGCATTTAATGCTGGTGGGTCACGTATGATTAATGTGGAATTTATTGGTGTGGGGGAGCATATCACTGAAGCCATGGGTTTAAAGGAGGATAGAGGGGGTGTTGGTTTGCCTAAACTAGGGGCAGGCCCTTCGTCTGGGGCAGCAGATGGAGGGAAGAAGCTAGGGCGTAAGTGGAAAAAAGTAGCGCGGGATAAGGGGGATGCTATGGAAGGAGTTGAACTGGATTATGTGCTACTTGAATCAGGAGGGAAAAGGGGTAGAGAGGTGTTGCGTGGGGAGTCTGAGGTTTTGGGTGATACAGGGAAGCGTAGAAATACGGAGAAAATATCTGGATGGCGTGAGGCGGGATCTGCCGACGAGCAGACCCGCCCAGCTCAATGAGTCTACTCTGCTGGAACTGTCGAGGGATGGGCAACCCTTGGTCAGTTCGTAGACTTCGTAAATGGAGTCGTGAAGTTGCCCCCGACTTGATTTTCTTGTCGGAAACTATGGTTACGAGAGATAGAGTTGAGAGACTCAAGGATTCGATTCATTGCTCGCATGCTTTTGGGGTCTCAAGTCAAGGCCGTTCTGGTGGTCTTTGTGTTTTCTGGAGGGAGGAGAAAATTAGTTTTAATCTCGTTTCTTTTTCACAACATCATATATGTGGGGATGTGGTAACAAATAATGGTGTGGAGTGGAGATTTGTGGGACTTTATGGATGGGCGGAGGGGTCTATGAAACATCAGACGTGGACTCTTATTCGTCATTTATGTGAGGAGACGGGGCTTCCTATTATTTTTGGGGGAGATTTTAACGAGATATTATCTTATGATGAGAAGGAAGGGGGAGCGAATACTGAACGAAGGGAAATAGCACATTTTCGTGAAGCGATGGATTCATGCAGATTGCGAGATCTTGGCTATGAGGGCCAGTGGTGGACATGGGAAAGGGGGAGGTCTAGTAATACACGAGTAAGGGAAAGATTGGATAGGTTTGTGGCGACGTCGGACTGGCTGGAGTTGTTCCCACAGGCTACAGTAACACACTTATTACGCTATAAGTCGGATCACTGTCCTATAGTGGTTCGCCTTTCACCTCGAAGGAAGCACCAGGGAGCTGGCCGTCGGGGATTTAAATTTGAGACGGCTTGGCTATTGGAGGAGGGGTGTGAGCGGATTGTGAAGGAGGCGTGGGAGAAAGGAGAGGGCAAGAATGTGGTGGCGAGGATTGAGGAGGTGGCGGGGGGTTTATTGCGGTGGAGTGGTAAAAGCTTGAATAATTTGGCGAAGCAGGTGGAGCAGACCGAAAAGGCCCTTAAGGTGGCGCAACAAAGGAGAATTACGCAGGATAGCTGTATGGAGTGCAATAATCTTGAAACAAAGCTGGATGATCTGATTAGTAAGCAGGAGGCCTACTGGTATTTGCGGTCGCGTGTATCGGAAGTTAGGGATGGGGACAGAAATACGAACTATTTTCATCACAAGGCCTCCCAACGACGGTCCCGTAACAAGATGAAGGGTCTTTATGATGAGGGAGGTGTATGGCAGGAGGATGAGGAGAAGCTGGAAGAAATAGTAGCGTCCTATTACAATAAGTTGTTTTCTTCGACGGAACCTAGGGTTCCTGATATGCAGCGTGTCTTACAGCATATGGGAAGCTGTGTCTCGCATGAAATGAATATGGAGCTGACGAAACCGTACACAAAAGTTGAGATTTTTGAGGCACTCCAGCAAATGCACCCATGTAAAGCGCCCGGCCCGGATGGTATGCATGCACTTTTCTTTCAAAAATTCTGGCATATAGTAGGTGACGAAGTGTCTGAGTTTGTGATTAATATTTTGCATAGCTCTGTCATTCCTGAGTATGTCAACAACACCAACATTGTCATGATTCCTAAAATAAAAGATCCCACAGAAGTAGCTCATTATAGGCCTATCAGCTTATGTAATGTGGTGTATAAATTAGTTTCAAAAGCTATGGTTATCAGACTAAAAAATATTCTCCCTGAACTGGTCTCTGAAAATCAAAGTGCGTTTGTCCCTGGAAGACAGATTACAGATAATGCACTAATAGCTATGGAATTGTTCCATACTATGAAGTATAGGAATAAATGCAGGAGAGGTGTGATTGCTATGAAACTAGACATGAGTAAGGCATATGATAGAGTGGAATGGGGTTTTCTGCAGAAATTGTTGCTGACAATGGGGTTTGATGGTAGATGGGTGAATCTGATAATGAACTGTGTTTCATCAGTAAACTACTCTTTTGTGATAAATGGCCGAGTGAAGGGTGCAGTGAGGCCTTCTCGGGGGCTTAGGCAGGGGGATCCCCTATCCCCCTACCTGTTCATATTAGTAGCAGATGCTTTCTCCCGTATGCTTCTTTCTGCAGCCCAGGAAAAAAGAATTCACGGAGCAAGGGCGAGTCGAGGTGGGCAGGAGATTTCTCACCTTCTTTTTGCAGATGACAGTCTACTTTTTGCAAGGGCTAACCGACAGGAATGCTTAGAAATAGTTGATTTACTCAACAAATATGAAGCAGCATCTGGGCAGCAAATAAATTATGATAAGTCGGAAGTTTCCTTCAGCAAAGGGGTTAGTACTTCACAAAAAGAAGAATTGATGAATCTTTTGAAGATGAGACGAGTGGATAGACATGAGAAGTATCTGGGGATTCCTACTGTGGCGGGGAGATCGAAAAAAGCTGTTTTTGGAGCTCTTTTGGATAGAATTTGGAAGAAATTGCAGGGCTGGAAGGAAAAGTTGTTATCACGAGCAGGGAAAGAAGTTCTCTTAAAATCGGTCATTCAAGCAATGCCTACTTACCTGATGGGAGTGTACAAGTTCCCAAGTTGGGTAACAAATGCTATCTCGACGGCTATGGCACGCTTCTTCTGGGGACAAACTGAAGGGAGGCGACGGGTGCATTGGCGGAGCTGGAAATCCATGTGTGAACTCAAATGTCTGGGTGGTTTAGGGTTCAAGGATCTAGAGGTCTTCAACGACGCATTACTTGGGAGGCAAGCTTGGAGGATAATGAAGGGGGATAATACACTTCTTGGCAAGGTCATGAAGGCCAAGTACTATCATCAGAGTACATTTCTGGAGGCATCACTTGGCTATTCTCCGAGTTTTGCATGGAAAGGCATTTGGAGCGCTAAAGCACTAGTCAAGGAAGGGATGATTTGACGAGTGGGGAAAGGTGAGCAGATTAATGTGTGGCGAGACCCGTGGATTGCGGATGAAGATGGGAGATTTATCTCTAGTCCTATGGTTGATAATGTCCGACAGGTTAAAGATTTGATGATGGCTGGATCATCGACGTGGAACATAGATCTTATAACTCGAGTCTTCAACGAACGAGATACAAAATGCATCCTTGCTCTCCCTCTAAGTGAACAAAGCAAGGAGGATGTTATCACATGGGCTTTCACAAAAGACGGGGTCTATTCGGTAAAGACGGCCTATATGCTCGGGAAGATGTTTAATCTCGATGGTTTTCATGAGGCATGGGTGAAGTTGTGGAAGGTAGAGGTCTCCCCAAAAGTCCGGTTGTTTTTATGGCGCCTCTGTACGGGAACTTTACCTACACGCGCGCTGCTGTACTACAGACATATGCTTGAACACAACTGCTGCCCATGGTGTGGGGAGGAGGAGACGGTATCGCATGCATTGTTTCTTTGTCCTCGGGTCACGGATTTATGGAGCGAGAGTGGGTGCGAGCAGCTCATTGATGGTGTAGCACAAAAATCAATGCAGGAGGTCGTGGCGAGCTGGGCTGCATCGGCCGAAAAGCTGCACAGGAGAGCGGTGCTCTTAGCGTGGCATATCTGGATGGAACGCAACGCAAAGGTTTTTAACAATGTTCACACAGCCAACCCAATTCTCTTAGCAAGAGTTCAGCGAGCCATCGAGGAGCATGATAAATATGCGAAGCGAATATATGGTCTGCAAAGTAGGGGTGGTGGAGAGAGCGCAAAAATCTGGAAGGCTCCCTTGCGAGGGGTGGTTAAGCTAAATTGTGATGCTTCTCTTGCTTGTGAAGGATGGGTGGGGTTGGGAGTTGTAGCAAGGGACAGCGATGGAAAAGTCTTATTTGCAGCTTCGAGGCGTGTGAGAGCGCATTGGCCTGTGGAAATAGCGGAAGGGAAGGCGATTCTCATGGCGGTTCGGTTGGCAAGAAGATTTGGCTATGCAAATGTGGTGCTGGAATCGGATAGCAAAGTGCTTATTACGCGTCTCTCGAAAGCCATGGTCTATTTCTCCGACTTAGATACTGTTTTAGATGATATTCTAATGTCTAGTAGTTGTTTTAACTCTTTGAGCTGGTCTCATGTTAAAAGGGATGGCAATGCTGTAGCTCATCACCTTGCAAAGATAGTACCTTTTGGGATAGAACAAGTATGGGAAAACCATAGTCCTATGGAGGTTGAACCATATGTTTTTATGGACTTTTTGTCTAAAGATGAATGAGAATGGTGCTATCTTTTCCTTTCAAAAAAAAAAAAAATATTATGAAATGATCAAAATCTTTGTAAAATGAGGAAAAATGAGTGATTCTCACGGTTCTCACCAAAACGCCACATGTACATACCAATCTGGCAATCTCCATAGATTTTGTAATATATCCCTACAATCACATGGATTGCAATTGCTAACTTTCATCCATGATTAGAGGATTTTAAGGAAACAAATCACATTAATATGATTCGAATTTTACTAAATTTTAATAAGTTTCTCACATTTTTCCATATTTTGATTTTTTGTTTTAAATTATTAAAGGGTATTTTAGTCACTTCAAAAAGGACACCACACCTCCACCCTTGGTTTATATAATAAAGATTTTCCGTATTTCATTTTAGGTGTTTCAAAATGTTGTTCCATTTGAATACATCACTTTTTTACTCTCTCACTAGGTGTGAAAGTTATTCGGATAAAATCCAAAATCCAATCCAATCCGAATTAGTAATTCGGATCGAATTCGGACTGTGTTTGGATTGATAATTTTTAAGAAATTAGATTTTCGGATCGGATCGGATTAAGGGTGAGTTGATCCAAAAATCCAATATAACCGAATAGTAATATGTCTTGTATTATGTATTTAAATTGGACGTAAGTGCTTAACTGATTTTTTTTAACCTACTCCATAGCCCAATACACATAGCACTTCAACCCTTTCCCTAAAACATGCACTTAATTCCTCATTTCCTAAATCTACTAGGCTGCTGTTGTGCTAAATTTATTATCGGATCCCATCTAGAGTATGAAAATTCGAATTGGATTGGATCGGATTTAAACCCTAATTGGTTTAGATTTGGATTGAAAAATTGAAATCCAAATTTTGTTTGGATCGGATTGGATTAGGCTCTAATTCAAACCGCACACCGAACTTTCACCCCTATCTCTCACTCTACCTTTTCACATATGGGTTTTTTACACCCTCATTTAATAATCCTTCAATCTCATTGATTGGGTGTAATAAATACTGCATTCGTTCTGTTTTAAATGAAACATTGGGTGAAATGACATTATTCATTGATCAATTTTGAATCAAAATTTATCGCCATTATATAAAGAAAAAACATAGTCAAGTGGGATCTTGTTAGATTTGTCTCGATGCATACTATCAAATTATAACTTTTTATACTTTTTACGCATGCATAACTAAAGATATTGGTGGTTAAAGAAGTGTGTTGGGTTGCATGAAAAAACATACGTTTTATTTAAAACAGAACGGATGAAGTATCATTTTTTACACTCTCTCTCCTCTTTTCACATGCCCAGCCCACCCATTTAATGTTGT
This sequence comes from Beta vulgaris subsp. vulgaris, assembly GCF_026745355.1. Taxonomy (NCBI): domain Eukaryota; kingdom Viridiplantae; phylum Streptophyta; class Magnoliopsida; order Caryophyllales; family Amaranthaceae; genus Beta; species Beta vulgaris. Next base: position 4,053,274 of record NC_079203.1, read on the forward strand.
CATTATTTTTCATTTTTTTATGACAATACTTCCAAAAAAACAACTCCCTGTGCAAATACATCATAATCATTATTTACTTAATTCACGTGTCCAAAATAAAATGGGAACTACAAAATGGAATGGAGGAAGTAACATTCTTAAAATTTAGATTCTGCTCATTTCAATTGATTTCCTCTGAAATTATTTAAAACATATTGGTAAACAAATTTTGTATTAACAAATGTTAAACACAATATTGTCATATTGTTACTCCCTGGTCATGATTAATATAAATTCACATTTATATCTCGCCTTTATAATTTATACAAAAAAGAATAGGGTGAAATATATTAGATTAGTAAAATAGGAGTACTAAATAGCGTAGAGTATTGTAAAAAGATGTCCTAAAACAGTAAACTTGTTATATAGTGAAAGGAGATCTAAAGGAGAGGTGGTAGTGCAGTGGAGTACCACCTCGAATTCCAAGGTATTGTTCATGGTTCGATCCTCATCCCAACAATATGTTGGCATATTTAATTATGGGTTGTTTAGCCTTATATCTAGTCTCTAAGTTGGTGTGTCATGCAAGCTAATAGCCTAATAGGAGTTGATCTTCGAACCAATTATCTTTCCTAATAAAAAAAAATAGAAAAAGGAGATGATCATTATTACATTTCATTATTTTCATGTAAGATTTTCTCGATATCACAAATTTCAAGTTTTTCAACCCAACATCTTTATATAATATGCTAAAGAATTAGTACATCAAGAGTAACATTTAGGGTTGCAACCCTATTGACATATTAAAATATAATATTGATATGTATGTAATAAATGAGGGGATAAGTAATATAAAAATAATATTTTTAATGTATTCATAACCAATGAAAAATCAATAATAAGAAGGTTGACAACCTTTAGGGTCACTCAATCAATCTCCGTACACCGATATTTACCCTCTTGGTCCGAAAGAACATTTAAGGTTGGCCTCCACGATAGGAGGTTAGTATAGTTTTTCTTTCCTTGATAAAAAAAAATATAAAAAATAAAGGAGGTATATTAGCTTTAGCAATAAAGGGAGCTAAAGTAAGAAGGGGGGGGGGGACCTCAAGTAAGAATCAAGAGTAGAGTGGGTTAGGATAATAAAGGATGTTATTTAGTTTAAGGGCACACTTCCATTGAATTAGAGGGACCAACAATCATAGTGCATTAGTGCCCCAGCCCAACGTAAGTCTTATTTACTTCCAAGTCTCATGGTAGTTGTTATGGCCACAAAGGACATAGCTTAAGGTTCCTTCTATATTTCCATTGCCACCTAATTGTAGAAGAGGAATGGTGAAAATTAGCATTCATTCATTTTAATTTATTTTTGACTTATTTCAGATAAAATAAATTTAGCTGAGTTCGAAGAAATTAGGCATGAAGTAAATTAGGATTCGTTTATTTTAATTTAATTTTGACGTGTTTCAGATAAAATAAGTTTAGCTGAGTTTGGAGAATTTAAATAATTTTAGATAAGATAAGTTTTTTTTTTTTGATAAGTTGGCTTGATATTATCATTACTTTCATATCAGCAAATACATCCTAGCCAAAACTACTCCTTAACTACGAGTTAATTGTATCTTGTTTTACTTTAATACCTATTGTAGATGCCGTTTGACCTTCAATTAATGAAATTTCTCTTTCAAAAAAAAGAGAGGAATGACTTAAATAAATACTCTGAATACCATACATAAGAATTGAAATAAAGTAATGCCCTGCAAAAACAAGGCTCCTTCATAACACATAATGAAACTTCTATAGCCAAGCAATTAACAAAATCTGAGTTTCTATGGAGTCCTTATTTGGCTAAAGCATCAGCCACAATGTTGGAGTTTCGGCTTATATATGTAATGGATGGAAAGCTGCAATCCTCTTTTTTGGGTAGATATGATGAAATTGAGAATGAAAGTTAGATGTCAAGGGCCACCTTTAGGTTGCATTGAGACCATTGCACCGCATTATGAGAGTCAAATTCAATTTCAATCTCGTGAGACTTAAATTTTTCACAGTTGAGAGAGATCTGAATTGTACGATGAATTGCTAGCACTTCCGCTTTATTAATTTCCATTGGGGGTATTGGACAAGAAAACACACATAGAAATTCGCCTTTGCAATTCCTTAATACACCACCAATGGCAGACCTAGAGAGGATAGGATTGAAAGAAGCATTCACATTCAACTTAAGCGTGGAAAGAGGTAAAGAAGACCAGTCCAAGGCCTTCTTCAAGGGGGGAGCAGTGATTGAGAAAGAGTGGCTCCATTTGAGACAAATTAGATTCCTCGCAACTTCCTCGTGTGAGAACGGGAAGGAGGGATCCTAGGCATTCGTCCACCAACCTATTATCAAAAGAATCATATCTTGACTTTCAGAAAAGTTGCTTGGATTTGCATTGAAAATTTGGGCATTACGTTCTTTCCAAAAAGACCACACAATCACAAAAAAGCTTGATTGCCACACCCTTTTGAAAAAAGCTATTTGGCAAGGGTAAAACCACTTGACAAAAGCACCTTCAAGAGAAGGACATACCCAAGATAACTCCCATAATTTGCACCATCAGGCCCAGATTAGCTTTGAAATCAAACAATGGAGAAACAAGTGAGAAGATGATTCAGGGGCCAAATTGCACAATATACATACATTTTCAGATGCATGTATATATTGAGGTGAGCCAGTTTTTCCCGAGTGTTTAACTTTTCCATTAAGGTGAGCCATTGAAAGATTTCTATTATGTGGGGTACCAAGCCATGCCATAGTTTTTTTTTTTGCAGCATCAGAGAGATAGGATGCTTTGGATTTTGCAAGTTCCAAGTATAAGGATTTCACGGAAAAAGATCATGACTTATCTGGTAGCCAATAAATCAACCTATCCTCATTTTCAAGGTCAACATGTACCTGATTAAGAAGATGAGAGATTTTTTCACACTCTTCCAAATCAGGGGGCTGAAATGCATGTGAAAATATAAAAAAAGTCCTATAATAAAGAATACCCCCAAAATTAGGTTTTACATACATAGGTTAATTGATAGTTAAGATCTATTGAAAAATTTCAGTAACAAATGGGATCCCTGGCATAAAACAAAAATCATACGTATATGAGTAGTATAATACTTCATCTATTTTTTTAAAAAATTGCAACATTTCGTTTTTCACGTTTGTCGAGACACTTCATTAAAAATCAATCTCTCTAATAGCACGCGTACAAGTATAAATTATAAGTGCTTGTTTTATTACAATTGGATATAAATTCCCATAGGAATTTGCAATTTGTGGAAATTGATTCCCTTATAAAATTCCTAGGAAATAGTATAAATTGTTTGGTAGTCATAAGAGAAGTTGTAATTAATAGAAATTTATGTTGAAATTGTGAGTGACCAAGGAGGGTAGGTAAATAAATTCCTACATTTTTGTGGGAATTTCAAATTCCCAAGATTTTTCATTAGCCTTATTTTCCCCACTTCCTGTCAACCAAACAACTACCCAAATTTGAAAATCATGGGAATTTCTGTTGCTTACATAATTTCATGTATACCAAACAACCACTAAGTACCCCTCAAAAAAAAACAACCACTAAATATTTGATATTTGAAACTTTAAATCGATAATAATCTAACAAGACCCTACTTGACTATATTTTGTCTTACATAATGTACGAGATAATTTAATAAAGTTAGTTGATGAATAGTGCCACCAACGAATGACAATTAAAAACCGGAGAAAGTATACAATAAAAATTTGATAAAGGTGATCAATACGATCCCTACTCGTGAGCCTAACTCGGCCCGAAAATGGACGGGGTTTAGGCATGATTTTACTGCGCGCGATCTGACACAGCCCAATTTTTTGGGCAAAAAAAAACGGGGTACATGCGACTTAAATATGAAAATAAAGGCCAATTTTTGTCCCCACAAAAATGGCTCGAAAACATGCATCGCTCGGCCGAATTTGTGAGTTTTGATGCGGGAATATATGTCCTACGTTTGACCCAACTCGAGGCTTTAGTTCAAAACGGTTCACTTTATTTAGCCGAAGCACGGTCCAACCCGACCATGATCACCTCTAGAATTTGAGGAACTCGTGACTAGCGAGTCTAGTATCACTTAAAAAAGGCAAGTAACGGCAGGGATGTTGTTTGTCATATGCTAATTTGACCCTTTCTGTTTGGTTGTTTTCTCTTATCGTTTTCCTCAATGCAACTTCTGCTACTCTCTTGATGAGTCAAAACAGTAAACAAGATGATAGCTGTTTTCAACTTATATCACTTTCGGGTGAGAATAGAATATTTGATTGTCAATACTCAATAAGTCATAGCCTTTGACTTCACTATGTCTACGATATTAGATTAGAGATTACTAGAATTTTCAAAGTTTGATCATCATATATAAATGTAACAACTAATAATATTGAGCTAGTAATACTACGCTAAAATTTTATTTTCGTCTAAAATTTACTTAAATTGAATGTGTCTTTTATTAAATAGAATCTATTAAACCTAATTTGGTTGGTTATGATGAATTTGAGAAAATTCTTCTTTTTTTTTTTTTTTTTTTTGAGGGGTGAGAAAATTCTTCTTAATTACAATACTTTCATTAATTCTTTTTTGTTTTCTAATTAGATACCTTTTTTCTGCACATATAGTTTGAGAATAATTAGGTTAAAATAAAAAATTCATTCTCTTAAAAGTTTGTAATTATACATATACTTCCTCCATTTGTTTTTAATTGCAATGAATTTTTAGAAAAATGATGCCTACAAATTTTGAATTTGTGTTTACTTTCAATCAAAACACCTCAATTTATAGGTATGGACTTGAAAAGTTAGATTGCCTTTCAAAAATTAAAACTAACTAAAAAAAATATAGGCAAAGTAACTATATTTATTGATAGGAACTTATTGATGGAAAGTTTAAAAAATCATTACATAATAATTCAAAAAATTGCAATATAAAAGAAAGGAGGATTAAACGACTGGACTTCTATTTATCGTCCCAAATCTACTTAAAATCGCCCCAAGTTCATTTTTTTAAACCATCTTACCCTTCTTTTTTTTCCACACCACCTACCACCCCATGCCAACCCCGGCCACCCCCTGCCATCACCTACCTCCCCAACCACCACCACCTTCGCGTCACCCCTACCATTCCTTTTTCCACACCACCCACCACTCCCACCACCACCTGCCAACCCCGGCCACCCCTTGCCATCACCTACCTCCCCAACCACCACCACCTTCGCGTCACCCCCACCACCAGTTAAAGGTCAGGCGAATTTTTACCTTGGGCGAACGTCCGGCCAAGACGTTCCCCCCATGGTACATGCATGGTCGTGCGCCAAGTGCACATTAGCTCGATTTTCAAAAAAAATTCCTATCAATAGCCTTGTCTTTATACTTTTCTACTCTTTTCGTCATGCTTTCATACTAGAAAATCACTACTCCAAATGTACTCCAAGTACTTCACATATACAATCAAACACTTTCAATTCTATTACAGTGTCCATTCAAGCTTCGTGATTGCTGCTTGTGCGGATCTTTATTCAAGACCCAAACGACAAAGATATAATTCTGTTCTTGTAGGTTAATTCCATTTTTTTCTTATTATACTAATAATTTATTTTTCATGTTGTAGATTCTCAAACAATTCACGCTATATTGTATATTATTCTTTAATCTTATTTTTATATTCTTTATACATTTTTCTCTATTATATACATTTCCATGCTTATATGCTTATTGCCTTCATATGCTTATTTTTAGTGATTACAAGACCTAAACAAATGTTCCAACATTAAAATTTGGACAATTAGATTATGTTCGTAATAGTTTGATTGTTTAAAAAACATATCGCAAAAGTTAGTCTTTTGCTTGTTTAATGAGCCAACATAGATTAATTTTTCATAATGCATGAATATATTTGTTGGTTATTTATTTGCATAAAACCTGATCATGAATTGTATTACGTAGAGGCTAATAATAGGCGAAGAAAATTCTTGATTATGTTTGTACCATCATCCCCGAACTTTATCTTTGGTTCATCGATTAATTATGAAGTTATGACAGACAAATCTACATTCGATAAGTTCACAAGAATTCCCTATGATTTTCCAAAAACCAAATTAATTTTATGAATATTCCTTTAAACACTTGTTGACGACTTGCTCTTCAAAACAAAAACCTTTACACTCAAGTAATATTCTTGCTCATCAATCATCACACATAGGTAATAGAAATATGCTTATACTAACCTAATCATATGAGTGAATTTAGATCTATTAGTCTCTATAACGTTTTATACAAGATTATTTCAAAAATAATAGCTAATAGGTTAAAAGTAATATTACCAGAACTTATTTCACATCAGTAGAGTGCTTTTGTTCCGGGGAGATTAATTACTAATAGTGCTTTAGTTGCTTTTGAGATTTTTCATGGAATAAAACGGAGATGTGCTGGAAAACAGGGTGAGATGGCTCTGAAGCTTGATATGAGCAAAACTTATGACAGGGTTGAATGGTCGCTCCTGGAACGTGTGATGATTAAACTGGGGTTTGGCGAGTCTGGATTAATAAGGTTATGATGTGCTTGTCTAGTGTGTCGTATGCTTTCAAGCTTAATGGGAAGGTGCTAGGAAACGTTATACCTGAGAGGGGACTTCGGCAGGAGATCCATTGTCCCCTTATTTATTTCTCCTATGTGCGGAGGCTTTTTCGGCTTTGTTGACTAGGGCGGTGGAGAGGGGGGAATTCATGGAGCTCAAGTGTGTCGCGGTGCTCCCCGTGTGTCACATTTGTTTTTTTTGCAGATGACAATATTCTTTTTACTCGAGCTACACTTCAGGAATGCTCAAAATTGGCTGATATTCTCAATAAGTATAAACGAGCATCTGGTTAGAAAATTAATTTCACTAAGTTTGAAGTGGCTTTTAGTGAAAATGTGGATGTTGGGAGGAGATATGGGATTAGAAATATGTTGCAGGTGAGAGAAGTTGATCGTCATGAGAAGTATTTGGGGTTCCCGATGGTGATTGGTCGTTCCAAGAAGATGGTATCTCGATGATTAAAGAAAGAGTGGAAAAAACTGCAGGGATGGAAAGAATTTTTTTTTGTCAAAGGCAGAAAAAAAAGGTGCTTATTAAGGCTGTCATCCAATCTATTCCACATATATGATGAGCTGGTTCAAGATTACAAACGGTATTTTAGATGATATTCATGCAATGTGTGCTCGATTTTGGTGGGGTGTGAGGGGGACGGAACAAAAGATGCATTGGGTGAGTTGGGATAAACTTTGTATGCCAAAATCTCACGAGGCATGGGTTTTAGAGATTTGAAAGTTTTTAACCCAGCGCTTCTAGCTAGACAAGGATGACGATTGTTATGTGATAATAGGGAGTCTTTGGTAGCCAAAATTATAAGCGCTTGCTACTTTAGAAACGACGACTTTCTTGATGCATTGAGAGGATATGATCCTAGTTACGTTTGGCGGAGTTTATGGGGTGCCAAAGCATTATTACTAGAGGGTTTGAAGTGGAGGGTGGGAGATGGGCAAGCAATCATGGCATGGAGTGATGCGTGGCTCCCAAGTGAGTCTGCGGTTGTGGTACCAACGCCAAAATTGCCGAGTTGAGAGTCGCGAAACTCATTGATAGCAATATGATGCAGTGGAATGACCAAGCTTTGAATCAACATTTTTGCCCGAAGATGTTACTTTGATTAAAGAGATACCGTTGAGCGAGAGAAAGCCCAAAGATTTTCTTTATTGGTGGCCTGCGCAGAATGGAGTGTATTCGACAAAATCGGGATACTGGTTAGGTCGACTGGGTCATATAAGAAGGTGAAATATCCGATTTGGGGAGGAGGAGTGTATGAGATGGAAGGCAGTATGGAGTGTGGAGGAACCACCGAAATTGCAGCACTTTCTATGGAGAGCGTGTAGCGGCTCGTTGGCCACCAAAGGGAGGCTTAAGGAACGACACATTGTTGATGATGGGGAATGTCTGAGGTGTCAAGGGAAGGAGGAGATGATAATACATGCCATTTTTGAATGTTTTACAGTTTCTCCAATATGGATTAACTCACCTTTTCTATCATATATGCATGATGCTCCAGGAGAGATATTTATGGAGAAATGGTGCTGGATGAAGACTAAACTTGATAAGGAAGACTTATGTTCTTTTGCTGTGATGATGTGGGCAGCATGGTCACACCGAAATGCAGTGGTCCATGACGCGCCTTGGAAGGATAGGGACTTGAGGGTCCTCGGTTTTCAACGGCTGGTGGAGGACTGTAAAGGCTATGCCCAAGCTGTGTTTACGAGAAATAGGCCTGGTGATGGCTTTAATTCGCGAGTGGGGTGGGTTCCTCCGACTATGGGCACAATTCGCATGAATACGGATGCCGCATTGATGGGCAATGGATGTGTGGGGCTTGGTGTGGTCTTTCGCGACTGGGAAGGCAAGATTGTGGCAGCGGGGGTCAAGTGGTGTATGGCGAGACAGGGTTACCAACAACTTGATGCTGAAAGTGATGCACTTAACTTGGTGAAAGATGTTCATCGACCGAGTATTGGCAGATCCCCTCTTGACTTAGTAGTGGAAGATGTTTGTTTCTTCAGCGAGAAGTTTATGTTTTTTATGTTATCTCATGTAAGGAGGGTGGGGAACTCAGTAGCACACTTATGTGCTAGACTAGTACCCTCTAATGGGCAAGAGAAAACTTTTGTAAGCAATTTCTCCCAAGTCCTGCTAACCGTGACGGAAATGCACGTTGATTCTTCTTAATATATTGGTTTCTCTTTCCCCTAAAAAAACCTAATCATTATCATTTTCTCTCTCCCCTCTCTCCTCCCTACTTTCAAAAACCCTAGCCTCCATTGTTGATTTTTAAAGGGGCTTCCATCGGTTTTTACCGTTGGAAAGCCCCCACCTTTGTTTTTTTTATTTGTTTTTCGGTTTCCAATAACGATTTCTCCCTCGAAAGAAAGGGTTTTCGATCTCCTTCGTAAGAAAAGGTTTTTCGATCTCCTTCGAAAGACAAGGTTTTTCGACCTCCTTCGAAAGACAGGGTTTTTCTCCTCTTTTAGAGGGGGAATTTCTACAGGTTACAATCCGGGATACTAGATCTAATGGATTGCCGTGAAATTATTTTGTTGGTGAAGAATTATGCGGGATCACAAATGTTATCAATTTTTCAAATACGGTCAGATGAATCCGGCGGAAATCATCCTCAAGACTACAAGGGATCGTTAGATTGTCTCTCCAACAAGGCTGTATTTTCCAGCGATATAAGCGGGAGATGTTCCACATTGCAAGATTTGTTTGACGATCGTAGTTTTTATGAAGGAAATTTTTGTTTGATTCAACTTATGTATTTGTTTGATTCGATTGCTTATGTAGATGTCGTATGACTTTTTATTAATGAATTAATTTTACTATTCAAAAAAAAAAACCTAATCATTATCAAAGTCAGCCGATAACCATAATTTGGTGCCTGTATTTATGCAATATTAAACCATGAGTTATGGTACTCTACAATTAACTAGAAATACCTTGACATCAATCAAGTGACAACCTGACAGGTATCAGGTACGGGGGCTCACATTAAACATACGACATGATCCACATTGGCAGTATTTGTTGTGGCCATGATAATACTCCCTCTGGACTTTATTAGTTTACCCCTTTTTTTGGGGCACACACATTTGACGAGACACTAATTTGAACCTCAATATCTCTAATTTTCGATAAGTAAAAATTACAAAAAATTGATATTTGGATAATACACATCGAGACGAATCCAACAAGATCTTACATGACTATATTTTTCCTTAAATACAAATTACAAGAGATACTCAAAGTCATGTATGTGAATAATGTCAAAAGTCAAAACGGGTAAACTAATAAAGACCGGAGGGAGTATATTGCAAATCTCTGATCATACTATGGAAGTAGTAGGGTTAGCTAATAGTTCCCCCTCGAAGAAGGATGGTGATGCACGAGAAGCTAAAGGTATTAGATGTTCCAATAGTTCTCAATAATAATCAAAGCCTTTGATGTAAACAAATGATATTCTAGGACTTCATAGGAGCAGTTGACGACACATTTGGATGTGAAATGAAAAACCAAATACATATGATTTATTGATTTCTTTTATCCATAAATTTATTAATTATCATAATTTTTCTTTTAAAAAATCAAGAAAAGTTCCTTAGTAGGCTTTAACCCAAATCCCATATACATCACTATGCTTAGTCGCTCATTTTACAAAATAAATGAGTAGGCAATGGGCACAGGGAAAGCACCCCTTACCACCCTCGCACAAAGAATAGGCACCTAGAAGGGCTTCTTTGCTACGTGAATCAGAAAAGGTTGGACGAATAGTTTACAGTTTCCACCTTTGGGATTCATTATTGGACAAGCCTCGAAATAGTTTGAAAGTGGGCATTTTTGTTTGAAAAGCATATCAAACTTTAAACCTTCTTCTATCTATGATCGAAGTGGGTCCTTCATATGGGTAAGAGAAGGTCTACCACATGAGGCAACAAATCAACCTAAAAGGCGGATAATGTCGATCAGGTGATCCATATCAATTTTATATGCTCCTTCAGACCAAGTTCTACCCTTTCTTGCTTTCTATCTCGGGTTAGTTTTCTTCTTGAGGTCCTTCAACGCACTGCCCTACTTTTGGCCACTTTCTCGAGGTGCGGCATAATCCTTTGACCCTTTAAGTAATTGGTATTTAAGTGTTAAAATTTGGTAAATTGTTTTAATATCTTATTCATACACCTAAACTTTGTGTCAATGCTCATATAATAAAGTTACACCAACATTTGTGTGCTTAGTATTGTAAAATATAAGCCATTTTCTATTCGCAAAGCGAACAAGATAGGTTTATGTTATCAAAAGCTCTAAATTCTTGCTATAAATACTTCTTACACCATTTCTTTGTATGAACGAATTTTAAACAAACATAAATAAGCTTGTAAACAAGCCATCCACAAAATTAAGAGTTAGTCTTGTGTAGACCTAATTCACAGTAATATTGGTGGTGGACCAAGCCACCTATTTGTTCCAGTGACCCTTTTTTTTATATAATCACCTTTTACATTCTAAAGTTACGCTAGTCTGCCCTATTATCTAGCATATTAGTTTATTATAACAAAAGTTACACTTTATAACATAATAACTTCTTTTTTTCTCACATAATTACACTTTTTTTTATATCAATTATTATAATGAAAGTGACCTTTTTTTTCATTAATCACATGTACTAGCATTCATGTCCATATAAGTTTTTTATAAACTTAAATATCTTTTTAGTGTAAATGAGCGACTAAGCATAGTAATGTATACAAAATTCGATCCAGGTCTCAAATATCACCCTCACAAGACTCTACCAACTAAGTTAGATAACATCCACTTTTTACGAACATTAATAACTCCAACACAAACGTGTTTGAGTTAGATAACATCCTTTACAAGATTCAAGTTTTTTGTGTGCCCATTTTGGATTTGTCCATTTACTTAACAAACGAGTTTTGACCGAGCTTTGTCAAACTCACAAAGCAATGAATACAACCAAAGACAGCAAGTCTGCTTAGCCCATCTTTTATACTGGAGTCATATGAAATGGGTCTTGAGACTTTAGCCCAACACAAGCTCAACAATCAACATAGCCCCAAATAGTAGGCAAGATAAACCCTACAACACAAAATTCTCAACTCTTCACTACTAATCTTAAATTCTTGACATCAGTAGGTGGAGAATTTCAGACATTTGTACAAACAATCAAAAATGGCACGAGAAAGAAAAGAAATCATAGCATCTACTCTGTGTAAACGCTTTTCTTTGGATGCTGTAAGCTATTAATCATTGATTTTCGATTTCTTTCTTTTTTTCGTAACAATTGTAGATTATTTGATCTGGGTTTCTTATATTTTGTGTCCATTTGATTTGGGTCATCATAAATTTGCTTTAATGAGTGCTGAGTTTTTTTTTTTGTCTGTGTGTGTAATGCAGAAAACTTTTTCTGGGGATATTGAGACAAGTGATGTTAAGAGCTTGTGCACTAACATCTTGAAGGCATCACAGCCAAGTAATGAGGTAGCATCATTTTGTTAATTCTGAAATTGTTGTAATTTGGTAAAATTTTGGTTCTATAGCACTTTGTTGATTATTAGTATGATCATAATTCTGGATTGGGCAATCAAAGTTGTGAAATTTAGCTTTTTGTGGAGGGGAAATTCTCACTTTAGTGAATAAGATGCAGTTTTATTTCCATTTTTTTGGGGTTAAACTTAATGTGAAATGATGTATGGTATGTTGATTGTTATACCTTGATTTTCTTTTTTCTCTGGGTTTTTGATGTTATATGAATACTAGTGGTAGTATATTTCGTTTTTCTTGATCCTGAAAGCAAAAATATAATCTATAATATAGGTGGGTCGATACTATATTTATTTACTTGTTCAAAATTATAGCTCTTAGGAGAATGTTTGTTCATGAGAAGGCTAGTTCAGTTATGCCAATCAATGTTGTCAACCTTTGTCATGTCTTTCGAGGAAAGGAAACTAGAAAGTTCTTGCTTAGTATTTGTTTCTTCAACCTATTGCATAGAGTCTTTTTTTCTTTTTGAAAATTGAGCTGATGATTTGTTTTTGCAATTTGTATTTTTTCTCGTGATCGGAAAAGGTCTGCTTAACGTAAGTGTTCTTCACATGACTAAGGAACCGGACTATTTTGGCAGGTGATGAAATGGATAGAATTTGCAGAGAGTTTTCCTGTGGATTCCGCGGCTTGCTTTGAAGCCATTAATGGCCTGAATGAGGAGTTGCTTCTGAAGTCTGTTTTAGTGGGTAAAGGGTTGACAACCTCTGAAGCTGATGTGATTGTGTACTCGGTGATCCATCCTTTTGTGGTATGTTCTATTCGGCATGTCTTTCATTGATAGATAGAACTTACAACCCATTGGTTTTTTTACTTGCTTTGGTGGAGTGGTGGATAACGGAAATCATATATTTTGTATGGATGATTGCTATTATTCTTAATCATTGGGCACTGCTCAATTATAATGAAATAAGCCTTTTCTATTTGATGGATATAGTAGGTTGTAATGACGTATAACTTTGCCGTATACTTACACTTAGACTCATAAGCAGTGCGGAGCCAGGATTTTCGACCAGGGATAACATAAAATAACTAACCAAATAGCAGTTCATAATACTAGAAAATAATTCACGTTAACCTACACTTGTAACCCTTTTAAAAATATGATACTATATTATTATATGGTTCACAATACTATATTCTTTAGACTTACATTATGAGAGAGTTCTTCCCATAAAAACTCTACTTACCCTACAACTCTATCTTATCCAACCCTTATAAAGCCGAAGAATCTTCTCTCTTAATATGTAAGTTTGAAGAACTAAAAATAAAAAATCAGTGAAAAACTTAACGTTGATTTAACAGAAGGGTACAATATAGAATAAATAAAAAAAATTCAAAGCTACAATTTGAAAAGAAAAAGATATTCAGAATATAGCGTAAATGGAAAAATACATGGGTACTTTATCAAAAAAAAAATTATAATATGTGATTTATAAAACTTGAACCTTTTTATTCGAAATTGGAGGAGTGTGGTGTATTTAAAATATAATGAAAGGCAACTATATTCAGAACAAAATTTGTTGTAATATGAAGTATTATATTGTTTATATTTACAAGTGTAATTGAGGAGGATGGAAAAGATTAGGGCATAGGGAAAATTAAAGAAAAAGGAAAAAAGAAAAAAGAGAATGAACAAAAGTAGATAAGAAAAAACATGTTGCACAATGCAAGTAATCGAACCTGAGAATTCTGTGTCTTCAAAGAAGTGATCTTACCACCGCGGCAAGCGAATTACATCAGTAACATATTGCTAGATTTTGTCTATATTCTGTTTCTTTTTTTTTTCTCCCAGCCATTTTTTTTTTTAATTTTTTTTTTAGGGGCAGCATATGCTACCCCTTGTTATTTAGTAGATCCGCCCCTGCTCATAAGACTAGAGAGCTATGAACTATAAACTATAAGAGGACTCCTTGAACAGTTGCAGTTCCTTTTGTAGAGCTGTACTGTTATTGTAACTTATATCACTGTTTTCCTCTCTTTCCTGCTAGTTTTCATCTTGCTTTTGAAAATTCTCCCTTAATGTCACCATATTTAATTATGTGTCCATCCCTAAGCTTTCATGCTGACTTTTTTTTTTCGAGGAATGAAGTTTTACTTACTTTTCTCATGGTAATCAACGGGTTTAAGCCTTTCACGAAAGAAGGTGTTTTCACCAATTCCGGAAACTTTATCAACCAGCCTTTTCTGTTTTTCAGTTGGTAACTTGTATTTTGAACTGCTAGAAGATTGTACTGGTAACAATATTTTGGAAATTGAGGGATGTTATCTGCCTTAGCTTGGTAAGTTGATATAAAACCTGTTTTGTGCTTCGTTTCTTACTGCCAGGTTGCTATGTCAAAATCAGATAGGCAGAAGTTTCCAAATGTTTTAAGATGGATGGATTATGTTCAGGTATGAAAACGTATAACCCTGTTATAGAGTAGGCTTCATATTAGGCATAGTGAGATGCATTCTGCAGCTGCAGTATATAAGTTCTTATTGTTCTTTGTTATTGGAGCATTGCTATATGTGATTTTCACGTTAGCCATTTTGTATTGATTGCCAAGTCAATCTAAGAATTTTGAAATATTTACTTCTTCATGTTCACAGAACAAGGAGGATTTCGGAGACGTACTTGAGAGAATTTCTATAGAGAGGGTCACCTTTGAACCTCCAGTAAGTGCAGTTTCTTGTTTTAAATTTACTTTCTTCCTTCTGTTTGTTGTTATACAAGGCATGATGTGTCCATAATGATTAAAAGGTGGGGTTCTAAAAATAAGGAAAACGTGGTTATCAGCATTTATATTGATATTAGAGAATCTGACAATTATTTCAAACTGGTTGAAAACTATGTTCAGAGATATTTATCTTGATATAGAAAAACATCAAGTATATAAAACTTTTGATCCACAATCATGTCAAAGAGATACAGCAAGCAAATAGCATGTAGCTACTACTAAAAAGAGGATATCCAAGCTTAATGGTAGGAACTTTTATGGTTGGGTGTTTTATTCATGAGGGAAGTATGATGAAAAAAAATTAAAATATGCAATTTATCCTTGAGGTTCAATTTTCATGTCGTGACCATACTCCCACATCTGAGTTACTCATCAGTGGCCGATCTACTCTGATTAGCTTGTTGTCGATATCGTGAAGTCTGAGTACTGCTTTGTTTATGTGGAAGTACTGGGCAATTTACAAGCTATATACTACTTTACACTGAAATCTATTCAGTTACTTCCATGTTTAAAAGAGCTGCATCTTTAGTTGATAAACATGCGTAGGTTCATATAAATTAAATATAGGCATTGCAGTGAGCGATGAGACCGTGATATACATTGTGTAAACTATTTTGCAGGTATCAAAATGTGCGGCTTCCACCTCAGATGCAAAAGACACTGCCAATAACACAAAAGCTGATGCAAATGCCAAAAAGGATATGACCAAAGAATCAAAAACAGTTAATGGTCCTGAAGCAGACAAGAGTTTACAGAAAGATTCTACTCAGGTTATTTAATTTTCTTTTCTATATTAAAACATGCTCTAAAAACTTATCCTGGTTCTCTGCACGCCAAACTTTATGGTTCCTGGGGTTTGATTTAATTGTAGATTCTTGCTTTCTTTCTTTGTGCATGCTCTTATTTTTCCAATTGACAAGTACACCTTATCATAACTAATATGGAGGGTCTCTATTGGTTTATAAATTTCTTGTAATTGCTCCAGTTAAGCTGTATTTGAAACATTTCTTAATTATAGCTAGTGTATTAGAGAAACATAAAGTTGGATCAAAATTATTCTCCGATCTCCAATCCGAACTTATATTATTGGAAATTTTGGCTTTTTTCTTGGAGAGGAGTGGGCATATGTTTTTCTTACTACATAATAGAAACGGAAGGATACTAAATGGAAATGGAGTAATTTTCTGGGCTGTGCCAAATCATGTCAGGATATTGGGGATAGTCAATGACATACTAGATCTGCAAGTCTTCAGATATTGTGACTTTGCATCCCCAGCCAACCTGTGTGCAGGTTAGAACACAATTGACTATAATAGAAATTGAACACTATAAAAATGATGGAATTGCAGTTCTTTTCTATCATTTGAATGCATCGTATCACTTTACTTATAGAGACTTATTTCTTTCATAGCTATTTAAATGTAGAAATATGCTGGAGTATTGAAATAAAATTCCGAGATTCCCAGTGTCTCAGAGGCTTTGTACCCATATTTGTTCTTTGGCATCATGCAACTTAATTTCCTCTATGTTCAAGGAGTGAAGAAAGCTGGATTTTTTGTATAATATATTTGGATAAATGAGACTGATCAGTATATTTAAAGGACTCTAAGATCTATACGGGTACCTCAATCTTTTCAACTAACTCTCATGTTATTGCTAATGGTCATGAAGAAGAAAACTAAGAGTGCCAAAGCAAGTGTTGAGCAGAAGAAACCAGAAACAGAAGCAGCCCCTAAAGATGAGGTTCCAGTGACACTGCTCAATATACAAGTTGGTCTTATTCGCAAAGCATGGAAACATCCTTCAGCTGATAGGTGTGTTAAAAGGATCTGTATAATTTATCTGACTCTTTTCTAACTTTCACAGGCTTAAGTGTTCAAACTTGAAATCGTAACAACTTATTCATCTGAAATTTTCTGCTGTATATTGTTTCTCTTGGCAATTTAGTTTACTGGTTGAGGAGATTGATGTTGGAGAGTCCAAAGTACGGCAGGTAGTCAGTGGTTTAGCAAAATTCTGCAGTCCTGATGATTTGGTGGTATGTCATCTTTGTAAATTTTCCTTACCTAATCTCTTTGGTCATATGTAAAACTTTATACTGTCGGGAATTCACTTTAATGCATCTACCTGTGCAGAATCGACGTGTGGTGTTAATTACTAATGTGAAACCTGGAAAACTAAGAGATGTAGTATCCGAAGGACTGGTAATAATTCTATCTAATATCTTTGGTCCTATGTTTTTCAATGTTTAAATCTAGACTGGTTAATTTGCCTTTTTCATTTTCCGGATTGAAGCTTTAAATTTTAGGCTGGCTACCTAGTTTCCTATAAGAGAGCATCTTGATGCAAATGGTCTTTCTATTGATGTTGTTGCTTTATGAATTGCTATGGTTATTGTAACTTGTCTTTATTTTCAGGTTCTGTGTGCGTCGAGTGAAGATCATAGTGCCGTAGAGCCTTTGATTCCTCCAGAAGGTGCTACAGTTGGGGAGCGTGTTTCCTTTTCAGGGTAAGCATTTCATTCAGAAATTGTCAACTGCTTGTGTATGTCATCAATCACTTTCTTCCTGGAAATTGCAATAGGGGAATGTTTGATTTCTGGAGGGAAGCCTTATCTTTGTATTGAATGTCTCAAGCAAGGATTCGGCATATGCTAATAATGCAACACAAAAGCTTATTTAACATCTCCTTTGGATTGCATGTGTTATTGACTACACATCTCAAGTGATACACAGAGGGTATTGGTTAAAATGACAATCCTTCTTTATCTAAATTTGTATACTAATGATTTTCAGGCATGAAGGGAAACCTGAAGATGTTCTCAACCCGAAGAAGAAACAACTGGACAAGATTACGCCGGTATTGATTCTTCTCTCAATATTATGTATGTCGGGTGGTCATTAGAAAGAAAAATAGTGCTTGGTATGACTTATATCATCCGGTTGTTGACAAGTAAGCTGAATGCTAGTCTGAAATCCTTGCAAATTGCTACTCTCCCTAAAAAGAAAGACCATAATTGATTGAGGCTTTTTTAGAAGTAGATTTAATTTTACAGATTGAGGCTTTTTTAGAAGTAGATTTAATTTTACAACTATCTTTCACTATTTAATCTTTGTATTTCTACGATACCAACAGGGAATGTAATTTTTATTGTGAAACTAATGAATGTGTCATCAATGGTAATACGAGAAAGTACAATGTTTAACTTTAAACCGATACTTACTGTTCTATTAATTTTCTGAGAAACCTTCTTTTGAATGGATGCAGCATCTATTTACCGACGAGAATGGGGTCGCCACATACAAAGGAATACCGTTTATGACTTCTGCTGGTCCATGCACATCTTCAATCAGGAAAGGAAGCGTTAAATGAGTGATCTTGAGAACAATTCTGATGAAATTTTGAGTTATGTAGTGTTACTGTATACATAGTACAAAATCTGAGTTCATTTGTGAATTTTTACGTGAAGGCTCATATGTCATACGTTACAAACTAATGTCTTGAAGATTTGGAAAATGTTCTCTAGTTGCCATGTTATGATACCAATCCATCTAGCCTCTAGGGCTAACCAACATGTCGGTTCGGTACTTTGTGGCTCTAGTTTGTGTTCAGGTCGATGATACATGTGCAGAACATCCTTTGATCCCAACTTAAACCATTCGTTAAATTGGCTGGAAAACTTAATCCCAACTCTACCTTTCAATTGATGGGTTATTTTTTTTTTTTTTGAATAGTAAAATTAATTCATTAATAAAAAAGTCATACGGCATCTACATAAGCAATCGAATCAAACAAATACATAAGTTGAATCAAACAAAGATTTCCTTCATAAAAACTATGATCGTCAAATAAATCTTGCAATGTGGAACATCTCCCGCTTATATCGCTGGAAAATACAGCTTTGTTGGAGAGACAATCTAATGATCCCTTGTAGTCGTGAGGATGATTTCCGTCGGATTCATCTGACCGTATTCGAAAAATTGATAACCTTTGTGGTCCCGCATAATTCTTCACCAACAAATAATTTCACGGCAATCCATTAGATCTAGTATCCCGTTGTAACCTGTAGAAATTCCCCCTCTAAAAGAGGAGAAAAACCCTGTCTTTCGAAGGAGGTCGAAAAACCTTGTCTTTCGAAGGAGATCGAAAAACCTTTTCTTACGAAGGAGCTATCGAAAACCCTGTCTTTCGAGGGAGAAATCGTTATTGGAAACCTAAAAATAAATAAAAAAGCAAAGGTGGGGGCTTTCCAACGGTAAAAACCGATGGAAGCTCCTTTAAAAATCAACAATGGAGGCTAGGGTTTTTGAAAGTAGAGAGGAAAGAGGGGAGAGAGAAAAAAAAAAAGTAGGAATTGATGGGTTATTTGCATGACTTGTCTAACCCATTATTTTATTGTTCTTTTTAAGAAATTAGATTTTGGAGTTTTTGTTCAGCTGATTTGACCGCTAATTTGACAATTTATCTTACAAATGCGTTTGGTAGCAATGAATTGATTGCTAAAAGCTTATTGTCATTTGTTTGGTGTAAAATGACATTTATAGATATTTTAATACATATGTATAGTATTATTATTAGAGGCAAAAAAGTTATTGAATATATTAGCCTTGTTTGGCAATTAGCGATATCTGTTAGCTATTAGTTGATTGCATTAGTAGATAGTTGTTAGCTGATTATATTAGTTGTTTGTATAAATGTGTTTGGTAAGTAGCTGATAGTTGATTGCTACATTATTGTGCAAAATGACCAATATATTTATTAATGTAATTTTAAATAACTTTAGGATATAAATATAATTGCTCCACTCATTTTCAAATATCTAATGTTAAAATGCTTCTCTCCTTAATTTTTTTTCATAAAGAGTTTATTGGACCCAATAAGCTAATTGAAACCTCTTTTTACCAAACACTTAAATTAGAGGATTGACTAGTCAATTTCTGAGCTTAAACCTCTAATTTTGTCCCAAATCTCTCTTTATCAAACAAAACCATTGTTACCTAATCCTCTAAAGAAAGAAAAATTTTCATTTTGAGAGTTTTATTCCAAAACTTTTTCTAAAACGCTCTTTTACGAAACACTCTTGTAAGAGTTTTTGACTAATCAAAACTCTAAATTATAGTGGATTAATAAAGTTTTACTAACTTTTTATTAAAAAAAATTAATAATGAAAAGGGTAGCCTTAGTAATCCTAAATCAAAGCATTTTTCAAATATCAACAAACATAATACTGTTATGAAATATAATATGGATGCCCATTATACCCCCGTTAATATATCCGGGATATTCTAGGGTTTTGTTCTCCAAGTAAAACCCTAACTATTGTATTGTATATATATACCCTGGACTATATGGAATAAGATACAAGACGATTCTCTCTTCTCTCTTCATTTATTTACAACACGTTATCAGCACCAAACCCTAGCCAACTGAGCAGTCGAAGCCAATTGACGGGAAATCAATTATCACACGACAATCCCAACACCAGTTTCTGGTCGCTTATTACGTCGGCTCCTCGTCTCGCTTCATCTCGCCGGTGCCGTACGTGAAATCTTTTTTTCGCCACAATTGCCGCCTTGCTGGAGCGTTTTGTTTTTGTCGCCACTTTGCCGGAACCCGGAACTCAGGTCTGAGAACGGAGAACCTACTGAACTGCAATACTGGTTGAGGAACATTATTTATTCGAATTATATTCTTACATTCCCTACTATCACTTGTATATAGTGAACTATGTCGAACCTTATAAAACTTGAATTTGCGGCCCTTGATATTACTGGAAAGAACTATTTGTCTTGGGTGTTAGACGCTGAAATTCACCTAGATGCAAAAGACCTTGGTGATACAATCAAAGCAGGCAATAAAGCAACAAGTCAAAACAAAGCTAAGGCTATGATATTTCTTCGCCACCACCTCCATGAAGGTCTTAAGATTGAGTACTTGACTGTGAAAGATCCACAAGTCCTTTGGAGTAATCTAAAGGAAAGGTATGACCACCAGAAAACTGTAATACTACCCAAAGCTCGTTATGACTGGTTACATTTAAGGCTACAAGACTTTAAGTCTGTAAGTGAATATAACTCAGCTATGTTCAGAATTACTTCACAGTTGAAATTATGTGGAGAGAAAATCACTGATGCAGAAATGCTAGAGAAAACATACACTACCTTTCATGCGAATAATGTTGTCCTGCAGACACAATACCGTGAAAAGGAATTTAAGAAATATTCTGAACTTATATCTTGTCTCCTTGTGGCTGAGCAAAATAATGAGCTACTGATGAAAAATCATGAATCACGTCCAACTGGTTCTGCTCCATTCCCTGAAGCGAATGCGACATCCCATAATGGGAAAGAAAAATATCATGCCAACAATAGTGGTCGTGGACGTGGATGGACATGGTCGAGGTCGTGGACGTGGACGTGGATACGGATATGGTCGAGGCGAGGCCGAGGTGTTATTTCCAGAATTCATATTCCCACCAGAAGGGGACAATAAAGATGATAACAAACAAGAGAAAGATAAAAATGAGAACGTGACCAATGTATGTTACAGATGTGAGGAAAAGGTCATTGGTCTCGTACGTGTCGTACACCAAAACACTTGGTTGACCTCTATCAACAATCATTGAAGCAAAAGGGAAAGAAAGTAGAAACAAATCTTGTGTACGAAGAGGCGAAGGTGATTTGATTGTGGCAATACAACTCACCTGGAAGTTGCTGATTTCTTCACCACCCCTGAAGGGAATAATTAATCCTTAGATTAGATTATGGCCTTTTAAAGAATAAAACTTTGTTTTCGTTTATTAAGTTATTACTATGGATTTTTGTTTGGATTATGTTATTTTATTTTAGATTTTATTTGTTAGTACTATGATTTATATGACATTGTTAAATTTTGGTTATTTAGTTATTCTTATATATTATTGTTATTTCATTTATTTGAAGAATATGAATGCCCCTCAAGTTCAGTTAGCAATGAATGGTGAAGATTTATGCCTAGCAGACAGTGCAACTACTCATACCATACTAAAAAGCAAGAGATATTTCTCTTATTTGACAATGAAAGAAACTAGTGTGAGTACTATATCAGGTAGTACAAAGATAATTGAAGGCTCCGGAAGAGCAAATATATTATTGCCTATGGGAACAAATTTGAAATCATTGATGCACTATATTCTCCCAAATCTCAAAGAAATTTATTGAGCTTTAAAGATATTCGCCATAATGGATATCATATTGAGACAATAAGTGAAGGAAATGTTGAATACCTTCATATCACGAGTATTACCCAAGGCACTAAGAATATTTTGGAGAAATTACCTGCATTTTCCACTGGTCTGTACTATACTAAAATCAATACAATTGAAACATATGCCATAGTAAACAGGAAGTTTGCAGATAATTTCACTATTTGGCATGACCGGTTGGGCCACCCTGGTTCAATAATGATGCGAAAAATAATTGAAAATTCATGTGGACATTCATTGAAGAACCAGAAGATTCTTCCTAATGATTTCTCATGTGCTGCTTGCTCACAAGGCAAGTTGATAATACGACCTTCACCAACCAAAATAGATTTTGAATCTATCAATTTTTTGGAACGTATACAGGGAGATATTTGTGGGCCAATTCACCCACCATGTGGAACATTTAGATATTTTATGGTTTTAATTGACGCATCGAGTAGATGGTCACATGTATCCTTGCTATATATCAACTCGCAACCTGGCGTTTGCGAGACTACTTGCTCAATTGATTAGATTACGAGCACATTTTCCAGATTTCCCTATGAAGGCAATCCGCCTTGATAATGCTGGTGAATTCACTTCTCAAGCCTTTGATGATTATTGCATGTCTATTGGGATAAGTGTTGAACATCCTGTAGCACATGTTCACACACAAAATGGTCTAGCTGAATCATTAATAAAGCGTCTCCAGTTGATTGCTAGACCACTACTTATGAAGTCCAAACTCCCAATCTCTGCTTGGGGACATGCTATATTACATGCAGCAGCATTAATTCGCATCAGGCCAACGAGTAATCAAAAGTTCTCCCCATCACAATTGGTTTTTGGTCAGGAACCAAATATTTCCCATCTAAAAGTTTTGGATGTGCTGTATATGTTCCAATTGCTCCACCACATCGTTCTAAGATGGGTCCTCAAAGGAGGTTAGGAATATATGTTGGATATGAATCTCCATCAATAATTAAATATCTAGAGCCATCCACAGGGAATCTATTTAAGGCTCGATTTGCAGACTGTCACTTTAATGAGTCAGTTTTTCCAACATTAGGGGAGAGAATAAACAGCTGGAGAAGGAAATCAGTTGGAATGAATTATCATTATCTCATCTTGATCCTCGTAATAAACAATGTGAATTAGAAGTCAAAAGATAATTCATTTACAAAGCTTAGCAAATCGATTGCCAGACGCATTTACTGACCCAAATAGAGTAACCAAGTCGCATATACCAGCTGTGAATGCTCCAATCAAAATTGATGTCCCAGAAGGAAAACATCAAACTGCTAGTGAGTCTACAGCACGCCTGAAGCGTGGTAGACCTATTGGTTCCAAAGATAAGAATCCTCGGAAAAGAAAAGGAGCAGGAATTGATAATGGCCAGACCGAGGAAACAAAGAATTTTGAAGGATCTCCAGGAGAGACTTTAGACATGGCAAAGGAAGAAATTCAGGTACCTGACAATGAAGAGATCTCAACTGATTATGTCATGTCTGGAATAAAATGGAACCGAAATAAATCGACGTCGATGAAATTTTTGCATGCAATGTAGCAGTGATGTTATGGAAGAAAATGAGGATCATGAACCAAAGTCTATTGAAGAGTGTGCACAAAGATGATTGGCCAAAATGGAAGGAAGCAATTGAGGCAGAATTAAAATCTCTTGAAAGAGAGATTTGGACCAGTAGTCCGTACACCTAAAGGTGAAAACCAGTGGGACATAAATGGGTCTTTGTGCGAAAGAAGAATGAAGATGGTGAAATTGTGGCACGTTTAGCTGCACAAGGATTCTCACAAAGACCTGAATTGATTATGAAGAAACATACTCCCCTGTGGTGGACGCAACTACTTTCAGATTTCTTATAGTCTGGCAATAAGAGAAGGACTTGATTTACGTTTAATGGATGTAGTCACAGCCTACTTATATGGGCCACTGGACAATGACATTTATATGAAAGTCCCAGAAGGATTTAAACTGCCAGAAGCAGCAAATTCTAATTCTCGAGAACATTACTGCATAAAATTAAACAGATCTCTTTATGGATTGAAGCAATCAGGGCGTATGTGGTATAATCGCCTCAGTGAGTACTTTTAAGTGAAGGCTATAAGAATGACCCTATCAGTCCATGCATTTTTATAAAGAAATTTGAGGTAGGATTTGTAATAATTGCAGTGTATGTTGATGATTTAAATATTATTGGGACCCCTGAAGAGATTTCACACACAGTGGAATATTTGAAGAAAGAATTTGAGATGAAAGATCTTGGAAAGACAAAATTTTGCTTGGGGCTACAATTGAGCATCTAAAGAATGGAATCCTTGTGCATCAAACAACATATACAAAGGTGTTAAAAAGGTTTTATTTGGATCAAGCACATCCGTTGAGTAGCCCAATGGTTGTAAGATCACTTGATGTTGATAAAGACCCATTCCGTCCTCGAGAAATCAATGAAGAAATCCTTGGTCCTGAAGTACCATACTTAAGTGCAATAGGGGCATTGATGTATCTTGCTAGCCATACGAGACCTGACATATCATTTCTGTGAACTTGCTAGCAAGGTTTAGCTCATGTCCAACTCGAAGGCATTGGAATGGAATAAAACATGTACTTCGTTACCTCCAAGGAACGAAAGATATGGGTTTATTCTTTTCTAACCAACCCAAAGAAGACTTAATTGGTTTTGCAGATGCAGGGTATTTGTCTGATCCCCATAATGCTCGATCACAAACAGGATATGTGTTCACAAGTGGTGGTACTGCCATTTCTTGGCGTTCCATGAAGCAAACCATTGCAGCCACTTCTTCCAACCATGCAGAGATTTTAGCTATCCAGAAGCTAGTCGTGAATGTGTATGGTTAAGGTCCGTAATTCAACATATACGAGAAGATTGTGGCATATCTATAGGGAAAGAAGCTCCAACAGTTATGTATGAGGATAATGCAGCATGCATTGCACAGCTCAAGGAAGGATACATCAAGGGTGATAGAACAAAACACATTTTACCAAAATTTTCTTCACCCATGAACTGCAGAAGAATGGTGATGTACAGGTTCTACAGATTCGTTCAAGTGAAAATTTGGCAGACCTATTCACCAAGGCACTTCCCACCGCTACTTTCAAGAAATTAGTTTACCGTATTGGATTACGTCGTCTCAAAGATCTCAAGTTATGTAATCATGAGGGGGAGTAGATGCGCGCTGCACTCTTTTTCCCTTAACCATGGTTTTTCCCACTGGGTTTTCCTGGTAAGGTTTTTAATGAGGCAGCATCTTACGCGCATTAGAAAATATTTTATTTTAAGAGAGAATTTTATTTTGTATAATGGACATCCAAGGGGGAGTGTTATGAAATATAATATGGATGCCCATTATACCCCCGTTAATATATCCAGGATATTCTAGGGTTTTGTTCTCCAAGTAAAACCCTAACTATTGTATTGTATATATATATCCTGGACTATATGGAATAAGATACAAGACGATTCTCTCTTCTCTCTTCAGTTTATTTACAACAAATACTGTATTTTTTTTTTTTTTACAACTACTACTGTTCACCATGAACCTGTAAATCGAACAATTGATCTGCCTGGCAAATGGCAATGGATGCAGACAAAATTAAGATTCGAAGTCATCATATGATGATTAGATCCCTGAGATTTGATACGGAAAAGCTCTTTTGGTTTGCAAGTCAAAGGCGACATTTTCGAAGCCACTCAGGTACATAGTCTGTTTTAAGCCAAGTTCAGTTCATCCATCTTCAAGTTCAATAGTGAATGATTTTCTTGCAAGTTGCAAAAGTTCTTGTGTATATAAATTAGTGTTTGTTAAACATCGTCTCAACATTATTTGAATCACCCCGATTTCACTTTGAATTTACTATTTTACCTTCTCTTTTTTTCCACCACTCGCCACCCGCGCCACCACCACCTACTTCCCCTGCCACCTGCCACCACTTACCACCACTCACCCCGTAAAAAAATGATTGTAATTGGGGCTGAGGGTCGAACGTCAGGCCAGGAAGTTCGACCCATGGCCCGAATGTCCAGGCCAGACGTTCGGGCCATGGGTCGAACTTCCTGGCCAGACGTTCGACTCTTAACTAAAGAATTTCGAATTTTTTTAAAGGGCGCGAACGTCTGGCCAGGAAGTTCGACTCATGGCCTGGACGTTCGAGTCATGGGCCGAACTTCCTAGCCAGACGTTCACTCCATGGCCTGAACGTCTAGGCCAAACGTTCGGGCCATGGGTCGAACGTTTTGGTCTGACGTTCAACACTTAGCCCCAAAAAGTTTTCGAAATATGGGAGGTTGACGAGTTGGTGGTGGGGCTTGAGGTGGGCGGTGGGGGGTGGAGGTGGCGTTGGGCTAGTTGTGGTAGGAGGTGGTGGTTTGAGAAAAGAAAAAAACAAAGAAGGATAAAGTTGGAAATGCTTGATGGGATCGGGACGACGAATAGAAATTCATATAAATTAATTTGTCAACAAAATTTAGTCAAATTTACCCTTAAACTAACCTTGAGCTGATCAAAATTAACCTTCAACTAAGTTATCCAACAAAGTTATCATTATATTAACCAAAGTTACACTAACATAAACCAAAACCATCCTTAAAATAACCGAAGTTACACTTGCATTAACCAAAGACACCAAAAACTCTCTAGGATGGGTGTTAATTTGGGTTATCGGGTTGGTCTGAATTGGCTGGAGTTGGGTCGGATGTGTTTAGTTATATCGTACCATATCAAACCTTTTCTCAGATTAAGTGTGTGTTGGGTTGGAGCCACTTAGGTTGGATCAAGCCTGACCAGCATATATTCGGGTGCAAGTTGGGTACGGGTTGGACCATTTCGGCCCGTCTCAAATCAATTTTTTGTTGACATAAGATGGATTTCTAAATGAGTTTTTGCAAATTAAGTTGTATTTCTGGTTGACTTGGGTCAACTCGGGTCTTGTTCAGGTGGCTTGTGTTGGGTCAAGTCAAATTCGAGTAGAGTTGAAATGGTCCATCATATGTTTGAGTATGTTTGTTTCTAGTCATTATCGATATCAATCGAAATTTATGTGATTGAGCATTATATGAGTTGATTGGATTTAATAGAGATTTGATTGGTTTTCTTTTTTGGCAAGTTTATGCATGAAATTGATTTTGATTAACTGCTAGAGGTTGTATTTGGAAATTTGAAATGTAATATTTATGTTGTGGAAGGGAAATTAAGTGAATTACTAAGGGCCTGTTCTCCCCAGCTTATTTTCAGTTCAGTTCAGTTCAGCTCCAATAAGTTCAGTTCAGTTTAGTTCAGCTCCAATAAGTTCAGTTCAGTCCAGCTCAGCTCAGCTCCATTCTTATATAATCATTTTGTTAAATATTATTATTATGCTGGTATAATTTATTTTACTAATTACTCTTATTATTATTATTTAAATATATCTCATTACTATTAAGTATTATTATTATTATTATTATTATTATTATTATTGTTGTTGTTGTTGTTGTTGTTGTTGTTTCTTTATATTATTTTGTTTATTATAACTTTACTCATTATTATTACTATTATTATTAGGAGGAACATGGTTTAGGTCAAAGCACAAATAAACCCACGTTTTTTAGCCCATAAACCAATCAAATCGCGTCAAGACGTTTTATGATGTAATTTTCGCGGTCCAGCCCAATCATTATTTTTATTACTAAATATTTTTATATTGTTAAATCTAATTATTAAAATAGTAATATTAATTTACTTCTTAGACATTATTGTTATTATATATCATCATCAAGTATTAATATATTAATACAAATAATATAAAATAATAATTATTAATTATCATTATTATCATAAATTATTATTTATTATTATTATTAATATTATTTATTTATAACTATCATTTAAAAATATCCAAAATACTATTATTATTACTTATCATTATAATTATTATTTAATATTCATATTATTATTATTTAAATTATTATTTATATATTTATTACATTTAATTTAATTCAATTTAATTCAATTCAATTCAGTTCAGTTCAGTTCAGCTCCAATAAGTTCAGTTCAGTTCAGTTCAGCTGTTTTATACCGAAGAGAACAGGCCCTAAGGGGACATCATTGCTCCCCTTGACTTATATACCAGAGATTAGAGTTATACGCCCCTAAAAAATTTTGAGCCCAAAAAAATATTGAATTTCTTTTTTGTCGTAAATTTTTTTTCTATACATTTTTTTTGAGTTACCTCACTTTTTCATTAGAGTTACATCACTTACTCATAAGAGTTACTCGCTTAAAATCATTCTCATTTCTCATGTAAGTATGCATTCTGATATGAACTCACTTATATATATATATATATATATATATATATATATATATTATATATATAATATTATATATATATATATATATATATATATATATATATATATAGGGGCAGATCATATGAGAATGCTTCTTACATGAGAAATGAGAATGAATCTCAAACACACGATTGGATTAGAGTTACAACAATTGTTCAATAGAGTTATAGTCCCCTAAAAAATTTTGACCCCCAAAACAATTTTTTTTTAAAATTTATATTTCTCTAATATTCTTTTTTTGGAGCTACGTCACTTTTCATTACAGTTACATCACTTATTCATAAGAATTATAACACGTAAAATTCATTCTCATTTTGCATGTATATATATACATATACATATATATATATATATATATATTATAATATAATATATATATATATATACATATATATATATATATATATATACATATATATATATATATACATACATATATATATATATATATACATATATATATATATATATATATATATATATATATATATATATACATATATATATATATATATATATAAAATTTCTTACAAGCATTGGATAGAATGTATTAGAAGGAATCCGACCTGTTGTTCACTAGGCCTACCACGGTCAAGAAATTTTATTTTAAGCCCAACCTTTTGAGTCCACCTATGTGGCTGTAGGCCGGCCCGCGAGCCAAACATCCTTTTTTTTATTTTTTAGTCTAGAACTTTTAAGAACTCATAAAAACAATATAAAACACAGTATGGCCCGCAAGAGGCACGAGCTCGATCCGCAGGCTTGTGGGCTCGGCCCTAGGACAAAATCTGAAAATTCCAGGCTCGGCCCGCCATTCACGAGCTTGGACCAAGCCGTATTCGCCATTACACCAAGCCCGCGGGCTGAACTCGTGAACAGGCCCGACCAATGCCCAGGTCTAGTGATCGATGGCCACTGGTGCGGGCCGGACCGTGGGTCGTAGCGGGCCGGGTTGATATTTCACGGTTCGAAACCGGACCGTGAAATTCATGGGTTAGGCAGGCTGGTCCACGGGCTGAAAAATCTTGACCGACACCGATATGTTACCGATTTTCACTGTTTCGGAAGCGATTCTAAAGGTTCGTGGGTCTAGTGGGCTAGATCGGGCTGATGGGTCGACATGACCAGCAAATGCCAAACTCATGTGAGAGTTGAAGTCTAGATGAGATCATTCTCCATGTCATTAAAAAAAAAATTGTGTTAGATAGTCATTATCATCATATATTTACACCTATACAAAAAAAAACACTTGCTCGGTTTATGGGAAACATATTAGAAAGACTAATAAAAAAATGATGAGATATAGTATAAAGTCAGAAACAGATGAACTGAACCAAGTTTTGGAGGGAATAGAGAGATTTTGCAGAAAGGTAATAAGATCCTAGAGAGAGAATATATATTGGACAGTGGGATAACAAAAAAAAGACTGCAAAAAAATCTGGGGAAAACCCCGAAGACGATTACACTATATCCAGATTTTATCTTCTGATACCAAATCCTTATTTCTTTCCCCATTTTTCAACTCTCATATTCATAGTATATATCTTCTTCCTTTCTTTAACTTTCTTGTGTTTTTTTTTTGTCAAAAACAGCATTTATAACTTATCTTTGCTTTTTCTACCAACTTTTGTTCTTGTTACAAATAAAGAGGTGTTATTTTTATTTTATGTAGTCATATTATTTGGGTGCAAAATTAAGGAATAGAAAGAAAGTTATATACTTTATTAAGGAATTATGAATGATAATAGTGAAGAAGGTAGTTGTTCTTCATCATCATCATCATTTTGTGCATCAAAATTGAGTTATGAAGATCAACCACATGTACTTGCTGTGGATGATAATGTCATTGACAGAAAACTCATTGAAAGGTTGCTCAAGAGTTCATCTTGTAAAGGTAAATTTATGATCATAATTATGTTAGTTTTTTATTTTTCAATTTTTTTTTTCATTTTTGTTTCTTTCATGGAATTGTTACAATATTTTTTTACTGTTTTACGATATTGCACTTATTTTTCTACCATTTATGGTTGTATTATCTTATGTTGGTGGTAATTATCTTGTGCAAAGATAAAATGACAAACTAGAAAATGTGAAGTTTTCTTTATTAGTTCTTCTATATTGAAAAGATAATCTGCATGATATGCTAAGAATTGGCTAAAGATTTTGGATATATTATAGAGGTGGGTTATTTGTATTTCAAATTTGAGTAATTAAAATCGTAAGTGTATGATTTGATTAATGGGAAACAAAAATGTACTAGTAAGGGGAAATTGTTTTAAATTGAGTTTGAAAAATACTAATTTTGGGTTGATTTTTTTATTAGGACACTTTAACTTCAATATTCTCAGTAAAAATAACACAGTTGATATTTTAAAAAGTATAGATTGAAATAATAAGTACAATACTATTTATATAGTAATATTTTTTTTTTATAAATAAAGAAACTTATGGTTAAATTTGAAGATATTATATACAAATTAAAATGTTTTCTTTTTATTCATATACATTAATTGGGAATTGGGATTTATCCTAGGTACTAATTTTGGGATTTAGGACACTTTAACTTCAATATTCTCATGTTTACCAATGCACCACTTTGATCATTAGTATTTTGAATTATCTATTTGTCTAATCAAATTGATATTTATTTGTATACTTCATATTCGTGAATATATATGGTCAAGTTCAGTTATGTGAATAGTGCAAAAATCAATACAATAAAACCAAAAGTATCTAAAGAATATTTTTTGAAACAAATGAGTGACACACTCCTAGAAAATATGTGAAATAGTAGAGTGGCAAACCCATTTTCAAATAAAGTTACAAAATATTTCAAAAATTTAGATATCAAGCCTTTCACATATCTTAATACGACCCGAAAAAGCCGATAAAATTTGTTGGTTAATTAGTGTACAAGATCCCAAACTTAAGAGAAAAAGTAGAGAGGGCAATATTACTTGGCCTTACACTCCTTAAGGAACAAATTAAAACACATAATTTGACACAATAATACTAATATTTGTGTGACATAAATAGAGATACTTATTTGTAGAAATAATATTAGAAGATTATTACATGTGTTATTATCATGATAATATGAACACATAGATGAATAATATTGAAGCACAGAAAGAACCTGCTTAGCTATTTGACTTCCCAAGGGTAGGTTGCTCATAAAAGCTACGTCGTTTTGGATGTTAGTTGTTAGTTTTGACATTGGACTTCTTCTTGAGATTAAATGGAATTTTTGTAGGTTTTGTTTTGACCCTAATTTGATTGGTGTAGGGATTAATTTTTCAATTGACTTAGGAGTACTATATATACGAACATGAGAGCCTCATTGGCTAATTATTATACTAATTATATGTTAGTTGAAGATTAAGATTTTATGGGAATGTTTTGGGAAATTGAATATTTCTTTGCGAGAATCACTAAGGAATAAACCTTTATATGCTCTCACTTTATAATGTGTCTTACATGTTCTTGACAGTTGCATGTACTAATAACCTAAATAACTTAATCTAGAATTATTTATTATTTTAATCAAATATTTTATGATTTAAGTTATGGATATACTATTTGCTAATTCAAATATGGGATTTCTATAATGTTGGTAGTAATGTGTTGGTCAATTTTGGGACAAAGTTTGTGTTTGTAAAATCCAAATCATGCAAAATCTGTTTGAGAATTGATTGGATTAATTAATAAATAAATGATAATTTAATCTAGGTTTAATACCATTTCTAGTATTTCATAGCTACCTCTTTGTCTTTATTATATGCGTATACAAGCTACATTTGACCTTTAATTTGCCTCTTAACACAAATTTTATGATTTCGATTATGAGTTGAAAACAACTCCAACCCTATAAGTCTTACGTATTAATTATAGTAATATTATTACCAATGTAGAAACTTCTTATTTCTTTTTAATTTGTTGGCCATCTTATTATGATTATAATAAGTAACTAACAGTAATACCGAACGAGTTTAAGATGTTATTGTTGCTATTGTATAATCTAAGAGTATGTAAATAGTTTTAAATTGATGAGAGTCATCTTTTAGCGATAGCTTGAGGTATGCAAGCTACGAGTTAACCATCATTTGAAAAAAATTAATCACATAACAAATTAGCGTTATTTCTCATATGAAAGCATATTAATTATACTAAAAACACATTATACATGGAGATTAACCTGGAATAGATAGATCACTATTATCCCAAAAAGTGATGTAAAAGTGCTAAATCAGGTGGCATGAAGTATATACAGTATAGTTCCTCCATTTCGTTTTAAATGCAACAAATAAATATTTTATATCTCACAAATAATACCCATTTGTTGTATTTAAAACGAAATGGAGGAATCCGAGGAAGTATGATTAATTGTTAAGAGTTTGTAAGAAAGATAATTTATACGAAGATATGATGTATTTACATGAGGATGTAAGCCACAAAATATTCTTAGAACAATAAAATATATTCCTCTATATAAAATATGATGTTGTATATGTGCATATAATGTTG
This sequence comes from Beta vulgaris subsp. vulgaris, assembly GCF_026745355.1. Classification (NCBI taxonomy): domain Eukaryota; kingdom Viridiplantae; phylum Streptophyta; class Magnoliopsida; order Caryophyllales; family Amaranthaceae; genus Beta; species Beta vulgaris. Next base: position 4,086,275 of record NC_079203.1, read on the forward strand.
CAGTAACTACAGCTGAGAATGCAATGAGTGCATTGGAGTACTTGGGAATTGGAGAAGATCAACAAAATACATCCAAGGCAAGCTATTATCATTGTGACCAAATTTTTCTTTATAACGATTTGTTTTAGGGATGACAAGTGCTATTACTCATAATGCAAAAACTAATACTATAATGCTTTGTGAATGAATAATGATAATGAAATTCAACAGGCCGCAAAAGTTAATTTGATACTCACAGATTACTGCATGCCAGGAATGACTGGTTATGATCTGCTTAAGAAGATTAAGGTAAGATCTTAATTGATGCGTTTTTATCATTTTTATGCTTCGTTCGTTTTAAATTAAATAAAACGCTTCTCTCTTTAATATTAGCTTTTTGAGAAAAACATTTGATTTATTCTGAACGAAGAAAGTATAATGTGTATCAATACTTGCACCACACAAAAAGAAAAAATATTTCTAGTAACTATAGTATACTGATCAAATGTTACTCCGACACCTTCATTTATCTCAAAAATGAGGTGTCGTGTCCGACACGATACTTTACTTGGATACTTCATTTTAAACAAAAAACTTCACTTTTTTCTACAAAACAGCCGAGTCGAACACTTGGATACTCGTATCCAAGTAGACACTCAATTTGTGTCTGAGTAATGACTTGATGGCTCGATCTAGAGAAAAACCTTCTAATTTCGATAATACTGATTTACAATATGTCAATCATGAGTTATAATTGAATAATTACTCTAATTTTCGCTCAAATATACATGACTAAAAAAAATGTCTTGATCTTTTTCTTGTGCAGGAATCATCAAAGTTAAGGGAAGTACCCGTTGTTATAATGTCATCTGAGAATGTCCCAACAAGAATTAGCAAGTAATTAATATTTCAATTTCTTTGTTAAGTATTCATAAGATGATCTAATTTCTTGTTAATCTTATGTAATCTTGCTAATTATGTGGGCAGGTGCTTGGAAGAGGGTGCTCAAATGTTCATGTTAAAGCCACTTAAACTTTCAGATGTCAAGAAATTAAGGTGCCAAATTATGAAGCGCAGACATTAATTAAGCAAATGAAGAATGACTTGTTTTGGCCACATACTAGATGTGTGAGCTTATATCAAAGATAAAATGTGAAAAAAAAGAGGGGGGTATACAGTAAGCATGGACACCAAAGAAGGAAGTTAAATACCATGGTGAAAATTTTGTTTTGGGAAACACTTCTGCTTTTGAGAATGACAATCTTATATTATTATTATGCTATTTCAATTCCCTTCTTTCACTTATCTTGAATTTTCTCTTGAGATTGTAGTCATTTTATGAAAGTACAAAAGTTTGAGAAGTTAAATACATCATAATCTATGTACTTTATATGATAATCTAACTGAAAATCATGTTTGGTAGCCACAAAATTGATTATAGCTTCGACTATAAGTTTGACAAATATAATGTGTAGTAAAATCAATTAGTAGTTAAGTGTGAATTAAAAATCTGAAATGAACTTAGTTTGACCTGATTTGACTTTGATTGATCCTTATTGAAACTTATCAGTGTTGTATGACCTGATAAAACCTGATTACATTTGATATGAACTTATTGGACCTAAAATTTATTTTTTAAGGTGAAGAGAGCATATTCCAAGAATATCTATCGACACTAAGAGCATTATCAATGGTGAACAAAAAGTTCACCAAATTTCCCTCCTTGCTCATGTTTTGTTCATTTCATGAACAAAAATATCACCTCCATTTCACTCATGAACAAATAAATCATCACTATATCTCATTTTATTTAAAAAAAAATATTCCGAAATATGTTAATATGGGTATCATTTTATAGAGGGAAATAAATCATGAATTTTGGTATAATTTTGTTTTTTGATAAAGGAATTTTCTGGAAAATTCCATGGAAATTTCCACAAAATTTCACAAAGTTACCCAAGACATGTGGCAACTTGTCATTAGCTTGTTTTGTGTAGTTTAGGACGGATAATTTGTTCACATGGTGAACAATGTACAATTTGTTCATGTCATGAACAAATTATTATCACCAATGGGAGAGGTGTTTTTTTTGATCACTCGAAAAAATTGCAATTTCATAAACAATTGTGTCACCATTGGTATTGCTCTAATATGGACTGCAAATATGTCATGACGAGAGTATATTTGTTGCATAGCGCACCTTTTCTTGCAGAATGCAGATGAGCCCTCATACCGAGCTCAGGTGCCATACTGTCATCTCTATACAATTAGAAAATTTAAACATAGTCGATACAAAGTCTCAGACCTACAATCTTGACGAAGAGTACTTAGCCCTTGTTAGGCAATTAGAGGTTAGCTGTTAGTGGTTAGTTGAATGTATTAGTTGATTTAATTAACTGTTTGTATTAGATGTTTGTGTGAAAGTGTTTAATAGATATTTGTTAGCTAGCTGATTGGTACATTATTAGGTAAAATGACCAAATAAGGACATTGAAATAATTTATTGGTGGATTTTTTTTAGGTAAAAAGGAGTAAATTTGAACAACTGTATTATTAATCATTACACAACTAAATTCACAAATGTTTCTTTCAAAAAGCTCCTACTAGTAGCTTTTTCAGAATTAGCCTTTTTTTTTTACTCAAATTTCTCTTTCAATCCTCTCTCAATCAAACACTCTTATTAGAAGTTTAGACTAGTCAAACCTTTCTTTTTACCTCAAAATTCTCTCAACCAGATACCCCTTAATCATTGACCTTCAACAATCTTACAACAATCACTTTTTTGATCTATATGAGCCACGAAAATAGTACAAAGTAAAATAAATAAATAAGGAATTTAAACATGTAACCTATCTTTCACAGCACCTCAATGTTAACCACTAGATCGAAACATCCTTGATTATCTTACAACAATTTATCATTTATGTATGTAGGGTTGTATCCTTGTAGGCCCATTTATTGTAAAAGGGGAGTATTACATCAAATTACACCCATTGTTATATATGGACGTACATAAGCCGCACCCATTAAGTATTAAGGGGGGAGCGTTTGGTCATGTTGATCAGTCCACCTTTTGCCATTTCGCAAAAGAAAAGATATATTGCCATGTGGCCCATGTCCATGTGTAGTAGAAGTTACGTTGAGGACTGATGGTAATATACTTAATAGTTTCGCAAAGCAAAATAGAAGTTTAAGAATTGGGGTTGGTTTAACTAGTAAGTTTTTTCATCTTTTTTAGCAAGATTTAGGGTTTAATTTTTATCTCGAGTATTTGCTTGAGATTTAAAGGGATGTCTGGCTTTTAAGGGACTTTCGAGTAAGGGCTCTGTGCGAGGGTAGTTTAGAAGAATTCTTCTTACCAATTATTGTAATATTAAAATATAGATTGACGAAAATATAACTATTGCTATATGGTAATAATATTAATATAACATTAGGTTTTTCACGCACTTTGTTTATGTATATCAAATATTAATTTGAAATAAATGGATATAATTTCAATTTCGTTATCATCAACAATATTTAAAATTATAGTTTGGTTTTACATACGGACTGTTTTATAATACTAAATTGTAAAACAAAGGTAAATTGTGAACCTAAAGGGATCACTTATAGTGGAATGAATCCTATTAAGGTAAAATGTGACCTTAATTAAAAATGACCCTTTTAATTATAAAAATAATGATCCATTCACTTAGAAACTGAGCCGTTTAACTAAAAATTGATCCATTTAACTTAAAAAGTTACCATTTTTGGACAAAAAGTGAGGCGGACTTACAATAACTCTATTGTAAAGGGTCTTACATAACTATACAAGACTTACTAGGTTTTATAAGCCAATATAAAATGAACAATTTGTTTTTTTTGAAAGAGAAATTTCATTAATTGAAGGCCAAACGGCATCTACAATAGGTATTAAAGTAAAACAAGATACAATTAAACAAGACTAAATCAAATTCGTCTTCGAATAAACTACAATGAACCAGATCGAACAATACAACAGAATCCTCTTGTATTTGCTGAATCAAGCAACTATTGATGAGGAAGTCTATCATTCTGATATAGTTTGGGAAGAACATTCTTCATCGAGTCAGGTTGACCGCATTCGAGATTCCAATACCTTCATGTTGAGTCTCGAACTTCAACCAATGAGAATAATTTCTCATACCTAAAAACAAAAGAATCGTACTCACAACTTCCATAGGGGAGAAGGAGATTTCCAAAACATAAACTAAAAACCCCATAACAGGGGTTTAAGAAAATCTCATAAAGAGAGACTAGTTTATTGAACAAAACAAGAAAATGAATTAAAAACTGAAAATAAACGGGGAAAAGGGGCTTACCATGGATGAAAACATCCATGGCAGCCCCTAATTGATGAAGAAGGGATAGGGGAGGCTAGGGTTTGAGAGAGAGAAAAAAAGAGGGAGGCTAGGGTTTTTTTTGGATTAAATTACTAATACTTAAGCCATGAACAGTTAATTAGGAGAAAATGCTCAAAAAGAGATATGTGAGCAAAACCTCAATTTTGTAACTTTGATTGATTTTTTTTTTCCCAAAAAGAAAATCACTATTATATACATTTAACACTTACAAGTATATACTTGTACAAATTTTATCATACACCCTGGTGTACCGTGAGCTTGGTACACCCAAGGTTATTTTTTTGCTCGCTCATTGCTCATCATTTAAAATAATCCAAGTGAGCAAAATGTACTAAAAGAAAATGAAAAAATGAGAAAAAAGTTAATTTTGAATATACCATGTATATGATGAACTTGTATATTAGTGGTATGTCACAAAATGTCATTTGATTTACAAAATTTGCTCATCTCAAAAATGAATTGGCAATTTCTCCAAATGGGGATAAAAATGGTGTAAAAGTGCAAACTTTTTGTTATAGTTGTATATAAACACGTCTTTCGTAACATATAATAACTGTAACAAATAAAACCGATTTGTTACAACTATTATGTTACGAAGGAAGTAGAAAAATAGGGTCAGAAGAAATGTTGTTGGTGATGTTGATGCCTGCACTCATCCCATCCAAAGCATCTAATAAGAGGGAAACAAGCAACAAATAGGCATCTTCCTATGAATCTACCCACCACATAAAAAGGATAGCACCAACAACTTGTGGCTGAGGCTGATGCCTCGTCGTGTACACGAGCTTTTTCTTGATCAATATTCTGCTCATTACCTTCTTGACTCATCACCATTGAAGCTCCCTCTCAGAAGTCAGATCACTTCCTAAATCTGCAAAATAACCAAGATCATATGCAAATTTATGATTACAAACAGCTTACTTTCTAGAATTTAGATCATCCTTCCAGAAGAGATGATTCTAACAATCTTTCTGATCATTTCGAGGAGGAAAATGTGGAACATACAAATTTAGGTAACTAGTTGGTTACTCTCCCACTAAAAGTTTTTCTTTCGGGATGTTTTGCCATATATTCCCGACAAATTTTTTATTCACCATATACCCTTGATGTTTTCATCGTGTACCCCCTCAATTTTTTGATAATTCACCACGTGTCCTTAATGATTAACAATTATCAACTTTTTTGATTATTAACCCTTGATTCCATTACTAAATCTTATTTAAGTCCTATGTTACTCATTAATACAAATTAGCATTGAAACAACACCTAAAGACAAAGAAAAAGGAAGAGCATTACGAAGGAAAAATGCTATAAGGAGTCATTTGTGGTATTTTAATGGTGTTCAATTAAGGCTAATGACTCAAATAGAGGTTAATTAGAATTTAGTAACGAAATTAAGGATTGATCAAAAAGTTGATAATCGTTAATCATTAAGGATATATGCATGGTGAATATAAAGTATGTATTTTTTGTCATCCAAACCACTTATAACAAATACATGATTATTATCATGTCAACGTATTCTCTTTTTCGTGAAAAACAACACCCAACATAAAATATGAGGTAAATCCGTTCATAATATCCTTCCTACATCGAACAAGGTAGGTTCAATTCCTAATTTCCATTAAGGACACTTTAAAGAGGAGATTCCCTTATTCTTGTTCCTCAACTACAAAGTTTCTAGTCCGCTAATTATGATAGGGTTGACTAGCGAGAGGTTCCTACTCTGTAGAATTTTTTTTTTATTTTACCTACCTAAAAAAATAAATCTAACTAGGTAGCAATTTTTCTACAAACATCCAAATTTTCATAGTATTTTGACATATAGTTGAACATAAGAATTGTTCGGATAGGAATTGAACTCTAAACTTTGCTAACAGAGATGAAAAGTTCACTACTTGAACCAACCCCAATTACTAGAATGATCAATCAACTGTTTACATATGAACTAATTACGTACTTATTGACAAATCTGAAATTCAGATTTTCAATAAAATCTTATTGACAGATGATGAAATATAAAAGGAATATGCGAACAATACATTAACAATCAAGTTGATTGAATTTAAAAGATTGAATTCTGTTTGATAACGAGCATACCTGAAAACTTTGCTAGTTAAGAACACACATAACATTTGCAACACTTTAATAATATGAAGCCTCCTAATGAACTCCAGATGATTTTGGAGAGAGAGGGGGAGAGGACAAGCAAAATATATGAGTTAAGATGTGGGTCGTAGTCTCGTACATTATAGAATGTTAGTATAATTACTTACAAAGGTACCATGTCAAATCTATATAAATATATTAAAAATCGTTCATAAACAAGGAACTGTGGCATGTGGCATTCTAGTTAGAGAGTTTTAGTTAATGTAATCCATGTACAATAAAAAAAATTAGAAATTATATAGTATAAATTTTGATCCCATGAACTCACGGTTCATATACTAAAGTTTTAATTAATAAGACCAAGTTGTATTTAGTATTATCATTTTAAAGTACAATATCAATAAATGAATTTTTTTCTTATTCGGGACATAGCCCGAGCTTAATCACTAGTGAATAATTATTAGGTGGAAATTTTATGTAATCAAGATATGTCTTTTGGACTTATTCATGATTCTCCTGTTAAGCATGCACTCCATGTAATTAAGCTTTCTTTGTGTTGATTGATTAAGCTCTAAATCATAGTTGGCTTGCCTGTTTTAGTTGGGGTGGGGTTGACATAGATATCTAGTCTGCCTTTCGCTTTAATTATAAGTCATCAAAAGCGAATATATTACACCCTAAAGAGGAGACAAGAAGTCGATGTGTCTGGTTTTCCAACTTATTTTTGCTTATCTGGCTTCATCTGAATTATAGTAGAATTTATTAGCGAGTGTTTCAAACTTGTTGTTATATTCCATGTTTTGATGATGCCAAATACTTAGATAGTTCTATTGTTTTATTTCGCAAAAAGTATAATATCCAAAAATAATGTAATGTTTCTTATTCTATATCTTGTGGAGAAATATTATTTGTTTAATCTAAGTCAAGATATTATTTTATGCACTTTGAATGTTTATCATATGGTATATGTTTGGTAATCTAGTAACTTAGAATCTTTGAAACAAAGATTCTCCAAGTTATTAGATAGTTGTTGCCGTTGCTTTATTTGAAAAATAGTTGAAGGGTCGTGGCATAAAAAGTGGAGCTAACTGCGTGAATTCCTCCAACAACCTTGCTACACTCACTAGAAATTCTCACTAACGGTTTGTTGAGTTCGTTTATTTTCGTTGAAAAAAAGCATGGAGCAAGTGCAACAAAAATTGGGCCATGATCTTCACATCATGACAAGTGCACATCATGGAGGACGTGAAGCATTATAATTGCAGAAGAAGAAAATCAAGAGCAACGGTTATATAAGAGGTTTATTTTAGAAAAAGTACGACTTTCTTGAGCGACAAATTGAAATTTACTTAGAAAGTTTTCTTGTAATTTCCTCTCATACTCAACATACTTATTATATGTAATATACATAGTGTTTGGGTGAGAGAAAAATTAGAGAATAACCTTATTGTAATCAAGAGATATAAAATAAAGAGATAAAAGAGAAGGCTTTGAGTGAAGTCAAAGAGTGTGTCATCAGTTCAGGAGGAACTGGGTGATTGGGACCAAGTTCCTAGAGGAACAAAGAAGGTTCGTCAGATCAATAGGTTGTACTCCCTCTGTTTTTTTTATCATTCCTACTTTTCTGTGCGCGTCTTCCAATGCACGTTTTAAAACTTAAATATCTTTCATTATATATTAGTAAAAATTATAACGATTGAATATTAATAAAGTACTAATTGAGACGAATCAAACAAGACCCCACATGACTATGTTTTTTCTTATAAATTGAGAACATTTGAGAAGATTCTCTCTATGCATGAATGGTGTCAAGATTCCAAGTGAGAAAGATAAAAAAAAAACAGAGGGAGTAAAAGATAAGAGTTTTTTGGCCTGTTCTAGTAAAGAGAATTTGAGTCAAAATCCCTAGTGGTCAAGGTTTTTCTTCCTATTGGGTATAAGAAGTTTTCCTTATAAAAATCTTATGTGTTTGTCTCTTTCGCATTTGAAGATTATTTTTATTTCGCAATATAATTCGAAAATTTCCCCTCCACTATAATTCACCCCCCTCTTGTAGTTGGTCTAGTGTTAATACTAAAATAACACTTATTAATGTGTATCTCAACTTATTTAAATTAATCTAAGCTTATCTTACAACAATTACACTACTATGCATGTGTTCCTTTAATATAACTTGTTGTTTATTGTATTTTACTAAACTAATTTGAACTTATCGATACCGAGTAAACGATAACTTATAAAAACTTATTTGGATAATATTAGCACACCTTGTATAGGCGAAATCAAAATTTCGGATCATATATGTATGCAAGCCCTAAAAAAGGGGAGGCAAGAGAGGGTATTACTTAGTAGGGTAACATTCATACACTAGGGGGAAAAAAAAGAAGGGCTGCGCTTTTTCTATAAGCGCAACCCTATTAGTGAAGGGTTATGTAGGGCTGCGCTTTTGAAGAAAAGCGCAGCCCTTTACTTAGTAGGGCCGCGCTTTTGGAAAAAGCGCGACCCTTCTGTATGTAAGAAGGGCTGCGCTTTTTCCAAAAGCGCAGCCCTACTAAGTGAAGGGCTGCGCTTTTTATAAAAGCGCAGCCCTTCTTAAAAAAATTTGAAATAAAAAATTCGCGGGCTTCAAATATTAAGCGGGCTTCAAATATATTATCCCTCTCTCTCCTCTCTCACGTCCCTCCTCCCTTTTCCTCCTTCTCTCTCCTGTCCCTCCTCCTTCTCTCTCATCCTCTCTTCTCTCTCAAAAACTCCCAGAAACGCGACAAAAGCCTGAAATGATTTGCACGAATCATGCCGATGGAGTCCGATTGCCTATTGTGATACCTTTTCGGAACCGGAACGGGCCAACGAGTCAAACACATAGCCACGCTGTGATGTATAGGCTTTTTAAGCCATCCGAGTTCGTTTAAGGCTCCAAATAGGCATTTTAAGTATTTCCGATTTTTTTTATTTTCTTAATTATGTATCAGGGTTTTGTTTTATGTATTTAAACATTATTAGGTTAATGTTTGGAGGTAGTTTTTGACTTTTCAGACCTATAATTTCTTAATCTTTGTTTTGATTAATGTTCTTGTATTTTCAGATCTATAATTTCTTCTCTTCTGTATATTAGTTTTTGTTCCTTTTCGTTTCGTTCTTTTTTTTTTTTGTTTTGGGTTTAGTTGCATTGTAGATCTATATTTTCTTCTTTTCTGTATATTTGGGTTTAGTTGCATTGTAAATCTATAATTTCTTCTCTTCTGGATTTGGATGGTTTACTTTAAAGTTTAATGCAAATGTTAACATTCAGAAAATGTGAGATTAATATATGAGTAAAAAAATGTCAAAAAAATTTTTTTTTTTATTTTTTTTTTGGTAGGAAGGGCTGCGCTTTTACCTAAAAAGCGCAGCCCTACTTAAAAAGTGAAGGGCTGCTATTGAAAGGGCTGCTGTCAAAAAGCGCAGCCCTACCGGCCTTTTTCAGCACAACCCTTCTTCAATTTTCCACTAGTGATAAAAAAATGAAATAAAAAAATCACAACATCCATTATAATAACAAATACCCCCGAGTTTTCACAAAATTCACCGGGTACTTCGTACTTTTGAAAAAACACAGGGTACCCCCTCAATTTTACGATAATACACCCAAATGCCCTTAATGACTAGCGGTGTTAACCATCATTAGTCGTTAATTTAAACTCTAATTAACACTAACCCTAACCCCTAGCCCTAATCCCTAAACCTAAACCCTACCCTAACCCTCCCCCCCACCACCCCCACTCCAACAGCTCCTCCCGCAGCTCCCTCATCCCCGTCAAATCCCCCATCCTCCCTCACTCCTGTCGAATCCCCCCTCCCCGCTAATTTCCACTTTTGGACTGTTCACTTCCACGAGAAACACCCACCCCCAATAGCTCTGCAGTGACGAAGAACAACCAAGATGAGAACAGGGATAAACTATAACGTCGACGAAGGGAAGGGGGCTGCACGGTTGCGTTGGCTGTGAGGATGGGGGCTGCGACTGGGAGGGTGGGGGCTTCGGGACTGCGAGGGGGTAGGGAGGGGTGGGGGCTACCATGGTGGGGGAGGGGGGATGCTGGGGTGGTGGGAGGGTTGGTGGGCTGATTGTTAGGGTTAGGGTTTAGGGTTAGGGTTAGGGTTAAGGGTTAAAGATTAGGATTAGAGGTATGGAATAGGATTATGTGTTAATTAAGGTTTAGAACAGAAAAGTAAGATTAATGACTAATGGCAGTTAACACCGTTAGTCATTAAGAGCATTTGGGTGTGTTATCGTAAAACTAAGGGGTACCCCGTGTATTTTCAAAAGTGCGACTGTGCGAGGGTACTTGGTGAATTTTGTGATAACTCGGGGGAATTTGGTGAAAAACCCGTTGCTTTTAATGTGCATTATTTTCTCACTTTTGTATAACCATCAGACAACATCCTTGTGATTCATTTCTCACTTGGGTCTCTTTTTCGGGCTTCTTGTTGCAAGATATGAATGGTGAACCACCGAGTTAAACCATTACACTCAGAGTAAAAGTGAGTGAAATAAAAAAGGAACAAATAAATGTCAAGAGTGGGTACTTCAAAAAATAAAGTAAACCGGGTAATAGTTAAAAGTGTGTAATGGAGAATGAAGACAAAAAAAAATAAGAATAAGGCAGGCGAGAAAGAAAAAATATTTGACAAACTAAACTTAAACTTAAGAGTGTTCCTCTCCTGAACTAAATCATAGAAAGAAAAAAAGTACACCTCTAAATTCTAGGTGAGAAATTTTTATTATACATCTATTATCCCATGTCCTAAATTCCTTGTTTGGCTACAAAAAGATCGTTATTGTAAACACGAGTAGTCAGAGTTGCATATTATTATCTTGTCAGCTCAAGTACGATATAAACTCAATTTTATTCTTACTTCCTCCTTTTTTTTTTACTTGCAACATTGAAGTATGACACAAGAATTAGGATAAAGAGAAAATATATTAATAAAAATGTCAATATTACAAGTAATATGCGATTTCCTAAAATAAAAATATTACAAGTGAAAAAACGGAGTATTAGCTAAGCTCGAGCAAGGATTTGAGACTCAAGGTAAATTCTAAATCAAGTGATGTTAGAGTATGTACAATGGGGCTCTCCAACTAGCTCTCCAACTAGCTCTCCAAGGAGAGAGAAAATGGAGAGCCACCTCTTACCCAACAATGGGGCTCTTGGGTGTGTCTTGGGTGTCTCTCCATGGAGACACTTTGCAAAAGGGCTCTTGGGGAGATACCATTTGGGTTGATGGAGAGATGGCTCTCCAATGTGTGGGACCCACTTTTTATTGTAATTACTTCAATTCTATTTCTTCATGCAACCATTTAATGATCTTTTCTATAAAAATTAAAAAAAAGATGGTAATAATTATTATGCCAACAAGTATAATTTTCCTTTATCTATAAAATGAGCCTAATATTGGATATTTAAAAATTAGTTTTTCATGTTGTAGGTTAATTCTTCATTCCATGCCAAATTTATGAAAATTAAATATTAGCACTCATAATTATATTGTTTTTTAAAAATTCTACTTTGCTTAAATTATGAAAAAGATTAATTTGTAATTATATTTAATTTACATGAATAACTTAATTTATATAACTTTGATCATAATATGAAATGAGGTTCATTTATTGACATGTGGACCACAAAATAATGAAAAGTTGAATGGAGAGCTCTTTAAAGGGTTTTATTGTTGTTGAGTGTTTTTAGACATGGCTCTTGAGAGTAGCTTGAAGAGAGAGAATAGGAGAGAGAGTGTGGAGAGCTAGTTGGAGAGACACCAACCATTGTACATGCTCTTAGACTACAATTTGACTCGGCTCGGCTCGGCTCAGCTCGGCTCGGCTCACCCTCTAGTTATTTTTGGTGCAACCGTGGTGCAATGATGACGAGCCCTAGTGAACGGTAAAGTTCCACGAAACTGGATTTTGTTGCCAACGAATGCATCAGCAATTCAGCACACAATCCTCTAGTTTCTCTAGTCTCCTGCGTGTGAATGACGAACAACAACTAATATCAAACTTTCCATTGACACAAGTCACAAAATCAAAAACCTTGAAAAACAAAACCCAAAAAAAAACATGGCAACTGTTTCAGAACTCAAATTCCTGTCACCAATCTTAACACCAAACACTCAACCTCACCATTTTCCTCACACTTTAAAACTCAAATTTTACTCAAAAAAGACCCCTTTTTTCAGCATTTCACTTCTTCCTTCTAAAACCCAACAATGGCAGAAAGTATTACGCCCATGTTTGGCAGCAGAAGTTGCAGATTTCCCACCTTCTTCTGATGATTCTGAACAAAACCCAGAAAAAGTTGCTGCTGCTGCTGCTCAGGAAAAGAAAGATCGAAGAAAAGCAGTCAGAATTGCGTGGGAAAAACTTGTTCGTTGGTCTCGTTCTTGGCGTTCTAAAACTAGGCCTGATGTTCTTCAACGCACTCAAAAGGTTTATAACTTTCTATCTTTTTTTTTTCTTGTACTTTCTTTATTTTAGGTTGTTTCATTTATGGGAATATGAGTTGGTATTGTACTATTGTATTTGCATTTGTCACGGAAACGATTTCTTATGACGAGTCATGTTTGACGACCCTAAATCATTTTGGGGGTAAGGCTTTGTTGTTGTTGTTGTTGTTGTTGTTGTTGTAATTGGGGAGGACTTTATATATTTGATTGCTTTAATAGTCAGATTGGTATAAATATAAGTGTTGTTGAAATTTCAAGTGTAACATATGGCTGGAGGTGCACAATCATGTAAGGCCTTGTTTGGTTGCATATAGGAAGTCATACTTCCTAGGAAGTTAATTTTTCCATGTATTTGAAATTCCTTAGTTTCATATTACTCGCTACACTTCTCAATTTACGGACTCCTAGGCAATTTTTGGAGAAGAGAGAGGTAGAGAGTAAAAAGATAAGGGATCCATGTGAGAGGAGAGAGATAGAGAGAGTTTTTTGCCCAAAAAGGAAGTGTAGCAAGTAATGTGAAACTTCCCACAATGGAAAGTGTAGCGAGTATTATGAAACCGAGGAAGTACTATTATGAAATACACATTTTAAGCGAACTAGTGTGGGATGATGGATTTGGTGCAATGCACGAAATGTTAGTTATGTCAAGGAGTAAGAAAGAACGAGATGTTAATTGAGTCAATGAGTAAGAAAGAAATAAGAGCTGAAAAAATGGTATAGACTTATGTAACTAAAGCTTAGGATAGATGCTTTATTAGAGGTTGGACAATATTACAAAGGCAATGCAATAGCTTGAGATTACATTAGTGGTTGATTTTTATTGGTAGGTCCTTTGTCGATTTTAATGTCTCAATCTCGGATTTTGAATGGAGCACTTTTTTTGTACTTATATCAAAGTAATCGTTGCTGTTATTGTTATTTATAGGTTGTGGTGCTTGGAGGTGGGTCATTTGGTACAGCTATGGCTGTACATGTTGCAGATAGAAAAGCAGAAATGGAAGTTAATATGCTCGTACGTGATCCTCAAGTTTGTCAATCTATCAATGAAAACCATTTCAATTGGTAAAGCCTTGACTTGATTCACCCAAAGCCTTGGCACTTGCTGGGATATTTGTTGTTTCAACTTTTTCATGTTTCGTTGCAGTAAATATTTTCCAAATCATAAGCTACCAGATAATCTTACTGCCACAACTGATGCCAAGTCTGCTCTTCAAGGTGCTGATTTCTGCCTTCATGCTGTGCCAGTGCAGGTTTCCAAGTTGTTAGCCATTAGCTTCTCGTTAACTTTTTCTCTGAGTAAACTTATGTGCTGTGCTCATTCGTCTTTGAGAAGGCACATATATGTTTCTGTTGTGAACTCTGTTGTGCCCATGTGGCTTTGTGTTTTATCTTTTGCAGTTCACAGGTTCTTTTCTTGAAAGTATTGTGGATTATGTTGATCCTGCCTTGCCATTCATTTCACTTAGCAAAGGTTTGGAGCTTAATACACTACGGATGATGTCTCAAATTATTCCACAGGCGTTAAAGAATCCTCGTCAACCTTTTGTTGCTTTATCAGGGCCTTCATTTGCATCTGAATTGATGGACAAACTGCCAACAGGTCACTTGCATTGCTGTTCAAAAGATTTAGCACATGGGGTTGCTTCAATCGCACTATGCCACCATTTTTCTCCTTTACTTTTTTATTTATGCTTGATTTTACTCTTACAGCCATGGTAGTTGCTTCAAGGGACAAGAAATTGGTGAATGAAGTTCAGCAGCTTCTGACTTCTGAGAGGCTAAGAATCAACACTTCAAGGTAAATGTCACCCAAAAGTATGCTTTCTGAAACTGCATTATAAATTTGATCTATATCTTCCGTTTATTGCCCCCTCTCCTCTAGACTAAGATAAAGCTATAAAGTAATTTGGAACATTCTATGGTATATTTCCATTGTTTACAAGACCCAAAGAAGTTTATTTTTCTGTAATTGTTAATTCTTTTGATTGCTTACGTACTGTTTTATAATCTCAGAATAAAACCGAAATTTAGTATTGCCATTGAATAGACCCTTAGTCTGCCCTCTTGTGACTTTGACTGCCCTCTCACCCCTCCTTCCTCCAATTTTTCTTTGTAAATAAACCAATACTTAATTGTCTTGAATGTACATTTCACTGTTTGCATTCTCTTGTTGGTCAAAGCGTTTTCTGCAAAATAAATTTTTATTTGCTGCAAGTCTTGTGTTGTAGGCATGGACTACTCTATTTGTCTGTTTACCTTGTGGTGAAGGGAAGGCGAGGTGAAAGGGGTTTACATATACTGCTCCCTCTGAGATGGCATTTCTTATATCATTTTATCTGAAATTATATTCATAAATCAAGTTCTACTCCTTTTGTCGCAAAATTCCACTCAGATCTGTAGCCACAATATTGTGAATCACAGTTTCCAAGAGGGAGAGTATGGATTAAATTTCATTTCTTATGTTTTCTCATTTTATAGTGTTTGCATACTTCAATGAAGCTTTACTCCCTCGATGCCAATATATTTTTGCTTTCATTGGAATTTGTCTCATATTGTAGTGAGTACAGATTCCAAGGGGATAATATTTTTGGATATTGAGCAAGTACAATGAAGAGGGACACAAGTCTAACTTGAGAAACTACATGTTGAAACCTGGTCAATGAACACAGAAGTTGCAAATGTATTGATAAACTGGAACTTGGGCTGTTATGGATTTGTGGTCCTGGAGAGTCACCTTGTCTTGTATTCTTTTTCTGCTACTTTGCTCATCTCATAAGCTCTGATGCTTCAGTGATGTTACAGGGGTTGAAATTGCTGGCGCATTGAAAAATGTTCTGGCTATAGCGGCTGGAATCGTGGAAGGGATGAATCTGGGTAACAATTCCATGGCTGCTCTTGTTGCACAAGGGTGCTCGGAAATTCGTTGGTTAGCGAAAAAGGTATGTATAAGAGTCCTTGCCTTTGTAGTTCTTATCAGCCACTGTGTATTAAAGTTACGTACATTGCTCTGTGGAAATAAGCGATTATTTAAGTCCCAAATGATTTAGCAAGTTCCAGCACTAGCATCTATCTATAAACAATGTGCACAACGTTTCACAGACAAAAAAATCCAGGTGCTCTTAGCAGAGGTTTTACATTTGTTCCTTCCTCATATTTTTCCCCTCGTGGGTCTTTTCTCCATCTTCTGGCATAACTTGGATGACATGGAATCTGTAGTGTATGGTAATCTGAAACCCAAAAAGAAGATGGCCTCTCTGTTACTTGTGTCTATGATTATACTAAGTGCATACTCCTGAACCTGTGTCGGTTCTTTTCTTTTTCTAAATAATATGGCTTGACAGGAAATTGTATCCAAATCTTCAATCTATAGACTTATAGTCCTTTCATCTCCTCCAATGTAGATGGGTGCCAAGTCTGCAACACTTACAGGGCTATCAGGAACCGGAGACATTATGCTTACATGCTTTGTTAGTCTTTCAAGAAATAGGACAGTAGGAGTTCGTCTTGGGTCAGGTGAGAGACTTGAAGATATATTGAGCTCAATGAATCAGGTACCAAACCGCTATCCTCCATTAAGTCTTGTAAGAAGTTCCTGCATTCTGGTTCTCATGCTTAAAGGATATTTCCTTCAGGTTGCTGAAGGTGTTGCTACAGCTGGAGCCGTCATTGCATTGGCCCAAAAATATAATGTCAAGATGCCAGTTTTGACCGCAGTAGCTAGAATAATCGACAATGAGCTGACTCCTCAAGCAGCTGTTCTCGAATTGATGAGCCTGCCTCAGGTATTTGATTCTGCCAATTATGTAGTTCTTTTCTCCAAAAAGGGCATGTTTCAGTTCTGAAAATTTCAGCCAAAAGCTTCCACTCTAAATCTTTTTTTTTTAATGTAAGATTATAATATAAGAAGTCTTAGTTTCCAAATTTTTAATTGTAATTGACGGTTGTCTTTCAAGTTTAGTAACTTAATTCTTTTGGGGGGGTTTCAATTAGTTCATGCTTGGTAAAGGTAAAGCAACAGTTATTAGCCTTGCTATTTTTGTTCAAAGATGCCATTGATGTTGAACTTGGAACTTGCAAGTCTTCTATCCTGTGTGGCAGGGATTACCATGCACTTAGCTATGATGAAACCCACATTTTCCTCATTTCTCCTGTTTGCCTCCTGTTCATGTTATTCACAAATCTCCTCATCATCCCCATTTTGTCTACCCTTGTCTTTCTTATTATCAACCTTTTCTCTATGCTACTCGCGTAGAGTACAAGTTATATGGGACACAATAGGCATGAATGTAGTATTTATTAGTTACCAAAGTTGCCTTACTGAATTTTGTCTCGTCCTCATTTCTGCTGTTTGGGTGTGTTCTCTTCCCCTGAACTTATATTAACAAACTTATTAGACCGGATGGGACCTGATAGACTTGATTTTACCTTATGTCTACACTTGATTATACCTAAAACTTTTTTTAAGGCGAAAGGAATGTACCCTTAGTCTCTCGTTCATGCTATTCAAATCTGAGGACCCCTCATGTCCTCCTTTTGGTCTTGCCTTTATCTTGATTATTGTCAAATCATTCTCTAGGTTGTTCCTCTATATTACAAGCAATTTGGGTAACAAGAAGCATGAACGTGGTACAAGTTAGCCACTGAAGTTGACTTAAGTTAAATGTATTTCAGTCCTAATATTGAAGAATATTATGGTTTTGATGCTCAATTGAGCACGACTGAAAGCTCCTCAGAAAAAAAAAAAAAAAGAGCAGAACTGAAAGCTTCCAACTTCTAAGTTTAGAACACGCATTGAGATTGATAACCAATTTTGATTTGACTTGAATGACCAACTTGGATTGGAGATTGGCTGATTGTAATTTGATGTATATGCGATGTTGGTCATCTGTCTCTATTTTGTTCGGACTCTTCAGAGTACCTTTTTCATGGAGGGGCCTTGAGGAACATTGGCTTCATAATGAGCTAATGCCTCTACAAAGCTCGCCACCTTTGGGTGTGTGTTTGGGGGGGGGGGGGTTCTTGTTTAGAACATCTCTCTTATGAACTTGTCAGTGAGGCTTTTCCTTCATCCCTTGAGAAGTTAACATCTTCCTTGTTGAGATACTCCACAAAGAAGTTAACAAGCCTTTTTGGGAAGTTTTTTCTATCTACTGTATAGACAGTTGGGCCGCACACCCGTGTACTGCTTACTTTATTCTCTCTACCTTTTTACTCCGTGCAAAAAGGAGATATATTTCTGGATTGTGCACCAAAGTAGCTACAATAATGGCCATTCAGACTTTCTGTTGGTCTCTTGTTCATGTGACATGATCTGTTGCCTTTAACTACTGAGTCTGCTGCAGGTGGAAGAAGTTTGAAGCCTGTGAACCGAGTTTTTGTTCGGACTTCGGAGCCTGTTTAACTCTTGGGGCGAAATACCTCTATGATTCTATTGCTGATGTGCTCCTTGCTTCACGGATCTGGGTTTCAACTGCAGGAGCATTGCAGAGTTCAGCTTAATCAGAGCAAAGCTCAGGGCCAAACCGATGGCAAAATACTGAGAAGACATTGCAGAGATCATTAATCTTAAAATATCCAATCATTCAATTTACTTATTTATTCTGATTTCAATTTAATCAAAAGTTCTTACTACTACAAGTTAGTTGCAATGCAACGATTAGTCTTTCTGATTTCTGCTAATCTAGAGTCTATTTTTCAGAGTTCTCTAGTTTGAGTGCACTGGTTAGCCTGTGTTCTTTTTGCTTAAATTTAGTGTAATATTGTGATTGATTGATATCTTTAAACTAGTGAAGTAATTTTTGGTCTTGGACCGTGCTTTCACTGCTGTAAGTTTTGTAATATTACGACTCTACAAGTATGATTTACCACTAATACTCCATCCATTCATATTTGTCTTTATGTAATGTTCCTGTTATGAAGTCAAAACATTGACCATAAATTTTCAAATACACTAATCATTATTACATGGGTTTTTGTTAATTTTGTTTCAATTATATTTTCAAATATTAACTTTTCATTCTTTTTTATTATGTAATCAAAGATTTTAATGCCTAAAAAGCATTGCGATATGTGAAATTAGGAACTTGGAATGATATATACGTAATATATACTTCTTCTGTCTTTTTTACTAGCATCATGTAGCATGTGCACGTTATTAGAAGTCTAGCAAAAAAGGAGAGAACTTAAAAGAGGAACTCGTGTCGAGACTCAAGAGTAAAATGACAAATATAATGTGAAAGATGGGCTGTTTGGCTACA
Source organism: Beta vulgaris subsp. vulgaris (assembly GCF_026745355.1). Classification (NCBI taxonomy): domain Eukaryota; kingdom Viridiplantae; phylum Streptophyta; class Magnoliopsida; order Caryophyllales; family Amaranthaceae; genus Beta; species Beta vulgaris. The sequence continues at coordinate 4,105,494 of NC_079203.1, forward strand.
TAGCTCAAATTCAATATCAAGGTCGAATGTAACCACACCAGGAAGAATCGATGATATTTCGAGAAAATTGCTTACAGCGCACACTTTTTTATTTGATGAAATTCAAAAGTACAAAGGATTGAACATCTTCAATTTATTTCATGGCGTTCTTCAAAGGTGGGAATCTACAGTTCTACTTCATAGATTAGTGATAAACATTTAGTGAACAATTTTCTTCTGCTCCTAAAGGTTATAAGCTCTTGTACCTCATGATGCATGAGACAGTGTAACCAATGTCAGCCGTGGTTTTGAGATTCATAGTGCAGCATGTTTTGGGTCTCGAAAGGGCCTGGATGAGGCTTTGGCCATCAAACTAAGATCCAAGCTATTCATTGGACACCGCTCAATTTAGCCCAATCCACAAACTGCATACCACCGTAGATATTGTTGGCAAATCGCACTCCAACGGTGAAAGCCATTGCAACAGGCGGAACATTCTTTGCCAATGGTGATGCTTCAACAACACGCTCCAGTCCATTTACAATCTGATAACGTGTATTGGACGAGACAGCCAGGAAAACACCTGATCCAAAAGGCAACAATCTCGTTACAGTACCCAACTTGTCCTTCAAAAAGAAAGAAAAAAAAATTTTGGAGGATAAAATTCAAAGTGATTCTCGACCAGCAAAACTCGTAAATGAATAAAATGGAGGCCAGTCATATGGAAGATAGTTCTACAAGTTTTGCCTCAGCAAAGTTAGAACAATATTCAAACATAACATACCCCAGAGTGCAGCACTTTGTACAAGTGGGGGAACTGGTACATCCTCATCTGACTTCTTTATGCTCCTGTTCAAGAAAACATTCAACCTGAATAAATAACGGAAGATGGAATATACTTCTAGATTTATATGCCACAAGCACTCTCAACTCTCAAGCTACAACTGCTTCCAAAAAATAATGAATTAACAGGGGAAAAAAGATTTGTAACACACGTTTCCCGAGTTTCTAGGTAAAAGGTTGTATTAAACTTTATCTGAAACTTAAGCAGTAATCCCAACTAAAACTTAATACAAGCTTACACCACAAAAAGTTCTTCACCATAGCACTATCCTCAATTTTTCACTCTTTAAATCTGATTACATATACCTTCAGTCAGTTAAACTTAAACACTTGAACGTTCAGAAAGTGATTGTCAATTCTAACATATTTCACAGTCCTCAGAACCTCCCAGAACTTCGAAACATTGTGAAGAGCTTTATGATAATGGATAAAGTGGAACGAAAGCAAAGAGTGAAGTTGATTTATGATTCGCTGATATGAACTGTGAATAGATATGAGTTTGCAACCAGTTGCCATGTGTCAATGAACCAAATTTTATATCTAACAGACAACATTCAATATATTATGTGATACTAGGGCTCGGTCATGCATTATGCAACTACTACATAATAGAAGTATGATGTAAAATTGACCTCCACATATAGTAAGATGATATACTAAACATACAGAAGATTACCGTTTAGCGGTCATGATCATATTTGCAATTCCTTGGCCAATAATTCCACATCCAAATCCAACAGCCCCGTACAATACACCCTGCATAATAAACGTGTTAACTTACACTATGAATTGCTGTCTGTCCCAATGTAATTGTTGTAGTTTCTATTTCAATTTGACCGATACTCCCTCCGTTTTTTTTAATCTACACACTTTACTTTTTGGTTAGTTTCTTTTTGATCTATACACTATCGTTTTTCTATTCTTGGTAACATGTCTCATCTATGTTCTCCTCTTTTCCACCCATGTCATCCAGTTTTCAATATTTTAACCCACTTTTTAGTTTCTTTCTCTCACTTTTCAGTTTCTCTCTCCACTTTTTCACCTTTATCTCTCATACTTTCTAATCCCTCATTGGTTCTCCCACAAAGTGAAGTGAGTAAACTAAAAAGAAACGAAGGGAGTACTACCCTAGACTCCTAGTAATGCAACTTCAACCAAGCATCTGTCTTTGTAACATTGAAACAATGACTTACAACTTACATCCTACACTGAACACTCTATAGCCTGTTATATGATTATAATCATGGAAAGATGAACAGAAAAGGATTTTTTCCTAAAAGTTTCCAGCTTCTTCTGACTTAGGATCTTCTCATAAGATCAGGACACAACATGTGGGAGCATGGATGAGGCTGAGGAAGCATCATATTGATCCTTGGAAAAGAAGCATCCAGATATTCAGCTAGATAGGTCAATATAGGACGTGACAGCAATATCCAAGCCTTAGCACTTCAGTCCTTCGGATTTTTCTTGGCTTTTGATGAAACCTTGTCTTTTTCCCCTCTGTTAATCTCTCTTTTCTCTGCAGTGAATATTCTAGTTTAACTTGCAAAATGTTTTAGAAAAAGAAATTAAGCCTAGTTGGAGTGCTGGACAAAAAGACACAGAAACTGTAGGTGTCAAACAAATAAAAAGGGAAGGGAATAGACAAAAACTTGGAGAAAGGTAAAAACAAATGGTAGCACAAATGTCTTATAACTCCCCCGGTTCAGTATTCATCCCACATGCCCAATGAGAGGACTCCTAAATGGTTTGGAGTTTTAAGAAGCTCCTCTGGACATCACATGGTGATATGAATCACATAGTTTTTCACATGGAATAAAATGAGAGTTAGATCCAAGTCGATTCATGAAAGGTGAAATGGAAAATTGCCCTACAAGTTGACTTCCATTAGGATATAGTATGTGGTCTCCATAGCACTATTGCTGTGTAAGGGCATGCAAGTCACTGAAATGAGTGTCGCACTCAGATTTTGCCAAAAAATAACAAGTCAGGGCAAGTTAGCTTCCAGCACCCTTTAATAACAGATAACATTTCATACATGAGTTTTCAATACCTTATAGAAGTACGTTGCAATTCTTTGCTTTACAGAAAACCTACATCCTGGCCTTTCAGCTTCAAACACACTGCAATTCCAACATATAATTAGTTACTTTGAAGTTTGAACATGTAGCGGTGCACGCAAAATTTAGAGCAACATTAGTAAACAGCTCATATAGTGAAGTGCAATCACTAGTTACTGCCTGAAAGGCTGTGCAACTGATATTCTAAATTGGCAGTAAGCAAATGAGGGGGGGGGGGGAAGGGGGGAGAGGGAGGTGCAAATAGAGGAAATATGTATCTGCCATGTGCAGATGGGAAGACAGCGGAATGTTTTCTAAATAACTTCAATACCCTCAATTTAAAATATAAAAATGTTCTGCTTTGGGGTGTAAATGGCAGAATGCCCTCTCCTTCCCAAATTTTCTTTATCTAAACAAAGAGTAAAGGTCAACTCAAATACTTTCTTGCTGATAGACACTTCTCCAAGTACCAAGGAGCATCAATATGAAAATGTGAGAGCTACGATGTCAGAGAAGATCGGGTACACCTTGTAAAGTCCAATTACCTACTAGGAAGATTACGACAAGCATGCTGGAAACGTCCTAGAAGACCACTCGATACAGTTTGTCGCCCAATACGAGCATATGGAGCTAACATACCAACCAAGGCTATGTCAACAGCCACACCAACCAGAAGATCTGCAGCATATAATTCAAACTCATTCCAAAAATCCTTCCCTCTTTTTTGAACTTCAGCAAACGTAGCACAGCAAGAATCAATAACTATCTGCATCATTCAAACACACACATATAATAAATAGTATGATCAAAGCTTCCAGATGCAGGGTTATAGAATAATGCATAAATTCGTCTTCCAATCCCCAAAAATGGAAAATCCAGACACAATGAGGCACTATTGCGACATTATTGGCAGATCCAGGATTCTAGAAAAGGGATTACATATACAAGACAGAATAGACTCACCACAAAACAAGATAAGGTGTTATAGTTCATTAAAATATCCATCCTTATATTGAAAGAAGGTGTTATAAACATACCTCAGTACCAACTTTGAATAAGAATGCAGGATCAGCTAGCATCCTGTTGCGGAGCATTGAAATATGTCTCATCAGAAAGCCTAGTGGCCAAGCTGAACCCTAAGTATCAGCAACGAGACATAGCAATGAGTTAACTTAACTAAATACAACGAAAAGATGCCATAGAATCCAATTAAAATCAGAACAAGATAAACAAAATCTTTTAGCAGAATGTGACAAGAATAGTGATCCAAAACATCTGTCGCAAAGTAGATATTGCACGTCATTTCTACCAATTTTCGTTGATACCGTTAACTCTTTAGCACAATTCAATGACATTCTCATGATATAATTCTGTCTTACTCATACATCAGCAAAATTTAGAGGATTAAATATTGACACATTTACCAAAGTCACATAAATCTTGACAAAAGTCGTGTTTTTCTCCCTATTACTAGAATTAAAGTACATATAGACTAGATTCATGGTTCATTACTTTCTAAACCTCACTTAGCCAAAGAAAAAGATACCTATTCAAGTGGTAGAAATAATTACCTGCAACTCCAAATATCGCATCAATATCAGTTCCCTTATCCCTGTGGTTTTGGCAGCTTCCAGTATATCCGAAGGAAGAGTTACCCCTTCTCAGTTTCTCTCATCACCTCCTCAAATTTCAAAAGTGGACCAAATTCCTTTTCATCCTCATCATCCCCTTCGCCATCGCCACCACCACCACCTCTGCCATCATCACCATTTTCTGGTGGAAAATTCCCATTACCATCACCAGAATCCTCTAAAATTCCATTGTCCTCTGGGATGGACACTATATTGCTAGATTTGCCATTATAGCTTTGCACAAGGATATCATCATTAGATCGCTTCGATGGGGCCAAATTTTCGACTCTCAAAGCAACTTTGGGTTGAGAATAACTTATAGGCCTACATTCAGGCACAAAACCACAATTCCATTGCTTGCTCAAGTTGGTCACTATTAAAGCATGTCCATTGAAATATGATAGCTTGAAGCTTGATGAACAAACCAACATTGCTCCTCAATGAACTCTATAATAGTTTTCTAAGAAAAAGAAAAAAAGATTTTATCCATATATGTAGGAGCCTTTTTTTTTTTTTTAAGATGACTAATATTAATTTAAAATTTGCAATGGAAGCAAACAACAACAACAAAAATGATTGTAGATAGCAGAAAACAAAACAAAACAAAAAAAGAATGATTGGATTGATATGCTACCATCTCAATTGAGTCCATTTTCCAAAACACCCATAATTTGTCTTACATAAATTTAGCTAAACAGATACTAAAATCCCTCTCAATTGCTAATTTCTTCCCATTCATCTTCAAAATGGAACTTTCTCTGTTCTTTTTTACTTTAAAAAATAAAGCAGAAAAGAGCGAGAAGATTAAATTATTGCATCCAATAACTCTAAAACTTTAAAGCTTTAAAATTTCACACGAAAGATTAGATTAGATAATATAATATACAAAAATGAGTATTACCCAGAAAAAGTTAATATATGAATTAACATGCAGAATCAAACAGAAAAATAAATGACTCACCAACAGAAATTGAGAACCCAGAAAAGAGATGAATTTGAAGAAGAACGAGAGATACGAGGAATGATTACATGAATGTGAAGGAATCAACAAGCAGTTGTTTTAATCAAGAGCACGACTGCGTTTGTGTAGGTTTTTATAGGAATCGGCATATAAAATGAAAGTGAATCTAACTATTTTCTGAAATACACACTCACTTACTCACTTCTTTATATTTGTACACGTGCAATGAATTGTAGAACGTAATCATTAGTTCGTAATGTCAATGAGGAGTTAAGGATGGTATTGACTATTGATCCTATTTTGTGTACATCCTTATTTTCTTGGGGGCTCTTTAGTCTTTGCCTCTCTCCCTAATCCACGTCAAACGAAGGCAGTACATAGTACAAAGGAGAGGAGAGGGGATTTCGAACCTGTAATCTATCGTTCATAGCACCTCAATCTTAACCATTAGGCCAAGATATCTTTGATTTCAAAAGTTGTATAGATAGATGTGTTTAAATACGGTAAATACTTAATCTCGTGCAAAAATAAACTAGTATGAAAATTTCACTATTTGATGTATGAAGTTTATTTTGTATATAGTTTTGATCTCGTATTTGAATCAGTCCATTTCTTTTTCTTTTTACAAATTCATATACTCCTTTTAAATTTAATATTTGTTCCTTTTCATTCCTTAAAGACCTAATAAGATAGGTTATTTTTCTTTGCATGTTGACTACCCAGCTTATTGATGGTGAATCATGGAAATAATGATATTAATTATTTGTCCCTATCGTTTTCATTAAGGCTCCGTTTGGTAGGGCATAAAACGTTTTCCTGGAAAACTGTTTTCCTCTATTTTCAATCTTACACTGTTTGGTTGGCAAAAAAGTGTAAAATCATTTTCCCTTGGGGTAAAATTACTCTCCCAATGATGGAAAACCATTTTCGTTTCAAAATGAAAGAAAACTATTTTCCTTATCTCTCTTGTACACTCCTCTCACTACCTCCTTACTTTCCCTTTCATTTTCCTTTCATTTCATCATTTTTCTTACATCGAACCAAACAACGGAAAACTAATTTTGGAATTGTGCTTTCCATTATAAATTGTTTTCCATGAAAATCATTTTACATTGAAAATGATTTATGCCCTACCAAACGGAGCCTAAAAACTTTAGTCATAAGTTATAGTAATACATATTAAATATATAACAGCATAAAGTCATAATGTAATTATTTTTTTTATAGAGAATATAATGGAGTAGTTCACCAATTCACAAAATGCACGATGTCCAAATTTTGTTATGAAGTTGGCTTGAGTCTTGATGGGGTTTTTAATGGCTCTCTAATGTGATTGAAAGCCTATTATAATAAAATCAAATAGATGGATATTATTTAAAAATTTAAACACACACACTATAAGATTTTGTGTTATAGGCCAGGCTGCCTCATAAGGCCTTATCTATTGTCGACTTTTTTTTTTTTTTTTAATCCTCTGGACTGCATTCGTACAAGACCCTATTCAAAAATTCATTACAAGCCGGACATCCCCAACCCCCCCTCTCCCCTTAAATTCCAAACAAATGCATGGAGTAGGAATTAAACCCTAAACCTTTCTAGAGAAGTTAGAAAAGCTCACCACATGAACCAAACCCAATTCTAACCCATTGTGGACTGGGCACTCTTAGTCCCTTAGACCCTTACCATGTTAAAAAGTATATGTATGGAAGGGAAAAGTTACACTAACCAGTATTATTATTTAATTTTCTTATAAGAGATTACAGCTTCTGTGTAGCACGATTCCTTACAATATCTCTCACTGCACTTGAACCCCAATAAATTAACAAATACTCCCTCCGTCTTTTATTAGTTTACCCCTTTTGACTTTTGACACTATTCACATACATGACTTTGACTATCTTTTGTAATTTGTATTTAAGGAAAAATATAGTCATGTGAGATCTTGTTGGATTCGTCTCAATGTGTATTATCCAAATATCAACTTTTTCTAATTGTTGCTTATCGAAAATTAGAGATATTAAGGTTCAAATTAGTATCTCGGCAAATGTACCCCAAAGAAAGGGGTAAACTAATAAAAGACGGAGGGAGTATCATAATACAAAGTTCGAACTTGCAACCTGAATTAATGACGAAAGAAACTTAACTTTGTTCCACTGCGAACTTGGTTTATCATCTCAGATAGAGAATGACATCATTGGCTTTTATTGCAAAACCATATGTTCCAATTACAATGATGAAATGTATAACAAGTATAAAATGACTTGTTTCCAGCTCTTCACTAGCATCATTTCACAATGAATCAACACCGCCGTACAAACTTATCAAAATGGTTAGTCATCAATCATCATATGTAAAACAAGCAACAGCCATTGCCAATGCATCCCACTGCACTAACTAGTTTGTTAAACCAATGATCTCTTTTACACATTTTTTCTCAATAGGGTTAGCACTCGCAACTCGCAAGACTTATTACCTTCATGAAAAATGTTATTTTTATATATAAAAAAAATAAAGCCAAAATTGCAAAGTCGGCACCTGCCATCTATCCAAGCTCTCATCACAATAACAATCTCCTCAAATCACCAAAATTTGCTCGTAAAGCTTTAAGAAAATCGCCTGAAAAATATATAAGCATAAGATACAGAATTAGTAAACACAAGATATTTTTTTTATTTCACTAAAAAAACAGTAATTTATATATACGACATCTCATTTAAATAGACCAGAAATCCACAACTTTTAATTCGACAGATGAGATATCACTTCACTTACCTCCAACTTTGCCATCAAAAACACGATGATCAGCAGATAATGTTAAGTTCATTTTTGTAACAACGGCAGGTTCCTCAATTCCTGAATATGAGTGAAAATTTGATTAAAACTTATGACAAAAGGCGCAATTATGGCATTAGCTGAGAGTGAATAATAACCCACCATTAATTCCAATCACAGGTTCAACAACCTTGTTCCCTCTGCCAACTGCAATAATTCCAGCCTGCAAAAACGAGACAGAACAAGAATGGCAGGCAAAAGTTAATTGCTAGTAAGATTGAAACTGATGATTCTATCTATGTGTCTGATGAACTCCCTTGATGGAAAGGGCATAGGCTTCTAAAAAAATTTCACACAAAGATGATGTCTACAAATACAAAAAGCAACAAATAGTTACCTGTGGAGGGTTGATAATTGCGCAGAAGTGGTCCACTGGGAACATCCCTAGATTTGAGATGCTGCAAAACATTATGAAAAAGGTTGAGATGTTATCAGCTTTGTAATATTCCACACCATGTACGTCAGATTTCATGATACAAAATACTTGAAACACTAACCTAAACGTTCCACCTTGAAACTCTTCAGGCTTCAGCTTCCCAACCCTAGCTTTTTCAGCCAATTCTTTAACCTGTCATGCATATTTGTTGAGGGATATTCACATAATAATTTGCTATCTAAGAAAAGCATCGTTCATAGACAATCTACAAGAATTCAGGTCATAATCAACACTGATTACCAATTTGTAGATTTTTCAGTGTTAACCATTGGAGAGCTTTCGATAGGATTTTATTATGGGTTCATGTTCTGATGCCCATTTAAGAACTCAAGAGAACAATGTAAACCAAAAGATATTAAGCTCCTACATAAACTAAAAGTAATCATGGATACTACAAAACTAGAAATTATTTTCTTGAAAGCAAATTCTTTTAAGCAAGATACTAATCTATCTATACTAATATATTAAAAGGCGTTACTAAGCAAGGAACGGTGCCACGTGGCGCCTTCGCTTGGAGTATTTTATGTTATATAATTCACATACACTAAAAAAATATAAAATAAATTATGTAAGATACAATCCCGAGATCACAAACATATATACTAATGTCTTGACCACTAAACCAAGTTATACTTTGATGTCATTATTTCAAAGTAAAATATTAATAAATGAAATATATAATTACTTGGGGAGTAGCCCGGGCCTAAAAACTAGTTCTTACTTCAAAAATAGGCAACTTGTCTAGTATGTTGAGATCAGCACATGGACGCGGGATTGAAAGTGGTACTTCCAGTCCTTGCAAACGATAGATGAGAAAAAAAAAAGGATGAAAGGGGAGTAGATAAATGAAAGGACAAAGGGGGTGGAGGATGAGAATGATTAAAAGCATTTTATTCCCACATAACTAAACCTGGAAAGCATGGATTTGCAAATAGTCTCCATTGAGAATCATTTACATAATATTACTAATTATTACCATTCAATCACCACAAGGTTCTAATTTAATCTGCAAGCAGGTTAATCCTTGGAACCACATATGCTAAACTATGGCTCTAATTCATATAACTCTAAGCAATGTTATATTTACTATGTATTATGTACTACACTATTTCTTTCTTTACCCCATTTTCCTTCCACATTCCTTTGCCAAAATAGATCTTATTTACACACTACAAATATGTGAGCAGCATCACTTACCCTCAAACAAGGGGAGATGCCAAGTCTAGTATTGATTATAAACTGTTATTGAAATGGCTATGAAATATATCACTGTTCCATAATCCATATAATTAACCCATGAGACTTCGAGTCAATTAGTAAAACATACACAAAACATCCGCCAAGTGACACTCTCCATCATTCAATGGACTTCACTCCATGTGATCCTCCACAAACCTCAATAATAGTAAACATGGTGAGTACAAGTCTCGAACTCATGAGCTCAAGTTTGATCATACTGATTTTATTAATTAATCTAATGTTATAATGAATGGAGATATCAGATTAAAAAAAATGTAAGTGATCTTGTCAACAATTTTCAAAATTTAATTTTACGACTTTTTCCGCAAGGCCACAAGATTTTGAGTGTTGGCTATGCAACAACTTGGAGCACTGCCGAGCCCGAAATCTAGTTCTTCTTTGAAAGCCCTTTATTTTATTTTTCTTTTCTTCTTAAAAAATCAATTTCACCAAATTGACTGTTGATCCCAGTCCTGATCAATGCTGAGTAACATGTGGATGGATGAAACCCAATTCAAATCCATTCACTCAACCAATTCCAGCATAGATTTATTATGATGGAAGTATGACAAGAAAGGGTGGCATGGAATAGGATATGGAGTGGCTTTTATGATTAGCCTTCACGCACAAGGTCGAATTCAAAGGAATATGAGGTCCTTTTCCAGAGCGATGGATGATCTTTGCCATATTGTTGTATAAATCTAACCATATCCTACGACTTTGAGTAGGCTTACGGAAATATTAATAGAAAAAATAAAAATATATACAGCCTTTCTCAAATCTGTCATCATAATGATAATTTATAAGCTCAGGTACCATGCAGACATTATCATATTCTTACAATACTTTGATAGTTAAGATTTCTTCTCATCTTAAACACACAACAACAAAGATAAATTTATCGGTAGTCATCCTTTTTCTCATGTCCACATACAATATGAGGAATAATGACTAGATCAAATTGCCACTCGAATGATTATTTACGTGTCCCCATTTCTACTCCCAATAAATGATGTCGCATACAAAACAAACCACATCTATTCAAATGAATTACACCCTTAATGGTTCAACAACCAAAATGAGATCTTAAAAAAGCTACCCCCTTCCTTCTATCATATTTCAATTTGTATTCTGAAAATTCCAAGGATATTCAAGTATTAAGACAAATTTCGTGATAGAGAACTATTTATACGTTCATATTTGTGCAAATGCTGGAAACTTTGAATGTAACTTATTACACAATCTTTTCCCTTAACTGATACTAACTCTTCGTAACTACTATTTTAGATTAAACGGCACAAACACACAATAAGGTATAAAGAATAAGTATAGAACAAAAAGAATATGAAAAGTGGATGCACATAGGAAATTAAGTAAAATATGCAAGAATTTCCATCCTCCCACATTTTATGTATATCATTTAATGCACTAATCCCAGGAAGAGGGGAAAAAAACCATCTAAAAGGTAATCAGGGTTTTCGTTCTTTCATTAAATATAAGACATTTATAACAGCAATAATTTGAATTATCCTTTCACATTTCATGCACCCTGGATCTTCCTTGTCATTATACGTATTTAACCTTCATGTATTAGTAAGCTAAAATAAGAATATTTGCCATTATTGAGGCATTACCTCTGAAGATATACCCAATATAGTCTTCTGATCAGCATTCCTAACTATAGGAGTCATCAATCCCTGTAGTCAAGGCACAGCATATTCAGGAAATGCTGGCATAAAGCTTCTGAGGAAACTATAGGATAAAAAAGAAGGAAAAAAGACCTTCTCTGTAGCCACTGCAATTGATATATCAACAGAATCATTGAAGATACATTTCCCACCTTCAGCATCCCAAAAGCCTACAATTATCAGCACAGAATCATGCAGAGCCACCAAAAGAAAAGCATTGTCAAATTGAACCAGATATATCTATCTAGCCCCAAAAAGAAACAAACTTGCTGCTGTATGAAAACAAATAACTCCAGTAAACAAGCAGATTATTTTTTTTCACCTGCACATCTTCCAAGTTCACCGTGATGACAACTACTCTTTGTCTCTCTAATTACTTGTTACATACAGGTTATACACGCTTTTTTAAGGATGAAAAAAGTAGAGAGAAAAGTGGGTGGATGAATGTGAGGTCTACCTCTACTGAAAATAAGAGAGAAAAGGCTTGCTGAGATAGGTATCTAACAAGTGAATTGAGACATCCATTTATGTATGGATCTGGATGGAAATGGATGATGGATCATCCAATCATCCGCTTAACCCGATTTTATTAAGCAGGTGAAAATCCAAAATAAACGGATGAAAAACGGGTGGTGGGTGAAGTGGGTGATGGATACGGGTGAGATTTTTTTCATCAGTCACCCAACCCATCACCGCTTAACACCCACCCATCATCCATATTGTCAATTACACATGTTTATTTACTTACTTCATTGAACTTTTTAGTTGAAAATTTTAAAAATATGTATCTTATGGCAAAATATTTTGTAAAAATCGTTATATATCTCCTCACCCACTAACCACCCGACCCACTCGTTCACCCGGTGGATGACGGATGGATGGATATGGGTGATTGCTTATGCGGGTGACTGATGGATGGATGGATGTAGGTGAAGCTCCACCCATCCCGAACACGATCCATTTCCATCTCCACATTTATGGCTATGTAGCAAGAATTAGAGATAGAGTGAGTATCTATACAAATATATTAAAAGACATGCGTGACAATGTACACACACCACGTGGCACCTCTGTTACTCCACTAGAATTGTCCAATGTACATAAGTCATGTCAATTAACAAAAGTAAAATTAGCTTGCAACAAGATTTGAATCAAGACCTCTTACTATTATACATGACACAATTACCATCTCAACCAATTTTTAGTCATGCTTTAAGTGTCCATATTATTATATATGTACCTTTTAAACGTTGAGTTTTCCTTGATATATTTAAATAGAAACTGAAAAAAATGCATATCAAGTTCGGAAAACAATACCAACCCGGGGAAACGCTCGGGCCCAAATACTAGTTTATCAGCAAAAACAGAATTTTCAATGATAGTTACCATTCGCCTCTGGCACATTACGCAGAGCAACAGCAACAGCTTTGATGACAATATCATTCACCGAAACCTTGACACCGTGCTTCTCTAAATACGCATAAAAGGGGACAGTCAGCCACAAAATAAATTGAATTGACACAAAAGAAGTAGCTCATAAGTAGGCCCATATCCCAATACCTATTAGCTCCTTTCTGAATGATAGCAGAGGATCTAGTATAACATCTGTTAAAACCATAGATATCTCACGTCATGACAACTTATATACAACACAAGAAATAAATTCATAGAATAAGGCAGGCCAAGGCAATAAAAGAATACACTTGAAGATTCAAACCTGTAGATAGGTAAAGATGAGGTGTACTTTGTTTTGATTCCAACAAACGTTTTGCAATAACCTGTAAATAAAAGAAGTGTTCCATGAACCACTCAAAAGCAACCAAACATTCTCCGTTTGGAAGAGAGTAAAATATGAAAACAAGTCTGACTTGGTTCTTCACGAAATGAACTTTTCCTCCTTTGTCAAACAAGTACATTTTACACCAAAACAAATAATATAATGATGTGATGCACCATACATAGGTATCAAGACACTTTGGAACATATATAGACAGAAGATCACACGTCTTTACAAAGTACAGGAATATCTGTCACACTTAATCCAATCATTCTCATGCTACACAATTGTATAGGACACCTACTACCCAAACAACAAGCAGAGGAATACAGGATCATGACAGTAAGACAGAAAATACTGCCATTATTTCACATTTCCACCAAAAATCCGAATTTCGTTCCCATTTCACCTAGTCTGTAACAAGATTAAAAAAATGTGAGACTCCAAGCCTAGTCAACAACTACTAAAACCAAGCATTTGTCAATACTAGAAAACATTTTGTTAGAGCCTCAATCTATGGAGATCCATGATGCTCTCTGTCAACGCATATGTATATTATTGCTAGGTTCACTTATAACGAAACTGGTCCAATTTACTAGAAACACCAGTGAATCAGAAGAAAGATCAGATTTATCCACCAATAGTTTGTCATGTAATCCCGAACAATCTTTATCTTAAGCATAACTTTTCTTTAAGGATATTAAGTGATCTGTCGATCCATCAAGGAACATGCTACTCTCCTCTTAGCCCGATCAAAGAGTGATAAACTGAAAGTTAAATCAGCTCAATTCTGCTAGAGTGATTAAGTACTTCATGTAATATGTGAACAAAGAAAACTGATTCTATCCACAATGATCATAAGAAGCCTGAGAAAGCATGCCCAGCCTAAAAAAATACAGCAATCACTCAAAACTTATACAACCAGGTAGAACAGAGAGCCAGAAGGTCAAGGAAAAGGGTTTCCAAGCCAGAATGCTCTGTTACTCAGCATGAGCAATTCATAAAACTTAAACTACTAAAAAAAGCAAGACAACCTATATCTTAAAGTCATCCTCAAATTGTATAATTCCATCTCTAAAAGAAAATCCCTAAGTGTGGTCACATCAAAGAGCATATCCCCTACATTAGCCATTCCAAGGTAATTGCTACCTGACACCAGTGCCCATGCTGCAATGCGGACATATCATTGACATGAAACATACCATTTGACCCATGTAAAATCCTATTATTACCGACTGAATCACAAGTACTTTCATAATATCATTACTGCCAAGACCAAAGGTGGCAATCAGCGGATCAGGTTCAATTTGGGTCAGTACAAGCCTAATATTCTTCGATTCAGGTTTGTATCTGATCCATTTGGGTTCTGGTTGGGTTCGGGTTAGGCTTGGATTGGTTTGGATCCAGATCTATGTTTTCTGTTTTTGGCTCATGCATCCAATCAAGTTTAGGTTCAGATCAATATCAGGTTGATTCAACTTATATAAATTTTGGGTATAATTCACTTCATTTAGAGTTAAGTCATATCATATCATAACATTATATATATATATATATATATATATATATATATATATAATATAATATATATATATTATATATATATATATATATATGGTACTAATGTTTGAATCAATATATGCATATCTTCCCAAATTAAACTTTTTTTTTGCCCTAATAATCACGAGTTTGAGATTGCCCATCCCATATTTGTCCCAATTAGAAGTTCTGCAATATATCACTTGAGGGCCGTTTGGTTCAAGAAGTGGTATAAGTTTGGAATAAGGAATGAAACCGGGGTGGTACGGGGTCGGAACTTGATACTTGATTCCATGTGTGTGGATTTATATTGGAATGAATTTTTTCCTTTTATTTTTAAACCTGAAGGTTTGGTATGAGTCATACTCACCTCCCCCCCTTGGGTTTCTAAACCCCATACCTTATGGGCTTGAGATATGGGTTCAGAAAGTTCAAATTTTGCAAACAAACACTAGGTTTAGGTTTTAGTCATTCTAAACCCATACCTCATACCTTATTGTTTTTAACCAAGCACCCCCCCTTAAAGGAGTGAGAATTTGGACCCAAATTAAAAGCAAAACTGGACTTCTAAAACTGGTAAAAGGTCATATGGGACCTGAATGGGAAGGATTCTAACCAACTTAGGATATCAAGAAATGGTTCAAAACTTGGAGTAATATGGGAGAACACCCTAAATTTCAAATTTATTATTGCGATTTCTCCTAAAAATAAATATAAAAATTCATAAATATTATTATAATACTCCATCAGTTCCTTTTTTATGTTTCTAATTGGAATAAAAAGTCAAATTAGGAATTGTTTTTTATAATAGCTTCAGCACAAAATAGGAAACAATCTTTCCAACACATAACAGTTGGGATTATTCGAACCAATGATAGTTCGGCTCAACTTCAACACAGGTAGTTTTCAGATCGATTCAGTCATTTAAGGTTTCATTCCAACTTCGAGCTGATTTAGATAGTTTTCGAGTAGGGTCGGATTTGTCAAGTCTAGCCATTACCCTACAAGTATTTAAGCATACTAAAATAAACCCAGGCATAAACAGTCCCATTTATGTCTCATTTTTTACAAAAAGTCTCAACTATTGATCAACTTGAAATAATGCCAACTTTCACAGCTGTCTTTTGAAAGCAGAGTTACAAGACTTATAGCATTAAACACATAAGAATCAGGAGATGTTGATAGGGTAGGGGGGGGGGGGCGGGGACAAAATTCAAGAGAAAAGCAATATGCCCAAACTCCAAAGTAAAAGCATGTTTAACAGATTATAACGAGACTACTCTGGAAGACACTCCTAAAGTTACTTGAGACTATTCCAAGTTAAACAATACTACCCTGTTACACAAAAATTCATTCATTTTCTTTTTGCTACGTTTCATAAAAAATCACTTCTTCTTTTCTACTCTGGGAAATGAGGCCCGCCATAACTATTTTTCCTGAATTTTTCACATCATCTTTTTAATCTTTCCTTAACCCCACTGATTTCATTTCTCCCCCCAACTTCTCCACTATTTCCTTGGTTCTTGTGAAAAGAGAAGTGAGTGAACTTTTGAGAAATGGAGGGGGTAGCTGGGATCGTTTAAAGAAGTGGAGTCATAGTCCTTGAGACAGTTCATGCCAATTTTTACTGAGATAATTCAATTCGTGAACCATCCTAAACAAATATTAGACAGTACCCTTCACAAACAAAGGGCTGCAACCTTTTATGCCCTTTCTCAGGCCCAGAGGTATCATAGTATGAGGCTCTGCCAAGGGAATATGGTGGCAAGTTGACACAACTTGGACAATGCGCCATAAGGAAACTTAACGTTAAAGAGAAGAGTGTCCAAAAGATATCATACAATAAGGTGACCCACCTTCCGAATTTGGCTATTTGACACATCCTCATACAGGACTGACTGTGGTGTACTTAAAGGTATACTTTGCGATTTGATTGGAGGTGATAGAGACTGCTCCTTTGTTGCAGCAGTTCTCGATGATCCCTTCCCTGACTTTATTGCAGCCAAAACGTCTCCTTTCAGCAAAGTACCGCGAGGCCCTGATGGGCTTAGCAATGATGTATCAAGACCCAACTCCAAAATAAGCAGCTTTGCAGATGGACTAATTCTGCTAATGCTGCTTTTCTGCTCTTTCTGTTCAATTTTCTTCGGCAGAGCTGTTGACTTTTTTTCCTCCGCTACAGGACCACAGCTGTATGATCCCTTCACTTTTT
This sequence comes from Beta vulgaris subsp. vulgaris, assembly GCF_026745355.1. NCBI lineage: Eukaryota > Viridiplantae > Streptophyta > Magnoliopsida > Caryophyllales > Amaranthaceae > Beta > Beta vulgaris. The sequence continues at coordinate 4,122,691 of NC_079203.1, forward strand.
CAATGTCCTCTAAGGCTTCCACCTAGCAATGTCAATATGATGTCAGACAAAGTCACAAGTTGATGGACAGCAAGATAATATAGCTGGATCAACGTCTAGCAATCAGTGCGGGACAACAAGGTGGACCTTCAAAAAAAGTTAAAATAAAAAGAGCTTCGATTCTAGACGAAAAGAAGACAATTTCAAGGAATGCAATTGAAAAACGTACAGTAATTGCAATTGGTTGACCCACAGTGATATCTTTTGATCCGTCGTGTGCCATTATTTTCGCAAGATACCTGCATCAGTTGTTCAAGAGCAAGCAGAGAAGTCACAATATAAAACTTAAGTGTTGTAAAGTATTAAGTCTGGCTGTGGGCTAGTTGTCTAAGTTGATACTACCACTTAATAAGGCTCTAGGTTGAGCAAGACTTGCTGCAATATAACATTTAAAATGGTGAAAAAAACAGAAAGAGGGAATCAAAATTTATTACACAATGTTCAATCAGGCCTTCTTCTAGGCACAGGAACTTAGAAGACTATCCCCCTCACATAAAGAAATATCACAGGTACTGGTTTATGCCATGCGAACAAAAGAGCAAGCAAAAGAACAAGGTGTACAAAAAGTATCCCAAGTAATACAGAGACCGTAGTTAAAAATAATTTTAACAAGGAAATAATATCCGCAGCAAACACCCTGTTTAGTTCATGAAAGGTAAAGAAATATATCAAAGCTTGAGATTATCGCTAAAAGTGTCCGCCTGCAATGTAAGTACTAGCAATCTAGCATACCAAAGCCTTATATACCAGCACCCTGTAAGGGCCTCCCCATAGATACCATCATTATGATGCTTGTGCAGTGATTTATTGTCTTTAAATTTTGTAATGTTTTAAGCTATTTGCTTGGGAAATTTTATGTTGTATTTTGTGTATTCCACAATCCGAGGAAAAAACAAAATTCTTGAAAGATATTTTTAATTTGTAAAATGCTGACCTAAGTGCTAACTAAGTTGGTAAAAAATTTCTTGAAAACAGAGTAATGTGTCTACACTTTCATAATAAAAAGGAAAAGATGGATGTCTAGGTTGCCAAAAAGTTTTGTACTCAGTTTTATATGTTGAATGAAAGACTCTCCGTCCCATAGTAAACTACTTATTTATCCCAAATAGAGTTTCCATCACTTCAATTGGGTAGAGTCCCCATAACAATATACCAAATTACTGATTGAGAAAATGTACGAGCATTATGGAGAAACATTTTGGATTTCAGCCGGGAGGCCCGGGACAGTCCACTGCGAAGGTCATTCATCTTATGACACAAACAAATGAATTTAAGAAGGATATGCATATGAGTTCTTATTTAGCTGAAGTTCTATGACAAGGTCCTCAGACACGTGCTTTGGTGGGAAATGTTGAAGAAGAGTATGCCTTATAAAAATAGTGTCTTAACTAAGGAAGTGTATCGAGATGTGAAAACAAACAGAAGATTTTCCTATAATAATTTGACACCATAGAAATCTGCAATAAGTCCTTTCCTCCTAGTGGCCGTGATAAGTATAATAATGGCCTATCCAAAATAAAATACCATCTTGTTACTTGGAATCTTCAAATCACCTCAAGTAACCATATTAGGTCCTAGACACTCGGACATGGTTGGAACATTTGGACTTCCTTTTGGTCCAAAATCATGAAAAAGTTTCACAAAATAGTTGAATCGGACACTTCGACACAAAATAGCCGAATGGGACTCGAGTGCAAGAGTCTGAGTAACATTATATACCATGGTGTATGTTGTTTGCGGATGCTATTGTATTAGTGGATGAGAGTAGGGACAAATTATATGTTAATTTGGGACAATGAAGGCAAACGTTAGAATCTCGAGGGTGTGGGCTAAGTCGAAGCAAAACGGAGTAATAATGTGTAATTTTAGTAATGAAAGAGACAATAAAGGATGTGGAAACATTTGATAGAAAAGAGTTACCCATGAGTGAGTGCTTTGAGTACTTTGGCTCGATATTACCGAGGAATAGGGAAGGATGTGGAAACATTTGATAGAAAAGTGTTACCCATGAGTGAGTGCTTTGAGTACTTTGGCTCGATATCACCGAGGAATAGGGATATTGACCAAGAAGTAGCTCACAATATTCAAACAAGGTGAAGGTCACTTAAATGAAGAGGGGCAATCAGCATTTTGGAAAACTATAGTGCACTTCTAAAGTTGAAAGGGAACTTGAGCAAGATTACTATTAGGAAAATGAGGGTAGCAGAGATATGCATGTTAACATGGATGCATGTGAGCATATTGAGAGAGAAAATACGAAACGAGGATATTCAAAAGAGGGTTAGAGCTCCATAGATTGAGGGTGAGATAAGAGATAAGAATTATGATGGCTTGGGCATGTAAGATGACGTCCAGAGGATGCATTAGTTAGAGTAGTGGAAGGTTGGGATAAAAGAGATTTTAGAAGAAGTCAAACAAGGCTGAAGATAACTTGGATGAAGGGCATTAGAGACATATGAAGAATTAGGTTTCAGGAGCATGTAGCACTAAATAGAAGAGAATGGACACAAAAGATCCATGTAAACGACCACCGGATATAAAATCTAGATTGATACAACCAACTCCATGTTAATGGAAATAAGGCTCTTACATTGTTGTGGTATTAGTCCTTCCATTATCTCATATGGTCTACACAATTGACAATACTCTTAACAGTGAATCGTATTGATACATTATAAAAAAAAATCACAAAGGACCAACCACCAACTAACTAAATGTGTGCATCAGAGAAATGGAAAGTTTATAATGAACAAAGGGATAGTCTTGCATTGGCAAGTTTCTTTTTCTTTCAAAGTGAGGTAGAGAGAAGGAGTTTGTTATTGATGGTTTAGGTTTTTCAATCTAAACAACAATGCTTCATCATTCTCGATTTAGTGTTTTTTCCTTGCTAATGTATGAAGTGGTAGTCCTAATAATTTCATCAAAGGAGAGGTAGTGTAGTCTTTGAGAGTGTTTCGTGGGTACGAAAACTTAGTTTTTTCCCATTTTCCTTTGATTGGTTTGTAAAGGGTGGAAAACAATTCTCCCAAAAATGGAAAAAGAGTTCCTTTCTAAGGAAAGCCATTATTTTCCTCTCTATTACTTACCCTACTCTTTCTTTTCTCTCATCCATCATCTTCCCACCATTATCAACCTTTACCATGAGACCAAACAAAGGAATGCTACTTCTACAAGTTGCGCTTTTCCTTGGTAGATGTTTTTCCATGAAATATATTCACTTAATATTTTTCCTTCTAGACAATATAGCTATTAGGTCTAAAAACAAAGTTTTTTTTTTTTCTATTGCACTTCAGAAGCTCACACGTTAAGAACCCAGAAAGCATATTGCTTGGATTCAGCGATAAGTCTAGAAGTTCACAAGCAAGTTCGCAATAAGATCATATACCCTGAGACTAACCATTTTGATTTTTAAGGCGTACACTATCATCCAGATTTCGGATGATATACTTTAATCAACTAAATCGTTAGGTCCATCATCTGGTATTGGATCTGGGCCACATCACCACACAGTAAAGGTTTTTGAGCTTACTGCAACCAAGATAATAGGCCACAACAGCCGCAAACTTTTGCGTTGCTTGCAAAAGTAGTTCCACGACCTTATGGCGATCCCAGCCATTTTCAAGATTTAAAATCATGGTCCATTGTTAATCACAATGAGGCTTAGCTTATAAAAGCGCATCAATATCCCCCATGAATAAAAGATATGCTAACATATGTGTGAATGAAGAAGGTAATGTCCTAAGCAAGAGGGATTAGATTAAAAGCATTACCCCTCTTCAAGACTTTCATATTCAACAGTAGCCTTATCGGTTTCTATTTCACATATCACCTCACCAACTTCTATCTGCAAAAGTGCTTAAACTGAGTAAGAGAAATAGCACAATAATTGGCCCAAACCAAGAGTTTACAGATAAAAGGGCTTACCTTATCCCCTTCTTTCTTTATCCATTTTGCAATATTTCCCTGGTTCTGAAAGATAATAATAAAATATATAAATCATACAGTAGTGAGAAAAACACCAAACTACCAAGAAAGCTACCCCTAGATCTAAATACTAATAGACACATGCACACGCGCGCACGCACACATGAACATTAAAGCCATAGCCAGAATCTGTAATTTTTAGTTCTTACCATTGTTGGTGATAGTGCTGGCATTTCAAGAACAATGTGAGGAGGGAGCTCTGAAACGTCAATCTTAGCAACACCAGTTTCGAGCGCCTTATCTTGAGATGAAACATTTTGTGGAGTTGAATTCTCTTCTTTACCTTTTGACCCACCAATAGCAGGGATGTTTGGTATATCATCAGCTTCCTCAACCTTCAAATAATAGAGTATAGGCATATGTTATCCTTTGAATCTTTACAATGATTAAATACGCATATAGTACATGATCTCCATAATGACATGATTTCAACCTTCAAAAGTAGACATGTAGTATCCCATAACTCTTACATTGAGTAAAACTTTAACGACCAATATTTCCCATCTGCATAACATAAAGAATGGGATTCGAATGATGTCTACATTAATCTAAACACTCTCTATTCTCTTCCTTAAACTAGATGTCCAGCTCACATGATGAGAGTGAAAAAATGAAGTGAATAATCTATTTTCGAATATTGAAGTCTACCAAGTGCAAGAGTCTGAATGCTGCATGCAAGTCCCTGTTACCATTGAGCACTGCAGCATGGTAGCAAGTTTTTAAAATGATTTGTCTTCTTTTTCAAAGATGTGATAAGTTAACAGGTGAATTGAGTGGAAGTTTCATTTTTGAGGTGAATACTGGTCAGGCTATCGGTCCGTAGTGAATATCAGCGTGCAGGGAGTGTAATTTGTACCTACCACTGCTGGTACGGATGTTCCATTTATATCATACATAGGTGGTGAGTAGGTGATAGATATAAAAAAGAATAGGTGAGTATGGTATTGGAAAACAAGCCCCTTTATCAGGCCCAATCCCACCCAATAGCACGCCTTGAATTAACATTTCAGATATAAAACAACCTTTGGTATTCGATTCTCCAATTTGGATTTCTTGATTTCCTAGTTCCCATTTCCTAGCAGCTGACTTAGGGGTTTAGGATTTCACTTTGGTGATTTTATCTCAAAACATACCTTAGTGGTACTGAATGCTAGACAGAAGCCCATAAATATTGTATGATAGTGAAGCATATAAAAGGAGAAGTACTTAGTCTCAGTAATGATAAAGTAAAAGGCAAGGATAATTAAAATGGGAGGATACAAATTCATGAAACAACAGTAAAAAGCCTCACCTAAGAGAAAAGCCAAAGAACCAAAATATTTAAGATAAAGCATTTATGTTGTCCGCAAGGACCACATAGTTTGTTTCTTTCTCTTGCCAAAATAAATAAAAATAGAAACCAGCAAAGGTCCATTAAGTATCCCAACTTTCAAGAAGGAGATCTATCAATGATCTTCGCTCAAATTTGAGTGTGGGTAATGTTTAACTTGAACATAATTCGGTTTCTTTTAACAATTTTTCACCTATTATTATCCTCTCTATCTTAAATGACAAGGAGGCACATGTGGCGCATGGCCTCACACTTCTTCTGAGGACGTGCCTGCCTGCACCTTATGGAGGTTGTTACGCCCGGGATCTCTACAGGGAAGAAGCCGTCACCACCTGTATGCACCTGGCTCCCCTGGCGTGCTTTTTAAACTAAGGCATCAGCATCCCGATCTTAGCATATCTAGCCAAAGGAGCTGATCAAACTCCCTCACCACATCAATGGATGTAAGCCTTATGGAACTTACCACTTTAAAGGTTTTTCAAATTTTCATTAATGATCAATCCTTACACATACAATAATATCACATTGATTTACAATAACACAATGAGTGAAGCCATACATAAGTCCTAAGATTCTACTTCGAGCCTAAGAGGAGGGAAGCCATGGAACCTCAGAACCCTCAGCCTCTTATTCAGAAAGTGCAGGCTTTAAAATGCAAAAATTTTTGCATAGTAATGCACATCAACTTTCCAATCTTAGCATATCAAGCAAAGAAGTTGATAGCTTGTCTACTTTTTCAATATTGTAATGGAGGTAAGGCTCATGGAACCAAACAGGTATGCACGTCAACCATTTACAAATTTTCATTACATGATTAGTCATAACAGGAACTTGAAAATATTAGTGAGTACTCTTTTTGCAGCTCTTAGTTTTACACATTTGAAATATTAAAACTTTGACTATGTTTAGTAATTTATGTGCACATAAAAAGTCATATGAGCAGGGGGGAGCTATGCCCAAAGATACAAGGTCATATGAGCCCACTTGAATTTTGATATTGGGTCCTTTATTATATATAAAATGTAAAAATTTGTAGTTTTTTCTTTCGAAAATTGACTATTTGCCCCCACTAAAATATTCGAAATTTATTTTGCACCCACTAATATATTTTTTTGGATCCGCCATTGCATGTCAAATATTGTTGGATTCATTTCAATGTTTTACTTATAGAATATCAAATTTTCATAATTTTTACTGACACAAATAAAAATATAAACGTGCATTGGAGACCATGCAAAATAAACAGGTAAGTAAGATAAAGAATTAGGTATACACTCGATAACACTAACCATAGCTTACAATTCACACATAGGAAAATTCCTCATTGAGTTTAACCTTTGTAAAGTCGCTTCCCTATTAGAAATTGAAGGATTAAACATCACTCCAAATCTCAAAGTACAACCACATGCATCATGCATGTTTAGAATTTTTTAAATTAGCATATTGAATTTTAATAATATGATACTCCCTCCATTATTTTTAATTCTACCAATTATTGTTTGTACGTTTGTCAATGGCCAACAGTGAGCAATGACATCTTTAGTCGTGTAAAAGTAAAAATCACAAAAGTTGATATTTAGAAAACATATATTGAGAAGAATTTATTTAGATCCCATATGACTATGTTTCCCTTGCATAATAATAAAGCAAGAGAGTCAAAGTGCCCCACATAAATAGTGCACAAAATCAATATGGTAGTAGTAAGAGAAATGGAGGAAGTATGAGATTAGTGTTTTAGTTTTTTCTTTTGGCAACAAATCACAACATACGTCTGATCTTTAGAATCAAAACCAACACAAGATAAAGAAGGGAAAGGATGTTTACCCAACCAAAGAAAACAAAAAGAGAAGAAAGAAGTGAAATGTGCATGCAGACACCGCAAATTCCAGCTTCAAAAGATCAAGATAATTGTATATTATAGAAATTTACCGTTACTGCAATAGCTTGTCCAACAGGTATATCTTTTGAACCTTCAGGTACCAGAATCTTTGCTAAATAACTGCAGAAAGGACCAACTTACATATCAACAACAAAAGTCTGGAATTTTATAGTCTAGAGAATAATCAAAAACTTACACGACAAAGCCTCAAGTTATTAAGACACTTAGACACAACATAATGTTTCATAGTTCCTTGTGACATTTGCAATACACTTACACTACAGTTTCAAAATCCTTAAGTTGAGATGCATCAGTGACTTGATTAGGTCTTCTGTGGTCCATTTTATATTTGGGGGAGGGGTTTGAACTTTAAAGTAAGAACTTGGAGATGCCAAACAACTTAAAACTGATGCATCAAATGCAGTTTGTCAACGGAAGGTATCAAAAGGTTATCCGTGCCCAGTCAACAACCTTAGATCTATCTCTTCAATTACGAGTTACGACAACAACCAAAAATGATCCAAATTTCCAAGGTTTACTGCTTACAATGGCCAAGTAATATCAAAGAAGAGGCACCAATTATATTCAAGGGACAACCTACACCATGTTGCTCTCAATGAAGTAGGCCTATGTCTGACGAGGAGATCGGAACTCCTAACAAATTCAATGATGGAGTGAGGAAAGATGTTGGACATTGCATGGTGGTTTGTGCTTCTCCATTGCATCGCAAGAGATAAGCTCATCGGCAGACATTGCACCCATAATACTATATTCATATTGATCCGTACTAAGTTACTATGTCATTGGAGTGAGATGGCTCAGGAAACAACTTGAACTTCCTCCCATATTAGTATGCATTGAGAAAAGTTCTAGCTCTTAGTGTGTTAGGTATGAAAAGGAGTTCCTATCAATTGATTGTTGGCCGTAACTATTCCTTGCAGGCAACCCTATTGCATATCATGATGTTAATGCGTTGGAATTCGGCTAACTCGATAAAGCTATGTTTTATGTGGATGAAGTATCGGTTAATTATCTGAAGAGTCTGCTGCTAATTTACTTCCTTTGGTTCCATTATATAGGTGTTTCACCAGATGGATACACTGATTAGAGGCAAAAAAATTGCAACTAGAAGAATCCTAAGTATTGTGGCATTGGTTTATCCATGAACTACCTAGAGACAAATTGTTGTCAAGAGAATAAGTTTGACATGAGAGCATCTTCATCCAAGCTCGAAATAAGAATCTATATATAATTCCCTTTCCTCTCCTTAAGGATATTCAACCTCTAGGTTAAATTTCATTATTTATCGCAAATAACATCCTTTCCAAACCTATTTTTTTGAAAAAAATTTGGCTTAAAAGTGAATATTGGGGTACTGAAATGAAGAAGAAGGCAACAAAGAGTTACTATTGTGTAAAATCTCAGGAGTTTTAGAGTTTTCTAAAGAGTCGTCGTATGTGCAAATTGCACAAGTGTGAAGAAAGTTAAGTTCATCTAAATGCAATTATGGACAAGTACACCACCTCAGAAATTCTTATTTGCGAGCCAAAGCCAAAAAAATCCAATGCACCTACATACATTTGTGAACATGCCCAAGCTTGGTTACATGATGAATTCACATGAATTTTTCATGAACATGTTTACATAATCTGATTACTTCCTAGCACTTGTATCATTGTAGATTGAAAGAATAAGTAGGAGAATATAATTGAAAAGTACACAAAATATATTTGTGTTTCTCTCTTCATATCAAACTAATGATTTTACAACATTATTTATAGTTTACAATGATAACTATACCTTCTCATTGCTATGCTCTTATTCCTGAGGTTCGCATTCTATTTAATGAATACTAGCAACTTAAGTTTAGATAGTTGCTAAATATAGTATATCCAAAGAAATCTTTCTTTGTATCATTTCCCAAAAAATTATTAACTGGGTGGACATGTAAAAGAAATTTTTGTTTTCCGTCATTTTGACATGTATAAAAAAATATTGTACATTTCATATCTAATTCAAGTTTGGATTTCTTCACTTCCCCTCAAACTTGAATATTACTTCTGTTATACTTATAACTAATTATGCCCAACATAGCTTTAAGCTTTTCAAATACATCAACCTGAAGAGGCTTAGTCACAATGTCAGCAACTTGTTCTTGCAAAATTGGAGCCTAACTTCTCCACTTTTAACACGCTCTTGAATATAATGATATTTGATATCAATATGCTTGCTTCTGCCATGAAATTCTGGATTATTGGCTAATGCATTTGCTGACTTATTATCACATAATATTGTCGTTAGAATCTTTTAAGTAAAATTTAAATCCTCTGCTTGTTAATGCTATATACTCAGCTTCAGCTCTTGACAAAGCAACCACTTGTTGCTTCTTGGAAGACCAACTACAAGGTTACTTACAAAAGTGTGATGGTACTAGCTACATAAACAGAGTGTACATTTCTTTGTATCCTCAGAAGTAATTTGTTGATTTATGGTCTCATCCTCGTTCTTGTAACCACCAACTACAAGGTTGAATCATGGAAACAACCACGGCAACTATCACATATTGCAAAAGTATACTTTGTTGTCATGCTACGTAAATGGTTGCAATTCATTTTTTTTATTTTTTTAGGGGATGGTTGCAATTCATTTAGACTAATTTGAAACAAGTTTTTTCAGGTATCGACAAGAAATCATCTTAAGTTCCTTGTATTAGCCATATCGCACTCTGTAATAGCTACTCCAGTGGATAGTGGATACATAAAGTTTTTTTTACGACAGGGAATGTGTTGGTTCTTTAAACTAAACAGCCAATACATACTGGCTACTGCCTCGCTTATTGGCCCATAACTAAAACAATAATTGATGATCCCTAGAAAGCAAAGTATTAACATGATGCCAAGAAACTTATATAAGGAAACAAGAAGTCATTGATTGACCATGATTCACAACCAGATTTAAAACTAACTCAGAATAAGTTACTTAAACAATAAAAATTACCCTTCTTCAAGGCTTTCAAACTCCACGGTAGCTTTGTCGGTCTCTATATCACATAATATATCACCAACAGCTATCTGGAAGATGAAGGTAATAGTTAGTGAAAAACATGTGAAAGCATTTAAAATACTCCAAACTAAAGAGACAATTGCAAATGTAATTAATGCCAACTCCCATCCCCACTCTCCCCCCGCCACCAAAAAAGATGAGTAGGTGGAAGAGAATTATCAAAAATAAAAAACAAATACTTGTTATTTACCTTATCTCCTTCCTTCTTCCTCCATTTTGCAATGTTTCCTTGATTCTGCACCAAGAAATCTACTTGATACTAACTCCTTTAAAAGATAAGAGAAGTAAGAAGGTAGACTTTGCCTAAAAGATTAAGGCATACACTTACCATAGTAGGCGACAGAGCAGGCATTTCAAGGACTGTATGTGAAGGATCGTCTGCCATATAAGCAAATTCAGAGCTCTACATGAGAACCAATAGTAATGTGCAGGTTTAGAAAAGTCTTGCTTCTTTCATGAACTGCCCTACTACTATATGTCCAATACATAATAAGATATATTTTACGAAGAACTATCCCATTTTATAGTTCACATAACCTAAATCTTACTGCCACTATCTTAGTTGGTTTTGCGATCTACTTGCAGGTATTATTTCTCGTTTCTAACTTGGTCACCCAAAGAAACTCAAGGGCAAACATTTTCTTTGATAGAGCAACAGGTTTTCCCTTCCCAAGGATTTTTAGTCACAAAATGATATTTTATTTCAGAAATCTCTTTAAATAAATAAAAAACCCAGCATTAATAACCTCCTTACATACATTTTTATTACTAGCTTACAAATAAAATTCGATTCCAGATAAAAATTATCAAAAAGTTTATTTAGCTTTTACATTTTGCGCGAGCGCGCACGCACAAGTGCGTGCATTCACACACACACAATTGAAAGGTTGTGTTCAATGAAAACTTCTATGCTGTAACGTTTAGTTGATGGAAAGAAGAGTAATATTACCATTATCTTTTTAGTTTTTTAAAAAGGGAAATGATCTTTATAGTTTAAGAAAATTGTTGGTATAGTAATCCCTCCGCTGCTTTTCGTTGAAGCTGGTTGGCTTTATCACAGTTTTCAAGGCAATATCCAACCAATACTGTATCTGATTACATATTTGAAAAAAATATGAATTTCAAAACTACAATTTGAAACAAAAGAAACAAGATTGAGCATATGTTTATTCTTTTATATTAGTGAGAATTTATGGTCAAATTGTGGCTCTAGGATGAAAAAATACATTCAAGAGCAAATGGAAACGGAGGACATAATAATCAAAGAGTATATTTATAAAAAAAACGGTGCATTGCTTGGGCCAATAATTAGTAAAATCTACAACTTGCAGGACCTACTATATAGAGGACACAAGAAACAGGGGAGATATGCTCCCCCGTCCTCCTCCCTTTTTCCCCAATAAATGAAAAGAATGAAAAGGAGGAAGCAGAAGATACCTGCTGATGATATGTACCGAACCCCAAACTGCAACTGCATGATATGACAAGAGAACAGATAAATCATTCCTCAAACGAATTGGAGATTTAAGAATGATGTAACGCAGACAAACTTCAAACTGCTTTCATGTGAGACTAACCTTTACTTTAGATAAGTTCCCCAAAAAACCAGTGACCACAGGTGAACTCCTGCACGTCAGGGAATCAGAGCAACAGCACATTCAAATCATTAAACAGACAAAATAAAGATGCACCAAAGAAATCCGAAACCATAAAAGAGGTGATTCTTCAGTTCAAAAGTTAAGAAGTCACAAGCCCACTATAAATTTTTAGTACAGCATTAGGACAGAAAAGGTGAAAATTCACAAGACCACAATCGAATTAGAGCGTTCAGGATGTCAAAATCAAGTTTTATAAAGAATAGGAAACCAAAAGTTAGAGTCCAATTCACAGCATGAACTACCAATTAAACTAAAACTTCAGAAATTGTAAATGGTAAAGCCGCTAGTAAGCAACCTAAATATTAAACACAAGGGCTGGTCCATCGGTGAATCAGGAATTGGATGGAGGCCTTCACGCATTTTATCTAGGATATTTTAGCGATAAATCCAGATGTAATTTTAAACCAGTGCAGCACAATCATAAATTAGTTACACCACAAAAAGGCCAATATACTTCTCCTTCTAATGTCAAAGAAGATAGTGCATGACAAGGAAAACTCATGGACTATTAGAGACATCAAGAGAAGATAATTCAAGCAGTAGGCCAATGAAGGAGTGCATGGAAACGAACCTCAGAAGGCTCCCATTTTCATCCGTTGACAAAGCTTTGGGAACATAGTATCTGCATGACAAAAGCCTAGTGAAAAAATTTACATGCAGAATTATTGTATTTAATGGAAACAAGCTGCATTCCTTAAGTACACAATTTTAGAACACACATGCACGCACGTGCGTGCACGCACGTGCATACACGCACACACAAAGAGAAAACAAAAATGTCTACTAAAGGAGCCATTTTTAATGCCGCCATCATAAATCATCTGAGCTTCTTCTCTAACCAATTCTTATGAGTAAAATTTTTGAGTTCCCACAGAGCAATATTTATTTATTTCACTGCGGCTTTTATGAGTTCTATATCTGTAAGCCTAAGTATTTTCCTCAGATACAAAGTCTCTTTACAGAGAAATTGCAACGGCCAAGTTTATATTGACCTTCCTAGATCGGATATGACATCTATATCCAATACTTTCAAGTTTAAACCTCTTCGTCATCCATTAGAATTATCTATCAACAAACAACCCAAACCCTACTCTAGTTCCTTTCGTGATTAAAATTGAAAATTATGATCCCTTTGTATCTGTAAAAAAAAAAAGCCTTAGACACCCACTATAATTTTAGGTTCTATTTCCACAGGAAGATCATACTTTTTTCTTTATATTCTCTTTATTTGCTTTCTTTACTACTCTCTCCGTTTCCTAAAGATCTTCCTATTTATCGTAGCACTATATACCAAGGTAAGGAGGAAAGAGAGTGTGAAAGTGGATCCTTTTTGTTTATCAAAATAAGTGAGGGAACTTGGTTGTGAAACAGTGCCAAATTATCAACAAGTGGAGTAAGGTAGTGTGGTAAGGGAATATACCTTTACCAAACAGGGCCTAAAGTAAAAGTAGGAAGACCTTTCGGAACGGGCTTAAAGGACAATAAGAAGGTTTTTTAGGAAATGGAGGGAGTAGATAGCTACTTGATATAGAGAGAAACTAGCAAAAGAGGAGGAGAGAGATTTGAGAAAATAGGAGAAACAAAAAAAAGGGGAGTGGGGAAGCAGGGGAAGAAATTAAATTAGCAGAAAAGAAACCAATAAACAGCAGATAGAAAGGAAGAAATGTTGAGTACTTCTTTATACAGCAACAATGCATATTAATATATTGTTTCCTGTTTCCTCTATATACTCTAGTCCAATATTCCTTTTTAGATAACAAACTGGAACACAACCCCTAAGTCTTCAACTATGGTTGCATAAAACAGAAATCAATTGTGTCAAATTGCACGCAGCTATCTGCATCCCTAGTCCATGCAACCAAGAGTAACTTACACCACCAATCCAAACAATAACTTGATTATCCACTCAAAACGGTAGGCTACCAACTTCCTAAACATCCTGTGGATTCTGTAGCATAACCTCGACATTGGAAAATTCTTCAAAAATTAATATCTTCAACAAAGGGCTCTTTAACTAGGTCTTATTATTTCAGTTCTTCATTTGCTTGCAGTTATAAAGACTGTTTCTTCCAATAGTTGTACTATTCATTTCAATCTTCTGAAAAACAAATTTTCTTACGTTAAAAAGACGTTGCAGAATGCTATCCAGAAAAACTAGCTTTGTCATGACTTTAAACAGCGTGGAAAGCAGAAACTAAACTTCTTAATCCTATAAAGGAGGAAACAAAGGCAATACAAAACAATCCTACATACTTAAAACTTCAACTTGCTGAAAAATTCCCTACTAAAGCAGCTAAAACTCCTAAGATACAAAACTCTTCCACATCATGTATTTGTCTATCTCCAATATGAGCTCCCATCCTTATTCTTATCATCAATCTGATACATAATATAATGGGCCCTCCGATCCAAATTTCAATAACGCGAGAATATTGGAAAAGATATATGGACTTAGATGTTTCCTTGGCGATAACAAACAAAAATTGTCTTGAACAGCAATACGATAGTATTGAAGATTCAGAGGCTCACTAAGAATCCTCACTATTCACTCAAAATCACTAAGAGTAAAAGTATTGGCCCCACTACCAAAATCACTAAAATGTTAATTAGTTGAAATCTCACTAAGAAATTCAACTAAACACAAATTGCTTAACATATTCAATCTCCTTACATTGTCTTATCATATAAAACGTGCCTTCGTATGCATTAGCTTAACTCATGCGAAAGGTAAAACACTACTTATCCTAGGAAAGCCTAAATCTCTTCCTACTAATTGATGAATTAAATTTAACTACTAATTGATGAGATTTAATTTAACAAACTTATGCAACAAAACTCGCGCTTAAAAGATAAAACCAACCAGCACCAGATTTAAAATAGCCATTCAATCCTAGTACTAAATAGTCCAGCAAATCAATAAAACATCCATGTAAAACAAGTAACAAACTTGTCGGAAGCCTTAAGACATACTTCCTCAGGTCCAGAATTAATGCAACACTTGCCTTTGGCACGGATATTTAGGAGGGAGCTGAAAGTGGGGTATTGACTATTGTATTAATATTATGTTAAATAAGGAGAGAGAAAAGTTGTTGAGTGTGAGTGGTCTCATGTGTGGGTATAGATTTTTTTCCATTTCTAGAAGTGTTGCATTAATTAAAGAACGACTAGAAAAGGCAAGCATTGCAATAATTTTGGAGCAGAGAAAATACTAAACTACCTAGATGATTAAGCTCACTAATAATTAACCCAACCCCAAAATAGCATCCAAACTGACGAAAAAAGCACCCGTTCACCTGCATGGACATGTCAGCCCAAGCACATGGGTGCCGAAACATCAGCTTCAAAATATTCAGCTGATACACACATCATTGCATAGCAGCTTAACCCACGTGCAACCCTTTGCTCATGGTACACATTCTGCCCTCTTCTAATAAAGCAGACAGAATCAGTATTCATTTTAAGGTAGCTGATGGCTGTTGTAATTTCATTTATGACAACAACCTTTTTTATCTCATGTTCAGTGGGAGTTTTGTTCAATTTTGGCTGATAATTATGTAACATGGGTATAATGCTATCACTAAATGTAATGATTCTAATTTTCCCCAATATTTCCCCAACAGTTACAGACTCATCCTTGAGCTTCATCAAGAAGTAAAGCAATGAAGGTCAAGAATAAGGTTATCCTATGCCCGCAAGAATAAGCAATATAGTTCCTTCAAACTCCCTCCAACTGAAATAGGCTTTAAGATGATAGGAAGCAAAACTTTTGGTAACTGAGGTATCGAGAGAAAATGCTAACTTTATGTGGTTGACTCCAAAGCATCCCTTTGTCCCCAAAACAATTGCAATAGTTTGACTTGCACACTTCCCCGATGCACTACTTGACTATTAATTCAATTATC
This sequence comes from Beta vulgaris subsp. vulgaris, assembly GCF_026745355.1. Taxonomy (NCBI): domain Eukaryota; kingdom Viridiplantae; phylum Streptophyta; class Magnoliopsida; order Caryophyllales; family Amaranthaceae; genus Beta; species Beta vulgaris. The sequence continues at coordinate 4,138,546 of NC_079203.1, forward strand.
CATTAGTAAATATTATGGATAGTTGATATTTTGAAAAAGTACATTTAGGTAAATCTAAAAACATCTTATATACCAACATTTGTTTCTATATATTCACAAATAACTACGGTCAAAGTGAGGTATATGAATAGTGCGCAAATCAATTTTTTGCATATATTCCAAGAGAGAGGGGGTAACATAAATATTACTCAAATGCCTCACGCAAGTCTAAGGGATTAAATTTGACACCACCGTAACAATAAAGAGGTTATTTTCGTTTAAATATCAACTCACAGCAGGAATGAGATTTTTCTTGCCAAACTTGAACTCATGACAAGGATCGTATTCATCTAGATCTTATGTACTCTTTACATAATAACCTCCTTATCTAGTGTACAACTTTTAATAAGAAGAAAAATCATGAAAGGAGAAAATAATAGAGATGGGAAATTATTTTCCATTGCTGTTTTCAATGGTTTACATAGAATGACATTTATCATCCCTCCCTTGATCAATTGAAAAGCTGTATGTTTGATTCAACAATATATTATCAAAGTGACTTCGAACACTTCACCTCAAACACAAACACATACACGCTATGTAAGATATTGGAGTTTAAACTAACAGAAGACGACCTTGAACCAGTCTACTTGGTCAACTTGACAGTTGTCCCCCTCTAACACCAGTTGTTATTGATATTCAAGAGAGGGTTTGGAGGAAAAAAAAGATATCTCTAGATTGTACACATCCTGAAAGATGATGAATCTAAACTTTGACAGCGAGAAGCAGCAATGTATATTAACAGGAGTTTGGCTACGGTTTTAGGATCTTATTTAAAAGAAAAGTAACAAATGTAGAGATGTGATGTTCTTCAAGTATCAGACCATCAAGCATTTAAAGAAGCCACAAAAGTAAAGAGTTTGATCTAATGAGTCCTGCAAAAAAGGCTCCTAACAATCCTCAAAGCGTGATGATCAAGAGAGTTATTGAGGAAGATCACGCTGATGGTGTTGAGGCAAATGCAACCAAAGATCATGATCAAGAAAATGAACTCTCGAGTCCCGATTAAGAAGTCTAGTAGGGAACGTTGCCTTTCCCCGACAAATCGAGTCAATGGGTATTTGATGCTCAATATCATGGGAGAGAATTAGAGTCTTACGTAGAGGGCTAGAGGCCATCACAAACGTCCACCAGAAGGAGTAGATGATAGTCATGCACCCTAAACATGATGTATCTTTAGTTCAAAAATTATGAACCTGCATTTCATACCATTCTAATCGTCATTCATTGTAACAATTTGGCAATTGACCTTACACTAAGATATGAGGTCAGAAAATAGGTGAACTGGTGACATCATACTATACTGCACACAAAAGTTATGCTCCTAACATTTAGTCGACATTGATATGCTAAAGCAACGTGAACTTACAATCCTAACATTTCTGATTGCAAGGCACACAATAAATCACCTGCCCATTATTATGTATGTCGTCAAAAATATATGTCCAACTCTTACCATTCCCTTTCTTCACAGCCCCTACTCCCCTGGTATCAATCAATATAAATGATAGTATCATCAACAGTACTACAACCACTTAACCTTGCTGATTTTGTTCCCTTTGTTCCACCCATTTCCCATTTGAAATCCCAAATGGTTTACTAACATGCAAAAATCATTCCCCTACACAAATGTAGAAATAATCATAACATGAAATATTATCAATATTTTGAACCATATAAGAAATCTCAAAAGTGGATCCTGGACTCATCAAAAGCTCAATAAACAAGAGTCGATGACCTTACAAAACAGAAAATTATGGTAATATTCTAAAAGGAGGAAATGAGAGACTACGTAAGTACCTTGAGGCTGATGTGGATGGTATAGAAGACGGGAGAAGGCGGACTTTAAGTAAAGAAGGAGCACGGGAGAACAAAGGTTGCCGAAGCCTTGAGAGCGACATTGATCTTCACAGTCTTCCACAAACACGCTACCAACAGTGGCGGATGCTGTAATCAGAAAATGTGATTGCAAGTAAAATACAATAATCTGCTGATACACTAAAGAGTCCAATGCCAACATTCAATCAAAAATGAGGGAAATGTACATGTGGATATTGGTATTGTCGATCTATTGAGCTAAGGTCATTTCAGAATTTTGGGGATCAATTGAACCCACTGAATCCCCTTCGATAAGCCACTAGTATGGATTAGTCGGTTAGAGTTGCTCAACTAGCTTATAGAAATAACTTTTCTTGGGATATTCAATTGATTAAATTTTTGGCTGTAGAGTGTATGTATACATGGATATTGGTATCGTCGATGGATCTAGTTATCCCGTTATAGTTGGAGAAATCTCTAATGTAGGGTGCCATATGGACGTATTAATTGCACGCCAATTGTTTATAGAAATAACTTAGAGGGAAAGACATGTTAGAATTGAAACTTGACTACTTTAATCTCTAAGGGTTATTCAACCATTACAGTAAATTAAATGTTCTTACTTCCCATTTCCCAGTTCACTACGTTAAAACGCCAAAGACATACTGCAACTGATTATTATATAACTCTATATCAACACTCAGCTTGTTCTCTTCCTACCTTTCTCAAAAGATTATCTAGGGATGTCAAAAAAATCTCATCTTTAACCTTCCTCATTTATGTAATTCTCAAAAATTAAGTATGAGCCCCCGGTAATATCACACCCTAGAAATCAGTTGTAAATTTGTAATCTAAGTAATCCAATTTAGCAATAACAATAATAGCACCATGTCTTTCATAAAATTCTATTTGATCTTCAATGTCGCAACTCGCAACCCATTACTAAGTTCCTGCTCTAATTATATTTGTGCTAATTGATCAAATTTGGATCTGTTTACTATACTTTAACTAAATCAGCCACATCATACTTAATCAGCTCAAATATTAATCTAGAATATCATGAAATAAGTATCATGCACTAACTAATTCCACTATCTCAAAAAAATTCAGCAAGATGTTAATAGAGAGCAAACAACAACAACAATCATAATTATAATTATCATTGTTAGACCATATGTATTCATTTTAAATTACTCCATTATTCTGGAAACAACAATCACATTGAAAGATTGACTCACAAATCTCCTTATAATTAACAAATTAACATGATATCAGCAGAAAAGAAGAAATTTACGCAGATAATTATGTGTAAGCTTAAAATAGTAAAATTAGTCGTTAAATCAGTCGTAAACAAACCTCGAATTTTTAGAGAATCGTCGGAGAAAGATGATCTTCAATCTCTTTTTCTCTCTCTTCTAATACGAAATTGTGTGAGTTGATTTAGATTGTCTAAGTTTTTAGGTAGAAAATCGAAATGGTGAAATGTAGACTGTAGAGAGAGATGGAAATTCCCTTGCAATCGAGGGTTAGCGCGAATTCCTTCTTCTTTTTCTCTAGCTTTTCCTCTTTGTTGAAATTGTTGGGGGTGGTTGTCAATAGAAAAATTGTGGGGGCTGAGGAAGAAAATTAAAATAATACGGCGTTTGGACGGACATAACGGGTCCTTAATTGAGCGAGTCGGTCACGAGTTGTAGTGTTGAACTTTACCAATTTCGATTCAACTTGTTAAGGTATCGAGTTGAGTCTGTGTCGAGCTATTGTTATCAAGCTAAACTTTTCTAGCTCAACTCAGCTAAATAAAGTTTCAAGTCGAGTTTGAGTTGTTCGCGAGCATATATATGTGATTAGTTCCTCCAAATTATAAGCAAAAAAGTTTTCTCTATTTCCTTATTAATCTATTGCCTTATGTATTTGATGTAAAGTTCTTAATCTCGATAATCATTTTGAGTAACAATAAATAATCAGTTTAGTATTTTATCCTAAAAATAGTTGACATTTAAAATATTGTAATATATAATAACTAAAAATTTATCGAGTAGCTTACAAGCTTATCAAATCGAGTCTAGGCTAGCTCGACTCTACTCGTGAATGTATAGATTTAAATTCGAGCCAATTCGAATCGAGCATTGACCAAGTCGAGTTTGAATTGCTCATGAGTTGCTAAACTCGATTAACACTCAATTAAATGGATCACCGTATATCACAAAAATTCAAATAGAAAGGTGAACAATAATTTCTTGTATAATGGGAGAAATTTTTTGTTGTAAATGAATCACTTATATAGAAGTGACTATTTTAAGGTAGAAAGTTACATGTAATACCCCAAATTTATAAGTATTTTTTTAAGTAATTAAAATATTTACTTATTTTAGTAATTTCACTCGTTTAAGATTATTTTGACGGGAATATGGCGTTAAACTTGGATTTGTTAAAAAAATTTATTTAAATCCTAGTCAAACTTTTTATTGAATATATTTCAAACTTTTAAATATTTATGATTTTATTTATGATGGAGATTTGAGAAAAAATTTGATGATGGTCGGCCACCCATAATGATGGGGTGGGGTTTTGATTTTCTAAAACTTCCAAATTTATGATGGAGGTTACAAATTTTTGATTAATCTCCTAATTTATGATGAAGGTTACAAAATATTTGATTTCTGAAAGTAAGTACTACATATTCTACACCTATAAATACCCCAAAACCCAAGCCATATTTTTCCACCAAAAACTTTAGTGAAGCCAAACTTTCTTACTTCAAGGTTCTTTCTTCTCTTAATAATCTATTTTAGTCTTGTATTTCTTATTCAGGTTTTAATTTTATTCTTATTAAGTAAAAGATTTTCATGTTTCTTACTCAAAAATATTTTTCTCATGATAGTTTATGTAAGAATTTATGTTTAAGTTCATGTGATAAGTTACTTATTAGATTTTGATATTATTGATTGGTTAGGAAAACGCTCAATCATTACACTAAATGAAGATACTAGTATACTCTTTTTTGCAAGATCAATGTACGTTATGTAGCTAAATCTTTTGAAATGTGGTTTTATGTGTTAATGTTGTTTATTGATTTAATGGTTGGATTGATTTTAAAAGCTAGTTTAAAATGGTTACATCATTTTATTGTTCAATTTTGACATTGAAAAGAAGGAATTAATTTATCAATCACATTATATAATGTTTTGTTATCAATTTTTGGAAATTTAAATTATTATTACAAGGAATGGTTTGATTGATTTTTATGAATTTTGAATGTTCAAAAAGTTGTCTATGATGGAATAACTAATTTGGGGGGTGTGCACACTTAGGTAAAGAAACGAGAGATAAGAAGAGAAATTGTTTTCAAAATTGTGATGAGATGAATACATTTGTTACTTCTTATTCTTCCACTTATTAAGTTTTTGCATTTCATAATAGGTAAATATTTTAAATTCTCAACTCACTACTATATACTTCTACTAGTTTAAAATAGTGATACGTACTAGCTACTTTTTTGAATTGCAATTGCAATAAAATTATATAATCTCAAAACAAATCTAGTAAAAGAAGAGAGAACTCATGTTTCCCTTTTGAACTCACTAAAGCTCTATGCTAAGTTCATTAATCAGGCTCCATTTTTTTTGACAGAAAATATTTTTAGTAGAAAATGATATTTCTTGAGAAAAGAAGAAAGAAACTCAATCATAGCTTAGTTTTCCTTTTTTTCCTTGCATAAAAGTTAGAGAAAAGGAGAAAGAAAATAAATAATTAGGAGGATGATGATCGAAGAATTGGTAGGACAATGTTGAAAAGAAAAATATTTTCCATTATTGGAAAAACTTTTTTCACCATTGGGAAAGTTATTTTCCATAATTTACTCTTTCCATTTCTTTTTAATTTACTCACTTCACTTTGGAGGAGAACCAATAAGAAAGTACAAAGTATGAGAGCCGAGAGAGCAACTGAAAAGCTAGTTGAGGAAATGATGAATAGGGGTTTGGAGCACACGCAACATATCTATTGGATAATATTATATTGTAAAGGGATAATATTATAATGTAAAGGGTAGAATAGTACTTTACTAGTCATAGGTCTGTAATGTCAACACTATATATATTGAATGTCAAGTTAACCTACAACATGTTAACACACAATTATTCCCACACTTGTACAATATCCTTTGCTGGCAGAAGGCAACTTGTAAATTCAGTTCTGTTAAGCATCGGTGTAAATTGGTGCCATATCTTTTTACTTCCTAAAAGTGCCTGAAACAAGTTAGTGTTGTGTGTAGAGCACTTCTATGGACTAGAACTTGTAACAACTCAAGACCGAGTTATGTTAAATGGGAAGATATCTACAAGCCTAAATCACATGGTGGCCTTGGGTAGACTTACTTCAGTGAAACACAACAATGGTGTAAACAAGCTTGGCATATTGCAGTGAAGGCTGCCCATCTATGAGTCAAGTAGGTTCACACGGGTATATCCAGAATCAAAATTGGAGTGTTTTTAATGCTCCTTACATCTGCTATTGGGTGATTAAGTTCATATACTAAGCCAGACCGAACACAACATGAAAGACTGGGACAGGATGGCTTAGCCAGAATGACTACGACACTGCTATGATGTACAAGCAACTTCATGATGTTGGAGATTAAAAAAAAACTGGTGCAAAGCCATTTGGGATCACCACAGCGTACCTAAACACTGCTTTATAGGTTGGCTGGCAATTCTTAAAAGGTCGCAAACAAGGAAAAAATTACAGCATATTGGGGTGAGCAATACTGATCATTGCCCACTTTGTGAAACAAGTAGTGATATACATGAGCATTTATTTTCCAAATGCTCTTTTAGTAAGTATATGCACTCACACTTGGTTGATAAATTAGATTGATGTAATGTTAGTTTTGCGAAAGATTAGTAAATATAATTTTTTGAACTAGTTTAGTAAGACGTGTTAGTTTAGCATGATTAATGGAAGTCATGCTATAGCTATGTTGGGTAGTAAGGAAATCTAATTAAATGATTTGTTCGATTAGAGGTTGTCATTTGAATAAATAGAAGAGTTCATACTAAGAGGAATCAGAAACGATTATTGGTATTACTTGATATTGTTGAAGTGAAACCATGATTGAGTTATGGATATGAAGAGTATGAAAGTTAGATTACTTAACTATGGATTAGATTAGTGAAGGTGTGTTTGATAAAGTATTTTAATTGGATAACTATGAATAGAATAATATAATAAAGTGGTGTTGATTGATTAGAATTCGGAGGACTAAGTTGGTTTATGAGATTAATTAAGTGTAAGTTTGTGCATTACTTTAAATTAGTTTGAGTTATATAATTAAATGACTTCTAATTAGGAGGGAGGTTGACTCGTTATATACTTAAGTAAGAATATGATCCATTAATAGTTGGCATTTATAATAGTATTGGAATCAAACTTACGAGAAAATATGATCCATAATTGATTAGGTCTAATCAACCTTTGTTTCATGAATCTCGAGTTAATCTATGCTAACTCTCCTTAGTTAATTCTAAGAGAGAGACTTATTGTAATTGTTGATGGTGTTTGATAACGGTTATTATCATTGATGAGATAAGTGTTAATTGATAACCAAGAAGTATAAAAGAGTATAAACAATCTATATGCGAAGGTATGCATTGTATGGAATTAGTTTAGTAACTCTCATTAGTTAATTCTAGCTGAGAGACCATTTGCTTTTGTTGTTGGTATTGACCAGAATTGATTACTTATGAGTTGCGATAATTTATAAGCTTATGATTGGATTGAGTTGAACTTAAATGCATAAATATATATATTGAACCTCAAATACGTGAGGAAGAACTATGACATGTGATTTATAGTTCTCTAATGTGAAGTCTCCTAGTAAGGTTGGTTGTGCAAAAGTTGTTAAGAATCACGAATATCATTGTATGAGTTATATGAATGATCTGATTGAGTTATGAACGATAATCAAAAGAAATCTAAAAGGGGAAAGTATCCTCGTCTGAGTCGACGGATGAGGTGACACGAACAATGCCCTATGGAATGTGAACCTTGGGGGCCCCACAGGGAAACCTACCCATTGCTCTGTGGGGCGATAATCGGGTCATATATCAGGTAATGTGAAACCTGTGGATGGCTGATTGAATCAGCGGAAAAATGTACTCCGAACTAGTCGCGGTTATTGGCAAAAGTAAAGCGAATGGTTGGGTGACGACCCCCACTGTCGGAGTGTAAGCTTTTCTCCTCCGCCGTTCTCTTTCCCCTGTAAAAGAATGTTATCCAAGTATGAAAGTTATATGATAATTGGATTCCCGATAAGGAATTATGTTGGTAAGTTGTTCGATATGGATTCCGGTAAGAATCATATCAGTAATTATGAATGTTATTCAGTATTTGAATTAAAATATTGATATTGATTTCCTGATAAGGAAGTATATCATGGTAAGTTACAAAGATGTTGGATTCCCGGTAAGGAATCATATCTTGTTATTGGATTCCTGATAAGCAATCATTATGGTGAAAGTTGTTATGTTAATTATTGCCTGATAAGGGTTTGTGTATGATAGTATAAGGAAATAATTGATAGAGTATGAAAGCATAAGTTTGGATTTCTGATAAGAAATCAATTAAAGGAGATAAAGTATATTGTTTTTATCAAAGTTGGTAACCTCAAATTCCTGTTATGGAATCGTGGTAAGTTGAAAGAATGATTAAATGAGAATATATGAAACATAACATTGTTGGGAGTCACCTTAGTGTGTTTGCTACTATGTGATTGATGATGTATTATGAAATGTGGAATTGGAAATATAACATGTATGTTCAACAAGATTATTGCTGCTAAGCATGCCGTGATGGATGTGATTGTTGAACTTATGTTGACTGTGTGAGAGTCGTTTTCAAGTAAAAGCCACCAAATCATGTCTTAAGCTTATTTACGGGTTAGTACTCAGCTTTAATTTGCTGATGTGTGTATGTCGTTTTGTCATTTCTGTGGCCTGTCACTTGGTGGGTGGCAGTTTCCCTAAATGTTTCAGGTTGAAGCTGTAAGTAAACATTTTGCAAATTGAATCTAATACAAGCTGGAGCAGTATTATAATTGTTATCGAAGTGAGGACGCTTGACTTTGTAATAGTTAGTCGTTTATTATTTATAATCTATCTTTCCATTTAAGAGTCGTTATTGCTTCTGATTCTCTGTTGGTTGTTCATCCGCGAAAGCGTTGAGGTTGATGAGTTTTGGAATTCGGAAATATATTTTATAAATTGAAATTGTAACAGGTTCATATTATTTCTCGCTTTAGAGTTGTCCTATTTTCAAAGGAAATTCTGCCGGATTTTCTATAGAAATTTATGAGAATAAAGTCTGAGAATCAGGGCGTAGTTGTAATAGTTAATTAATTTGAATATACTTGGGAATTGAGTTTCACACTCTCTGATGTAGTTCTGTGAGTGTGATTGTAATAGTTCGGGTTATCTCGACTAGAGTCTCTTTCGCTGTGCCTAATCCTCTGTAAGCTGGTCGGGAGAATCTGGGCTGTTACAAGTGCTTGATGAAGGTAAAAGCATGGCTTGGATTACAGGCCATATCCACCAATTACACATAGCTCATCAATTGGATTCACAGGAGGTACAGGGGAAGCAGATTTAGGAAACAAGTGATCATGTCTGTGTAGAAATATGTAGATGCATATAGAGGAATTTCAGGAAACAATTTCCTAATATCTATCATAGGATCACAAACATAATCAAACACATGAACCATTTAATAGGGATTAAATATCAAACCTTTGTAGCGTGATTTCCCTATTATATGCAAGCTTTGAAGATCCAAGAGCCCTAAGTGTTGCTCCTCTAATCAATCCACGAGCACCAGTTGAACACCAACATTTGCTAGAACGGAAGAGTATAAATTCTCTTGCTTTTGATGGTATAGACGTCGGTTTAGAGGGAATAGATTTAGGGATTCACTTTCTCTCTCTAGTGAAAAGAAACTGATTAATGAAACGATCCTCTAAACCTTAATATTATATCCTATATATAATAGAAGAGACATAGGCTAGTTAGAAGAACTAATTCTCCTCCTATTTCCCTTTGGACCGGTCCAATCCTAATCCTACATGGATTTGGATTGCTTTGTCCAACTTGTGCTACAATTTTTGACCTCGTATGATTAATCTATTTTAGTTATATGCCCAGTCAATATTGTCCTATTAATCATATTTATTCTCTAGCATGAAAATACGATTACTAAAATAATTAACATTATTATCTTTATAATATTATTCCTATTTATATTTAGTAATTGCCAGAATGTATAAGGACATATTCCTTCAATCTCCCACTTGTCCGAAGATAAGAGCGCAATGTTAGATTCCTTAAGTCACGTAATGTCAAATTTGATAACACAATGTTATTCTCAAATTATATTCCTTGATCGTTGAGTTCGAACTGCTCAAATAAGGATTAACTCTTTAATCCTATTCTGCACGACCATGCAATTTTCCAGTTCTCACTCATCAAGAGGCCCAAACACCATTCCTATTTAATAGGAGAGCTTATCCACTCTTGTATGACCATAACTCTCACTTAATTCTTAGCCCACCTGATCACTGCCTTTATAACCTCCTTTTACGGCTCGACGTTTAACAGTGTCAAAGTTAAACTAATTATATTGTGGTTATTAAGACATACTCATGTCTAAGAAATCCATTAAACATAGTACTTTGATTCTACTTTTAGAATCTAATTAGGTCAAGTCTCAATGTATAAACTATACATCCATATAATCAATTAGACATCTCTATGTCTCCATAGCCCATGGAATTGCGCTATCAATTAATTATATACTAGTCTTTTAAACAAATCACTTATGTCCAATTTAGTGATTTAGACCAGGGACTTTGAATAAATTGTGATTTCTGTTAGGGTTCCATTATCAAAACCTTTTCGATAATCCTATTTGAAAACGTAATTATTTAGACATTTTATTTAATACTAAACTAAACAATTAATAAGAAACAAATTTTTTATTGATAAACATCCAAAGCATAATAAATGTCTTTACAATTGTAAACATGAAGTAAACAACCTAAAGTTATTCTCCCATATGCTTTTTCCCCATAGACCTAGTATGACACTCATGCTTAGGTTGAGCAAGCGGTTTAGTCAGAAGATTTGCAATTTTATCCTCGGTATGAACCTTCCTTATCCTTTCTTGTAGTTTTCCAGCATGAATCTTACAAGAACCTTATCAATATAAGTCTCTTGACTAAGTTCAATCAACCTTTTAGATATATCTCTATAGATCTTTATTCCCAATATGTACTTTGTATCTCCTAAATCTTTCATAGAGAAACAATTTTTAAACCATTCCTTGATCGACTCAAGTATGGTTTTATCATATCCTATGAGAAGTATGTCATCCATATACAAGACCAAAAAAGTAATACTACTCCCACTTAAATTCTTATATACACAAGATTCCTCTTCATTTCTAAGAAAGCCAAATTTCTTAACTGCCTCATCAAATATGTGGTTCCAACTCCTTGATGCTTGCTTTAGTCCATAAATGGACTTCTTAAACTTGCATACACTCCCTGAATTTTCTAGATCTTCAAAACCTTGAGGTTGTGTCGTGTACACATCCTCTTTCAAGAATCCATTCAAGAAAGCGGTTTTGACATCCATCTGCCATGTTTCATAGTTATAAAAGGCAGCAATCGCAAGGATTATCCTAATAAATTTCAGCACGGCTACTGGTGAGAATGATTCATCATACTCAATACCATGAATTTGTTTGAAACCTTTCGCCACCAACCTTGCTTTGAAAACACTAATGTGTTTCATCCTTGTCTGTTTTCAACTTAAAAATCCATTTGCATCCAATGGATTTTATCCCATCAGACAAATTAACCAAGTCTTATACTTGAATTTTCGTACATGGAATCCTTTTCAGACTTTATGGCCTCAAGCCATCTTTCGGAGTCTTTACTATCCAAAGCATCTTTGTAGCTAGTAGGTTCTTCTAATTCTAAAATCGTTATTTCAGAACTTCCAGTCAAAAGGAAATCAATATATCTCGTTTACTAGGTTGAGTGAGTTCGCATGGAGTATCTCCAAGTGGGATGGTAGGAGGTACGTGAATATGCACCGCCTCCGGAGCATTTTCATGTCGGGCCGTCTCTGATGAGGTGTTAACCTCATCCATTTGTTGCTCATCTCGGACTTCTTCGAGATATACGTTTCTCCCACTTGTTTTTCTGGAAATAAACTCCTTTTCAGAAAGACACCATTACGAGCAACAAACACTTTGTTTTCACTTTGGTTGTAGAAGTAGTATCCCTTAATCTCTTTTGGGTAACCGACAAAGAGACGTTTATCTGTTTTGGGAGAAAACTTATCAGAAAGTAAACGTTTTACATAAGCTTCACAACCCCATATCATTAGAAAAGACGATTTTGGAACGTTTCCAGTCCACGTTTCATATAATGTCTTTTCAACTGCTTTGGATGGTGCTCTGTTAAGTGTGAATGCTGCTGTTTCAAGCGCCAATCCCCGAAATGAAATAGGAAGATCAACAAGACTCATCATGGATCGAACTATATCAAGTAGGGTTTGATTCCTTCTTTTAGAAACCTCATTTAACTGTGGTGTTCCTAGTGGGTTCCATTCTGAAAGTATTCCACAATCCTTTAAATGATCACTAAATTCTTGAGATAAATATTCACCACCACGATCGGATTGCAGTGTCTTAATTTTCTTCTCAAGTTGGTTTTGTACTTCATTCTGGAATTCCTTGAATCTTTCAAAGGATTTTGACTTATGTCGCATGAGGTAAGCAAATCCTAATCTGTTTACATCATCAGTAAAAGTAATGAAGTAACTGTACTCTCCCCTAGCCAAATTACTCATAGGTCCACACACATCCGTATGTATGAGGGCTAAAAGGTTGTTGGCCCTTTCACTTTAACCTGTGAAAGGTGACTTTGTCATTTTCCCCATCAAGCAAAACTCACAAATATCGGATGATTCGAAATCAAATGATTTGAGAATTCCGTCTTTATGAAGCTTCTCAATACACTTTGAGCTTATGTGGCCTAGTCAACAATGCCATAGGTATGTAGGGTTTGCATCATTGCTTTACGTTTCTTGATGTTTATGTTATAGATGTGGGTTTCTAAGTCTAGAACATATAAACCATTTGATAAATTAGCGGAGACATAGAACATATCATTCAAATACCAATTATCAAGTTCTAAAACTAATCCTGAAGGTTAAAGTAGACTATATACTCCCACTGCCAATGTAGCAACTCGTCCTCCATTGCCAATGCAAAGATCTACTTCTCCCTTTCCCAATGTTCTACTTCTTTTGAGGCCTTGCATATTACAAATAATGTGCCAACCACAAGCGGTATCAAATACCCAAGAAGCAAAAATTGCTAAGTTAACTTCTATAACATACATATCTGAACTAGAAACTCCTTTCTTTTGGTCCTTCAGATACTTGGGGAAACTACTTTTCCAATGACCAACCTTTTTATAATTTTACTAACAAATAATTAAATATGCAATATATATTATCAAAGTTGTCTGTTAATAAACGTGAAAGTTAAATTGGAGCATGGAAAAAAAAACAGTTGAAGTAACTAACACTAGTGGAAAAATAAGGAAGGGCTGCGCTAAAAAAAGCCCTTAGGGCTGCGCTTTTTGACAGCAGACCTTTCAATAGCAGCCCTTCACTTTTTAAGTAGGGCTGCGCTTTACAAACGCAGCCCTTCACAACAAAGGGCTACGCTTTTTAGGTAAAAGCACAGCCCTTCTGAGCTTGAAGGCTGCGTTTTTAGGTAAAAAGCGCGGCCCTTTTAGACCAAACAAAATAAAAAAAATAATATAATATAATTTGATAAAGCAGCAGCAACAACCAAAGGTGATGAATTATCATACAACCAAAATAATGTAATATACAACTGAAATTAAATAACAGATATAACAAAACAATGATTATTCCAGAAATCTTAGTCCTGAAATGAAAAAAAAAAGGAACAGAAATAGAAAAAAAAAGGAACGAAAATAAAAACAGAATTAACAAAAATGAACAAAAAATGAAAAAAATAACCCTAAAATTATAGATTTGAAAATGAACTAATCTGAACATTAACGAAAATGGAAAAAAATAACCCTAAAAAAATACACTAATCTGAAAATGAACAAAAAATGAAAAAAATAAACGAAAATGAAAAAAAAAACTAAAATTATAGATCGAATTTGAAATCAAAACACTAACAAAGGCCACCACCAAACTCGTCGGAGGCGACGAACAAAGGCCGAAAGACGGCGGCCTTCGTGAAAGTCGAATATTGCGTTTCTTCGTGCTCTTTCTCTTTCCTCACCGGATATACGCCTTAGACTCTCTCTTCGAAGTTCGAATTTCGTTACTGTAAGCTGTCGAATTTTCTGTCGTTTCGTGACTTCCATTCATGACTCGTTTCTGATGAAGAAGAACAGTCGAATGCCCTAGCGCGCTTTGTTAGAGAGAGGAGAAAGAATGAGGGAGGGAGGGAGGGTTGGAGAAGAATAGTCGTTTCTGGTGAGAGAGAATGAGAGAATGAGGGAGGGAGGGTTGGAGAAGAACAGTCGTTTCTGATGAGAGAGGAGAGAGAGAATGAGGGAAGGAGGGTTGGAGAAATACCCTAGCACGCTTCTTTATTTTAAGCCCAATGCGATATATTCTTTTCAAAATAAAAAAAAAGGCCCGCGTTTGACTAAAAAATGCAGCCTTCTCTTTATAGTAGGGCTGTGTTAAGCGCAACCCTTTTTGTAAAGGTTGCGCTATTCTATAAAAATGCAGCCGTACAAGAAAGAACGGCTGCGTTTTATTTAAAAGCGCAGCCCTACTGTATAGAAGGGCTGCATAATGAAGAAAGCGCAGCCCTTCCTTTTTTTTCCCCTAGTGTAATGGCTTTGAAAATCATAAGAGTATATTTTATTTTTCTTAGCATAAAAGTCAAACTATTATGATTAAAATGAAATAGATGCAGACTACTATCAACTCTTATTAACTTGAACAAAATCACTTAATTCAAACAAATTCTAAAAAAATTGATTCTAATGATTACTCTAATCATATATGCATATCCTCTTTGTTCCATTATGAAAAAAATCCATCATAAATATTCGACAAAATTTGATTGACTCAAAGGATAATTTAGCCTCTATTAATAAAATTTAATGTAAGGTGAAATCTAACTTAACCTTAACAATTTTTTTTTAATAATCTATTAAAAATTAATAATGGGCAATCCACCCAAAAATAGTAAAATACTTACCAATATGTCACAATATACCATCATTATATTCTTCTAAAATTGTATAGAGAGTCAATGGACGTAGCTATGTCCAAACTACAAAGTCTATGTAGGATTCTTCATATCAAACTGAGTGCTACTTTTTCTTTGAGGGAACTACGCTATTAATTGGCTAATCATCATAAGAAAAATGACCAAGTCTTTTTCTCCATTTTTGAGACATGTATGTAGTTGGAGACAATTCCATATTTGACCTTTCCTTTCATAGTTTCATGTGGCAGTACTAAAAAGGAGGTCCAAATTTAAGTTTTATGTAGAATATTATACTATAAGATTTTGCTATAAATAACAAATAGCCGCAAAAGGCGTAAAATGCGGCTCTCATGTGGAAACATACACATTACTTTAGCTCATGCTCTTAAGTCTTAGGAAGAGCATGGCTTGACCCAAAAAACTTGCTCACTTTTTCTTCGATTGTTGTCTACAAAAAGAAATTAAACTATGATAAGTTGTATATGTTCTTTATCTTTCTCTTTCAGCTAGATTTCTTTCTAGACTCATATGATAAGTATGTGATGAATTTTAAGTAATTGAACCTGGCAAGTTGCAAAATATATATATGTCGCATGGCTTGACGACTTGACCCAAAAACTTTCTCACTTTTTCTTTGATTGTTATCCACAAAAAGAAATTGTACTATTTTTATTCTATGGGATAAATTGTATATGTTCTTTGTCTTTCTCTTTCAGCTAGATTTGTTTCTAGACTCGTATGATAAGTATGTCTAGGAGTATTGATGAGTTTTAAGTAATTGAACCTGGCAAATTGGCAATATATACATGTCACATACAATACATCACATATCACCTTTTTTCTCGAACAAAGGCAATAGGGTTGCTATTACAATCATTGCTCTTTAAGAAGGTTTCAGGAAAATAGGAAACATAATTAGGTGAAACGAAGGGAAATATGGACGACATAGTATTTATTAGGAAGAAAATAGAACTCTATTTATTAGTTCCATATAATTTAGAATTTGTATCATAATTAGACTTGATGTACGACTTTGTTCTTAGCATGTATAAATATATTTTATGATTAATGAGAAGGGGAGGCAACTTAATTGGATCTTAACATGGTATCAAGAGTCAATTGTTTTTTCTCTTCCCAAAACCGAACCAAACCCTAAATACGATCCTCGACCTTCTATCATCTCGTGTTGATCGATCAAAATTGAAACTCCCTCCCCTATGGATGTATTCTTGCGGGCATTAGTGCTTTAAAAGGCATCAAGAATGCCTCTATTACCTAAAGCTAAGAGCAACTATGATGACAAGATACAATACCTGTAGTTTTATTTGCCAAGTTAACTTTATTTGCCAAGTTAGATTTCCAAGCAACAACCTTACGAAAGTTATTTCACTCTATTATGGTAAACAACAAGATCTTGTAGTTTAAGGGGTCGTTTGGTTCAATATATGAAATGAAAAGGGAATGGATATAAATAGAGGAGGAAAATGGTAACAAAAATGGTTTCCTTTATTGAGTGTTTGGTTCAAGCCAAGTAATGGAAATGAAGGGTAACCATTACCTTCAAGTAATGGATTTTGTTACTTGAGAGGGAGGGGAAGGTAATAAATTGGGGGAATCCATTACCATCAAGTAATGGTAAGGGATTGATGTGATGTTGAACCAAACAAGAAGAAAGGGAACCGGTAATTGATTCCGGTTCTTGAAATCCAAAAATAATGAACCAAACGACCCCTAAGTGGGATCCACGTGTATGAGCTCGCCTTTAATAAATTTAGATGATTAAAAAAATTAAAATTTACGAACAAACTAAAGTTTCAAGCTACTAGCCATATACAGTCAATTGGCTTTCCAAAGTAACAAGTAAAGTTTTCCTCCATTAGTTAAGCTAGTAGCTTGAACTTTATAATGTTTGCAAACAAGCTAAGTCCATTTTTGCTTCCATTATAGATGCTCTGAGTAATTATTGCTATGTCATGTAATCTAGCAAGATTGCAATAGTGCTTCTCGAGCTGCAAATAGGCAAAAAGTAGAATATTTTGTGTGAAGTAACTCATCGATAGAACCACATATTATTGGAATTTCCCTCAAAATACCAAGATTGTTAATGACTATGTCAAATTTCATGCCTTCATTCAGGATCTTGTTTGCGAGTTGATTATCTTATCTTCCTGATCGAGAAAGTGAACTTTGTGTCCTGGAAGAACTAATGATGACCCCTACATAAACCTCATAATGGTAAATACCATATATAGACTATAGTGATGGGAATTCATTATTTAGGTACTTAGAGTTTATTTTTACCCTAGACATCACAATTAAATAACAAAATCCTATGTATGCTTCCATCTAATCCCCTCCTCCCACATTGCTACTCTCCTTGTATCATGAAAAATCTTTGTTATATGAGAGCTCTTGAATACTTTAGTGCCCACCTTTTTTTTTTTTTTATCAATATTAGCCTTTATATGCACGCGATGCGTGCGTTAATTTCAAAATTTGTTATTCTATTAGATACTCCATTTGTACTTTATTTATGATTAAACTTAAATGTAAAAAATTCAACAGTTAGATGAATTTAGATATATTAATTCGCTAATGTAAAAAAATAAAAAAGGTTATGAGTGATTGTTAACATTAATTTTTTGTGAATGAATATTGAACAGAAAGAACAAAAATAATGAGTTGGTTTAACTGAATTAAAGAGTATCAAAGGTAGTGAATGTTCAGACTTTTCATGTGCACGTTATGTATGCCATCTTTTTTTATAAGGTATAAATATTTTGTCTATTTAATTTTTGATTGAAGTATTTGATGCATATACCATTTTAAACTTGTTTTAAATGGCAAGTTGGAATGAGAATTTTTGAATGATTTGCTTTTGTAATTTTTTTCATTCCATTAATTAGATCATTAAGGGTATTTTAGTCACTTCAAAAGAGGACACCACACCTCCTCCCTTGGCTTATATAATAGAGATAACCCTACTTAAAAAACAAATAATTAAAAATTCAATCCTATGATTTGGAAAGAAAAGAAGGAAAAATCTATACAAATATATTAAAAGGCGTTCCAATCAAAGAAACGGTGCCACATGGCACTCTTCTCAAGCTTCTAATATACATGTTTATCATTTAAAAATATTAACGATGTGTATTTAGTAGGATTTGAACACATGACCTTTGAAATGAAACGTGAGAGTTTAACCACTAGTCCACTACAATTTGAATGCTTAATGTTTCATAGTAAAAATACTAAAGTCTTATAATTATATGTAATTATAAAGACATAGACAAACCTTTTGATCTCTAACACTTTTATTAAGTAACAACATTCTCTTACCCCAGTTGCATTGAAATTATTATTTTTATCTCCCAGTTCCTTTGAAGTTTTTTTAAAAACAATTTATCATGCCATAACTTTCATTTTCCAATTTTGCACTAGACATAATATTATGAAGAGTCCATTTTTGAGAGACGACCTCACATTAGTGTTAACGTGAGACACTGATGTCATGTTGACATCATGACATCACGCGCATGCATCAAACCAGCAGTAGAATTAGTTAAGCGCTTGCACCCATTAGTTATGATTGCCTTAAATTGCTTCTGGGTGAATTAGCTAAGCGCTGAAGTACATTAGTTAAGCGTCGAAGTACATTAGTGAAGCACTGAAGTATATTAGTTATATCATAAAAATCAGATTATAATGCATTTTATTGACCATAATTTTAGTATCGCGCATAAATAATTATCTCTTTCTTACATTAACTTCGCACTAATTCTCTCTTTCTTGAATAACTATCTCATTTTTGCATTAGTTATGCCAACCTCAAATAACCAATGCAAAAACAATGTTTACTAATGCATACAATAAATAAAACTAATGACCTTAAAATCATAACTATTGACCGCATACTATATCAACCCTCAAAGTATAATTGTTAACCAAATATTAAAACTATAACCATAAAATCATGCATCATTGTTACTCATGAAATTAATAATAATTATTCATATGTTGTAATTATAATATTTTAGTTACTTTCTAGAGCAAAACTATTAGCCATAAAATCGGAACTAAAAAACAAAAAGTCATAACTAATGTCAAAAAAAATACTAACTAAATACCAAATATCATAACTATTTATCATAAAACAATAACTAATAGTCAGAATCACACCTATCAACCATAAAACTATAATTAAAGGTCGAGACCGAGAATTAGAGGAAAAACAAACTCGTCTCACGTTAGTGTTAACGTGAGACAGTCTTTTATAAGACTTTGCGTATTATGAAAAGTTAATACACTTAATTATAAAATTTATAAATAATAATATATTTAATAATTGTAACGGATTCGGGGTATCGCCCGGGCCAAAATACTAGTTAATCCCTAAAAACTTGCACATCAATTGCTAATTGTGTAGATAATAAATTCGCACGCATAGCGTGCATTTAAGGCTACTGTTAACTATGGGTCTCATACCATCCCATACATATATTTTCTCGCTTACAAATATATACCTTGAAATGTGTAAGAGGTGCTTGAGTTATACTAACCTCATCTATGTCTATATATAAAGCTAAGTTCATTATGCCTACGTGTCAAGCTAATATACATTACGTCAAATGTCGTCTTGTCATGAGGCTTCAAAATTAAATGTCACATGTAAATTGATAGAGAGCTAATGCTTATGTGTCGATTACATTCCGCTCTAACGCGTGTCATAATCTTTATAATTAGTCAAGAGGAATCTGTAAATCAATTATAATATTTCAGATTAGGAAATATTGTTATAATGTTCCTTAAATCAAGTAAAGAATAATCATGTACTACATTAATGGCTTAGAACAAATTGCCGTATATCATTCAAAATTAACAGCCTTCATTGGAATTAATCATAGTAATGATTTGCCTACTATATAATAAAATCCTCCAAAACCATTACAATACATTTCCTCTTTTTTCTTAATATTTGCAATGTAATTCAAGTCTTTCGGGAGTTAGACTTTATGTTTAGGAATTCGCCATTGACAAATATAACAAGAAAAAAGTACAGTTAGAAAGTTTGTACCCAATAACAGTTCATCATTATCAGTTCTAGTTCTTAATAAACATCAAATTAGGTATTTAATAATAATAGTAAGTTATTAAATAATAATAATAATTATTATTATCAGATAAATAACTTAGGAACTGAACCGAACCGAATTGAACCGATTACAATTGAACTGAACTCAACTAAACTGATTGCAACGGAACTGAACTGAAAATAAGTTGGGGGAGAACAGACCCTTACTCCAATTTTGTGTTATAATACATGTGGTGAAGGATGTGATTCAATAATATGATTACTCTGTTCGGTTGTTGTTGCAGCCTCATAAATAGAAAAGGGTTCAAACCAACATACTATGTCTATAAATTTATTTATCTTTTTTCAACAACGTGCATATATAAAATGATTGATTTATAATATCTACTAAAAGAACTAAAGTGATGAAGGGTCTTATTTTGGCTGCTTTTTAGATCTACAAATTAGATAAAAGTAATAAATAGGCAAATACAAGCTCTTAAATTATAAATTTAAAAGTTAATTCACACATAGTTTACATCCTTAGATTTTCATATCTTGTACTCCCTCTGTTTCAAGATATAAGACACGCACGATGTTCAAGGTCAAACTTTGACCACTAATTACTCTCAATCTATATGTTGATAAAAAAATTTAAAAGTAATTTTATTATAGTATTTTTCGAGACGGATCCAACGGTATAATTTTTATAATTTATGTTTACCATATTACGAGAGATATTTTTGGTCAATTTTTTTTTCGTAAAGCGTGAATGCCTTATATTTTACTCCCTCCGTTTCCTAAAAATCTTTCTTGTTACTGTTCCTACATATACCAAGGAGAATCCATTTGTGTGGGGTGTGAGGTGGGTAAAGTAGGAGAGAGAAATGGGTTAAGATAAATAAACAAATAAAAAGGGGTTAAAGTAGGAGAGTGAAAAGGAGTAAAATTGAATTAATAATGTAATGGTGGACCATATGATAGGGACATGAGAGGGTAAAAAGCAAAAAAAAATCCAAAATAAGGAATAAAGTAAAAGAGGGAAGATCTTTTGGGAACGCACTTAAACGAAAAGAGGGAAGATCTTTAGGAAACGGAGGGAGTACAACGGAGGGAGTACTTGGCAAATATTACAATAATTACATGGTGTTCTTATAAAAAAAATAAATTACATGGTGTTTATTTTCCCAAAGTGATCCTAATACTTCCTCAGTTTTTTAGATCAACATTTGATTATTATAATCTGCCCACTAAAAAGGCAAATGTTGCTTATAAAGAAAATAGAAGAAGTATATAGTACTTTGAGTGTTATATAACCTTATTTCCTGAAAGCCATTAACTAATTCTTAATACAAAAAGAATTTTTTTTAATAAATAACATGTTTGTCGTTCTTTGGCAAAAATAAGACTCACTATTTACTAATATTTACTATTATAGTGAAATTTAGGATTTTAAGTTGGTTGGTAAGAAATATATTAAGGTGGTCATTTGAGCTGCATAAATATTGATACGGTGTATGAAAATTATTCTCTATCAAGATCACATGGCCGACAAAGTTGAACCTGATATAATTTTATAGGGCAGATTAAGAGAATTGATTTCGCAGTTTCTAAACTAAAGGAACAATATCCTTAATGAATTATTA
Source organism: Beta vulgaris subsp. vulgaris (assembly GCF_026745355.1). NCBI lineage: Eukaryota > Viridiplantae > Streptophyta > Magnoliopsida > Caryophyllales > Amaranthaceae > Beta > Beta vulgaris. The sequence goes on from NC_079203.1 coordinate 4,160,455, forward strand.
TCAAGTTGTTGTAACGACAAATCTTAAGATTATTGTAAGTGTATCTTAGCTAGCCTTATCTTCACATAGGTTATTATCATTAAGTCACACTAAATCTTCTGAGTTATCTCATATATTTAGTTGTAGTTGGCGGTTGTGCTGCATATATACTGTACTGGATTAATTTAATACAAATAAGTTTTTTTCATTTTTTGATAAGAACAAATAAGCTTTCGATACACTTGAAACTCACATTTTATGATAATGAACTGATGTAAGTTTCCAAAATATACTTTATTAACTGTGAAAAATGAGTATACCAAACTGCAAATATGAATACACATAATGCATACTCATTTGACTGTATAAAATGAGTATGCAGAAACGCATTGTAAGTCCACCAAATGCATACTCATTTTATTGTACAAAATGAGTATTCCACACTGCAAATATGAATACACAAAATGCATACTCATTTGACTGTACAAAATGAGTATGTAGAAATGCAATTGTAAATCCATCAAATGCATACTCATTTGACTGTAAAAAATGAGTAAATAGAAATGCAAATGCAAATCCATCAAAAATGCATACTAATTTCACTGTACAAAATGAGTACAAATCTAATACATGTTCATTTGACTGTATCCTTGTAGGAAACTGACAAATGAGTATGCATCTTACTATAAAATCAAAAAAGCAAACACGAAATGTAAACATGTGTATATATATAGGCAAGATCACATGAGAATGCTTCTTACATGAGAAATGATAATGAATCTCATCCACACGATTGGTTTAGAGTTACAACACTTATTCATTAGAGTTATATCTCTCTAAAAAATTTTGAATTCAAAAAAAAAATTGTTGAAAACTAAAAAAAAACAAAATCAAACATTAAAAAGAGCAAAAACTAGATCGAAATAGAATTATGTTGAAAACTAAACAATAGTTATCCAAAATTTAAAAAAAAAAAAGAAAAACGATGAATTAATGAAGGCAGATCCAATAATCACAAAAAAATATGCATTAATTCCGAAATCTCATGCTCAATTCCGAAATTGTTGAAAGTAAAATCAAAACTAAAAAAAGAAAAGAAAAATCAAACATTAAAAAGAGCAAAAACTAGATCAAAATAGAATTATGTTGAAAACTAAAGAACATTTATCCAAAATTCAAAAAAAAGCGAAAACCGATGAATTAATGAAGGCAGATCCAATAATCACAAACAAATATGCATTAAATACCTGGTTTGGGAGAAATCACGAGCTCCAAAGTGCTCATGGCGGTAGATTCGAGACACACAGCCGCCAGAATGAGTTCACGTCTCAATCTTCCTACAACGAACTCATAAATGCCCTATTCCCAATCTCAGATGGCGAAATACCATTCTTACCCCTACAACTCAAAAAAAATTGCGAAAATGCAACCAAGAGTACACAGAGTTGTGTACTCCAAGGTGCATATAATAACTTGTGCATTGAAATAGTGATCATGAACTAAAGTAATTATAAGCTTATGATTGCTTGTAGATTTTGCACCACATTTTTTTTCACTCTGGCTTCATTGGGTCAAAACTACAAATATTTAACTATTCAAGATTTTTTAACATTTAGAACAAAAAAAAACTATGGGTAGGATATTCTCTTGAAAATTCAAGAATCTCAGTTAAGCGAGTAAACTCTTGTTATTCTAATCTTATATAATGTGTGCGTGTGGAAAAGCATATAAAATTCTTTATACATAATAGAGATAAAAATACGGTTATCTTATTTTTTTCGTGTAATTAAAGCAGGTAGTTAACCTTTTTTTCTATTTTTCCTTTTTATAATTTTTGGTGTTTCCATGTGTTGCCATATATAATAAAAATAACTCAATGTTAGTGGTATAATTAATTATTATTATTATTTTCTTTGTATCTAATCAAAAGTTAGTTACTAAGAGAATAACATCTTGATTGATTATTTCTTAAATCAATTGGCCATGAAAGCACCGAGAATGTAATGTGTTATATATGGTTGTCAAAAGAAAAACAAGATTAAAGAATAACATATAAGAAATCATTAGTCTTTGTGTATTAAAAGAATAGTAATCACATAACAAGTAATTTCAGATTTAGAGACTCGCATAAGAGTAATTTGAACAAGTCCAAAAATTGGTAGCGTGAACTGAATTGGAAAAGTAATAATAATAAAAAGTGACCTTCAAGACATCTCCTACGGACCTTTAGAGTTTAGGGTTGTTGTGAACAAAAAGATATGTTGATCTAAACACGAAAGGATAATTGCTGGCAAAGAGAGTAAAAAAATATAACTTTTTTTCGGATTATTCACTATGTACTTCTCTAGCATATGAGGTAAACAATTCATTCTTCATTAGGAGTAGTTCTTTGCATATTCATCTTTTCTTCAGCCTTCTCTTCATATTTTTGTTGAGCAATGCATTTTCATCCGTGTAAAATAATGTATTGTCTACAAAACTTGGACATGGGTTTGATACTGAGTTGTTAGAACTATACACAACTAGCCTTTCTACGCCAAAATGGAAGTTGAATTTCATCCACTTCAGTGGGAGATGTGCAGTAAGCCAGCAATAATAATAAATATTAACATAAGTCTTCTTGTGAGCAAATATCATTAATATAAGTAAATTTCATAATGACATTGTCACTTACCTCAAAACAATTAGGACTATCTTCAATTACTTAGATGCTCCTATTCTTCACCAAAAACAACAACTTATTGATGGTAGATGTCTTTAAAGTTGATGACAATTGAAGAATATACACACCATATCATGTTTGAGGTGGTTAGCACTAGTAGCAATTAAATTCGCTTTCACATTTAAGGTCTAGTGATTACAACCGTCTTTGTTGATTTTATTCTTTTAAGAAATTGTCTTTGTGATTTGTTGCAAGTTAACTCATCCAAGAAACGAATTGCCTAAATCCTAAGCTTTGGTGTCACTGTTTAATGTCTTTGTTAGTGACTCAAATGTTGAAGGATGATTGAACTTTGTAGCTTTTCAACCACGATAGTCAGCATTATTAATGAAAAAAGCTAATTCTTTGATATGTCTAATACCCTATATATGTATCTTTCTCTCATATCTGTATTATCAGGATCAAACTTTATTTGAACAAACTTTTTGTTCTCATCCATTATAGATGCCTAGTTGAGCTTCATGTTTTCTTTTTCCTCCAACAAAATTTCATTGGTAGCCAAACCAAAATCAAGGTTGCAAGATCCATAGTCTTCCTTAGCTTGCACACCAATGGATTTACTTTTGCCAGCATATATTATTCTTCAAACATGAGGGTGAACGAAGGAGATGTCTCATTTCCTTCCCGCCATTATCGTATTTAATGCATATTTCCCCTTTTGAAAAAACTTACAATTTTACAAAGACCCATTAAAGAATCAGCATGAATTTTAACAATAAAACAATAAAAAAAGCTAGAACATCAGAATTTTTTTTAAAAAAAAGCATTCATCATTTTACCAAATACAAGTAACTTTGAAAGTTACAGTTTCACAAAGACCCATAAACAAGAACGCCAAGAATTTCAACAATGAGCAAATCAGATAAAACAATAAAAGAAACAATAGTAAGAACACTAATAATTCGAGAAACAAATAACAAATTACATCCTTAAACTCATGAGTTGATTAACAGTTGATGGAATTACAAGTATAAAAGAGTAATCAAGAGGAAGTTGTGGGTTAAAGAATGTTTATGAGTTTCTTAGAGAAATATATACCTATATATATAAATATGTAAAACAAAATCCTAAGTGCCACGTGTCCTTCAAAAAGAACATATTACCATGTGTCATTCTCATAATTAAACATGACAAGTGTGTTGTTCCTTCTAGGGGAGGAGCTACTATCACACTATTGGGTTCAATTGAACCCACTTGATTTGTGGTTGTAGTATTAATTTTATACAATATTACAATATTGTCTATGATATACTATGAAGTAAACACACTTGTGAAAAGTTTGCAATGGTGGACTACAATCATTGATAAATGTAAATGTTTGAAAATGAGCCTCTGTTGTTAAATCTCCAATATAAATTGATACTAAATATTATTTATATATATATGTATAGAGAACGTATTTTTTTTCAGGTGGTTCCAACTTTTTTTCAGGTAGTCTTCATTTTTTTTCAGGTGGTTCCAATTTTTTTTCAGGTAGTCTTCATTTTGTTTTCAGTTAGTCTTCTTTGTTTTTCAGTGGGTTTTTGTGCTTTAGTTAGACTTACTTGGGTTTCAGTTGGTCTTTATTCTTTTCAGGTAGTCTACATTTTTCTTCAGGTAGTCTTCATTTTGTTTCAGTTAGTCCATTATTTCTTTCAGTTGGCCTATTATTTCTTTCAGTTGGTCCAACTGAAAGAAAAGAAAGTCCAACTGAAAGAAAACAAAGTCTAACTGAAAGAAAACAAAGTCTAACTGAAAGAAAAGAAAGTCTAACTGAAAGAAAAGAAAGTCTAACTGAAAGAAAAGAAAGTCCAACTGAAAGAAAACAAAGTCCAACTGAAAAGAAAACAAAACACTAACCTCTACTTTCTCTCACTTTCTCCTTCTTCTTCATTCCTCTTAGCTGATACTCCATACTCATGTTCAGAACACCACCAGTCCACCACCATGTCAAAAACCCACTCCTCCAAGAACAGCATCAGAAATCGTCCACTATTTCACCTTTTCCCCACTTCCACTTTCCTCTCTCTCTCCTCCTTCACGCGAGGTGGATGAGCAGGATATTTTTGCATCACTGTAACCGATTCTTGTTCGAAATGATACTTGTACAATTTCTACAATTTGTACAATTTTGTACTTCACTGTAACAAATGTCTATAATGATTTGTGAATTTGTAAAATTTTGTTTGAAATGATACTTTTTCTGTACTTCTAAATTCAGTATATGATGGTGTTATGTTATGATTTTTTTGTACTTTTTCTCATTTGTGCAGAAGGTGTGGAGAAGAAATATGGCAACCATGGTGAATTTTCTCATTCGTGCAGAAGGTGTGGAGAAGAAATATGGCAACCATGGTGAATTTATATGAGAGGGGTAGCTGAAGGTGTTAAGTTGTGAAGGAGAAGAAAGAACGCATCTTATATCAGTTGCTCTATAATGAACTTGGGCCAGCCCGTCTGACCAAATGTTTGGGTCAGACGGTCTGACCAAATGTTTGGGTCAGACGGTCTGACCCAATACTTTCACATATATATAATAGAGGTGATCATTTTGGCCCGGCCCGTTTTTGGGCAGAATTTTTCGGCCCGGTCGTTTTTTTTTTTGTTTTTGGGCGGGCTTTGGGCAAGCTAAAAACGACTTTTTAGTCTATTTTTTGGCCCGGCCCGTTTTGGCCCGCAAAAGCCCGCTAAGCCCGGCCCGAAATAGTGGGCTTTGGACACAAAAATTCGGCCCGAATTTAGACCCGGCCCGGCCAATGGGCAAATTTTTTTGGCCGCGGCCCGGCCCATGATCACCTCTAATATATAATTGAGTTCATATGAGAATGCACAATCACTGTTTCAAATTCAAAAATAGCCACCTGTTTACTATATACTTCCTACATTATGAAATAAGTGAAATATTTTTCTTTTTTATATGAGAGTTTTTTTCAGATAAGCGTTTCACTTATTTCAAAATGAAACAAATACTCTATTAACGTTTACTACTACACTGTGAGTAGGGTAGGCAATGGGTCAGAGATAGGACAGGTGGACATCAACCCACCCATCACCCGCGGCCCAAATCCCTATCTACACCAGCCAGCCATCACCAGTCAAAATTCCACCCATTTCCTCCCCATGCATCAACAGCAGGTGGGGCATGTAAGAAATGGATAATATTAGAAAAACTGTTTGTAAACTTAACCATTAAGAAATTAATAAGCTCACCCATCTCTGATCTACCTTGTAATACCCCCAAAATCCATACACGTCTACGACTACGTCGCATCGACTTTGGGAGTGTTATCGTCGCGATGAAATGCAAGGCTTATTGAAAAGGAATGTTAACTCAAATCATTGTCTCGAAAAATGCAGCGAATAAAAATGTAACTACAAGTCGGGAATCATCAACGACCCCTTTTATTCAAACCACAAACTAATTAAGTAAATCATAATAGTCTGATAATGCTTAATTAAAATGCTTTACAGTTCCAAGACTAAGGACTATCCCTCGTATGCTCGGTATCATGCAGCATCACCAGTACACCTAGTCTGCTCCCCATTGTAGCATCAATGGTTCACCACAGGTCAACAAACACATAATACACAACCAGCTATGATGAGTACATAGTAAACCATTGAATGGATACAAACATAAACATAGCAATAATGATCATTCATACACATGATACTACAATAACATTACTGTTATTTCACTAGGAACACTACAAGAGGGGAGGGTGAATTGTAGTGTGGAACTTATTGCCCAAATAATGCGGAATTTAAAACATAAGCAATAAGGAACTGAAAGTGCAAGAGAGATTTTTACGTGGAAACTTCTTGTCTCAATACAAGAAGAAAAACCACGACCTACTCAGGATTTAATCTTTTCACTATAATAGGAAATCTTTTATGATTCAACCTATTACATACGCAAGTTCCACTCGGAACTCCAACTCTCTCACAATCTCCACTCTCTACTCTATACTTAACTCTAAGTCTTTCAAGAGTTCCCACAACTCTTTACAAAAGGTTTACTCAAACCCTTCACCCCTAGATAGACTTCACCCTAAGTCTACGCATTCACAACAAGAACTTACTCAAGTTCCTAACTCGAACTTACTCAAGTTCCTAACTCGAACTTACTCAAGTTCCTAACTCGAACTTACTCAAGTTCCTAATTCGAACTTGATACAAGAATTCACTCAAATCCTTTACCAAGTTCCCATTACAAGAGTTCACTCAAACCCTTTAACCCCAAACTCAAATACAGACGCTTGATATTTGTTTTAACTCTCGTATATAGAAACTGAATAACTGTAAAGGAACATGGCACTCGTAGGAACTCGGAACTCATAGGAACTGACTCAAACAAGGAATAGAAAATATATTTGTTTTGTAATGCTATTCCTTAAGCCAAACTTATGGAATGACATAAGTCTAACACTATGGAACGACACTAGTCAGACAATTTAAAACTTAATTGAACTTGTATATTTCTAGCAGTCTTTTACAATGAACGTGGGATTAATCATGTGTTAGTGGTTAAACCATTATCCCATGATGTTCCTTACCCGGAGGAATATGTTCCTCAATTATCCCATGATCTCCCCGATCACTGTTAAACGTGGGAGAGAATTAAGTTACTGCTTCCTAAAATCTAGCGTTTACTTATGCAACCGTAATTTAAATTTGATTTTTAATTAAAAACTATTTTAATTAATAACATCAAAATTTAATCTTTTTATCAAATAATATATTTAAAGGATTTTCTTGTAAATTCGAAAATGATTTTATTTTGGAATAAAGATAAAATCTTTTACATAAAAGATCTTTTCTTTAGTATCAGATTTGTACCATATAAAATCATTTTCCTAAAATATAGCCTATAAAAACTCAGTTGCACGATATTTTACACGCCTAGTTCCTTCAACTTAGATTGATAGACCAGCACGTCTGTTCCTTAGAGAGGAACATACAGACAATTTCTTTAACAACACTTATTATACGTATTATAAATCTAGGCTTTTTATTTTCCAAAAACTGAAAGAATAAAATAAAATAAATTAAAATCAGATTCCTAAAGAAACCGATTTTATTAATCCTATTTTATTTAAAACTTCTCTTTTATTTTAAAACTAAACCATATCTTTTATTTTAAAACTAAAACTTATTTTTTATTTTAAAACTAAAACTTATCTTTTATTTTAAAACTAAAACTTATCTTTTATTTCAAAACTAAAACTAATCCTAAAACAACCAATGCATATTATTTATAAATAATTAACCAAGTAGAGATTTATTAAGAAACAAACTCTAAATAAATTCTTATAGATAATATGCATCAGATTTATTGACTCTTAAATACTTTTGACTCTAAGTTCCGCAAGTTCCTTTACCCTTACGAGTTCTATTAGACCTTGTTCCATTACCTTTCACGTTTCCACATACTTACATGAATCCTAGAAAATAAACTCATATCTTCTACCTTCATGCTCCATGCTGCTCCAACTCAAGAACCGCGCATGTTGATAGCTCCACCTTTGGAACTTCAGTGTGCTAGTTCCTTTAAGAAACTTCGCACTCATAGTTCCTGCTGAGGAACTTCTTGTTTCAACTCTGAAACGTTATATTGTTGCTCCCACTCAGGATTTGCTCCATAACTTCATATTCAATGTTCCTCATAGGATGTACCTAGGAACCGCTCTAGTTGTGTTCCTTTTAAGAACTCTTTTAGGAACTTCACTTGTTGGAAAACCTTCATGATGTGATATATTCAACCTTTGATGACTTGTTTCATGTTAATGTAATATGCACATCTCAAACACACATGTTAGTTAGATAATCATCATTTGTTTACAATCATCAAAATACTACATGACTCAACAGTTACATTCTTCACTTTTTATTTAGTTGGCAGCGAACGGGCACCGTCATCTTACTAGAATCATACGTGCTACTTAATCCTTAATAGACAACTTGGTCTATTAGATGAAATGTAAATATGGTTTGGTTTCTTATCACATCCATCACCTTAGTATGCATACTCCCAAGATCGTACGGAACCTTCCGCCTACTTGAGTTATCAAAATTTATAGGGACACTACTGTCGTCATAGTAGGCATGCGTAGGAGTGTAGAACAAGTCTCACACTCCCCCCATTGTTCATTACTTGTAGGGAGTCCAACTACAAGTTTATTGCCATAGTCCATTCTTAGCACTGTCTATTCATACCACATTAAACATAGATTCATTTAACGTTCCTTCTTAGATACAATACTCAAATCTTTACTTCTTGTAACATCTTTGTTACACTATAGATCAAATAATACAAATCTAATAATCATGCTCATTATACGATATAATTACGCATTACAATGCCACATTTCCAATCATAAACATGTTACCAAACAATCTCAGCAATCACAATTGTTCCTTATCATGATTCTAGGTTCCGATCGAATAATTCACAACCTAACATGATCCTAATAATTGCAACTGAACTGGTACGCATACGTACCTTGTAACGAAGAATTTTCGTTGCCTAAACAAACATTCCGCTTATGAAATTGGGACCTAAACGAGTAAGGAAGTACTTCAGTGCTACGTCCGTAATATTATTTTAAAATAACACGTGACTAACTATATCAACTTAGTATTTCGAAGTATAAACAATAACTAATCTCGTTGCTTATTAACTTTCTTTTCGTTCCTAACTCTATTGAACTTAGCGTCTTTTAAGAGCCAATATTAGTGAGCCAAGCAGATTTTAGTTAGTTTAATAACATAATACCTTTACCAATTCCATTTAAGTCCTTATGTCTAATACTACTAAAATCATATTTGAATAACAAGGTCATTACAACGTTCTAACTAACAATCAATAATCTACTTTCTTAACTTTACACCATATGACTTACAAAACCTTAAATCAGATTTACAACTTAAATCAGATTAACAACCTAAATTAATTATACAAACTTAATTAATTAATAATTTACTCAAATTACAATTAATTAACTTACAACTTAATATAATAGAAAAACAGATTATACAATATTAAACCTAATATAATATCATATTATACATATTATGTTTTCATACCACTGAATCTCGATGGCAACCGAACTCCGGCGACCGACTTCCCGCAGCAACGCACACAACACGTCACCTACTCGCGCGACCACAACACCCACACCCGCTCGCGACTTCGCACGCACGTCTGACACAACCTCTCGCACGAGAACCTCGAACCACGCTCGACTTTGCCCACCCCCTGCTCGAACTCCGCGCACATCACACACTGCAATCCTCGTCCCAAAGTTCGTCGCTCACACAACACTCGAACCACGACTACACACCGCTCGCTCGCACTAACTCTGCACGCACACACTCGAGCACTCGCTGCTTGTCGCACAACTTTCACGCACACACTCGAACATGCGACGAGATTTCGGGGAGGTTGACGAGGGAGAAGAAGAGAGAATTTGAGAGAAACAAAGAACAAAGCTGAGGAGAGAGAGAGAGAGAGAGAGAGAGAGAGAGAGAGAGAGAGAGAGAGAGAGAGAGAGAGAGTGAAAACGACTAAGGGAGGAGAATAGAGCGAATTAGGGTTTCTTTTTTTTTGATTTTCTTATTCTCTCCTATTTATAGTGTGGCAATCCTAAGTCTAATAGGACTCGGTTTGTTTCATTTATTCTGAAATTACAATAAACCGAACGATAATAGAATTACGTTAAAGTTGTAAGTATACTCAAACTGTATTTTTTTTTTTTGTAAATAATACTAAAATACTTTTCGATTCTATTCTTTGTATTTTCTTATTTATAAAGAAATAACTCCAAAAATACAGAGTATTACATACCTCACCACCCGCCTCATTGTCGGTTTTCACCCATTTATCTAGAGCCGGTGGGTGGATAATTGCCCGCTCTAGCCATGAGTTTTTGCCCAAAGTCCACCAAAAGCATTAGAGCCACTGAGAAACCATTAGAGCTAAAATTTATATTTTTCTTAACTTATTAAAATCACTTTGTATAAGGTAAATACTTTGTTTTTATCGTTCTCTTTTGATCTACGCATTTTGACTTTATGCATTATTCACATACTTCTTTGAAGATCATTTGTGATTTAATTTATACATAAGAAAAATATAATCATGTGCAATCTTTTTAAAATCTATCTGTAGATATTTTTCAAAAATATTAACTATTATTATTATTGTTATTATTATTATTATTAGTATTATTATTATTATTATTATTATTACTATTATTATTATTATTATTATTATTATTATTATTATTATTATATTATTATTATTATTATTATTATTATTATTATTATTATTATTATTATTATTATTATTATTAGGAAAACTTGACGCGAATTAGCACCAACTATTGGTTTGGTGCACAAAACAGCACGAACTAAATGAGGTGTGATGCACAACACAAACTTTATGGCAGGCATAGATGCGCGAATTAACATAAACAACGATTTTGGCATGGTTCCACATCACAAACTTTAAGGCTTGGGTAAACAAATCTCAAGCCAAAATCGTCATGTATGTTGATTCGCGCACCTATGCATGCCATAAAGTTTATGTTGTGTATCACACCTTGTTTAGTTCGTGTTGTTTTGTGCACCAAACCAATAGTTGGTGTTGTTCGCACCAAATTTTCCTTATTATTATAAGAACCGTGACCACTCATTTTTCCTCATTTCATGAAGATTTTTGCTCATTTCACAATGTTTTTGCTCATTTTATATTTTGCTTGAATTTTGTTTTTGCTCATTGAACATTTTTATGCTCATTTCGTAATGTTTTTGCTCATTTTACGTTTTTTCTGATTTAATGTTTTTATGCTCATTTTACGTTTTTTCGAATCTACATTTTTGTGCATTTTACATACGTAATTATTCATTTAATGTTTTCTACCCATTTTATACTTTGATTATTTATTATTCTTTTTGCTCATTTTATGAAATTTTTGCTCATTATTAGTGGTTCTCATAGTTCTTGCCGTAAGCGGATTCTCATTAGATACAACCCTATAGGTGGGGTAGGATCCACTAAAAACTAACTTTAAGCTGAAAACTGAAAATCGACCTTTTTGCTTATTTTGCAGATTTTTGCTCAGTTTATCTTTTTGCTTATTTTGAGAAACTTCTATTCATTTTAACAAACTTTTATGTTTGCTCATTTTACAAACTTTTGTTCATTTAGTATTTTTTTTCCCATTTTCTGTTTTCCCAAATTTTAAGAAACTTTTGCTCATTTTACAAATTTTTGCTCATTATATATATTTTTATCATTTTAAGAACATTTTGCTTATTTTATCTTTTTGCTCATTTTCATAGACCTTTTGCTTATTTTATGTTGCAGTTTTCAGTTTTTCAGCATAAGGAGTGGTTTTCACGTGATCCTACTTTTGTATTTATATATATATGTATATATATATGTGTGTGTGTATATATATATATATATATATATATATATATATATATATATATTATATATATATATATATATATTATATATATATATATATATATATATATATATATATATATATAGTATGTATATATGTATGTATATATATATATATATGTATGTATATATATATATATGTATGTATATATATATATATATGTATGTATATATATATATATATATGTATATATTATGTGTATATGTATATATGTATGTATATGTATATATGTATGTATATGTATGTATATGTATATTATATGTATATATATATATATTATTATTTTATATATTATATATATATAATTATATTATATATAATATATTATATTTTATATATATATATATATTATATATATATATAGGGGCAAAATCATATAAGAATGTTCCTTACATGAGAATGAGTATGAATCTCAACCCCACGATTGGATTAGAGTTACAACACTTGTTCATTATAGTTATACCCTCCTTTAAAAATTTTGTTCCCAAATTTTTTTTTCGAATATTTTTTTCTAATATTCTTTTTTTGGAGTTACATCATTTTTTCAATAGAGTTACATCACTTATTCATAAGAGTTATATCGCGTGAAATTCATTCTCATTATTTTTCATGTGAGTTGTATGCATTCTCATATAAACTCACTTCTATCTATATACATACTAGAATTTTTTTGCACGCGATGCGTGCTTGAATTTTTTTCGAAACAGAAACTTGCTTTTCTTCAGTGTAAGAGTCAAAATTTGAACATTAGACATACGAAGTATAATTGTTTTTAGTTGCAAAATTATATTGGTTTAGTTTCTGTCACTTAAGTCTCTCACCAATCTTTTTTTTTTTTTTTACTTTTCAAAGTTAAATTCTATGAACAAAATAGAAATTTAATTGAATTTATTTATGATTTCTAATATTAAATTTTTTAGTTGATTTTTGAATTAAGTACAGTACTTCATAAATTGTAAAGAAAGTGGACACTTTGATTTCAAGTCAATTTTTTCATAGGTTGTAGTTTGTAAGTGAATTTTTAAGTTTTTGTAAAGTTTTCTCATTTTAGTGATTTGCATAACGTAAATTATGCAATTTTGTTTAGTTGACTTGTGAGTGATTGTTATAATTATATTTTTGTATTTTTGTTTGAAGCCCCCTTTGATTTTAAGTGAATTTGTAATTTAGAATGGGAAGGGGGTAACATAATCTCTTCATTCGGGGACACCATAGTTCCCCCTTCCCTTATATAATAGAGATATGTTGTACTTTAATTCTTGAATGATATTTTACATAAACCTTTTTACCTTGATAATTAATCGCTATTATATATAATAGAAAAAGATAGGTCCAAATATATGTAAAAGTTTCATTATATATAGGAACACTATAAAAAAGTAAATAATTTTTTTCCTTGTCTAACTTCTAAATTCATTTCACTACAAATACACCTTATTTTTTTTATCATGACCCACCATTAATTGTGAATGGTTCTTGAGAATAGTGATTTGTAAGTAAATTTTTGTAAATGTTTTTGTATGTATTGACATTATTTTAGGTTATTAGTTTTAGTTTGATGTTAATTTTAAGTTTTAATAAAGTTTCCTGATTATTTGAGTGATTTGCGTGATTTTTATAACGTGATTTTCTCAATTGTATGAGTGATTTGTAAATTTCTTCTTTTAAGTGATTTGTAGTGAGTGTTGTAAATTAATTTTCAGTAGTACTTTTTGAGTGTCGATTATGATTTTGACATTCCTTTTGTAATTTAGAAACGGAAAGGGGGCAAAATAGGCGTTTCAAAAGAGGACACCATTGCTCCCCCCTTCCCTTATATATATATATATATATATATATATATATATATATATATATATATATATATATATATATATATATATATATATATATATATATAAGGGAAGGGGGGAGCAATGGTGTCCTCTTTTGAAACGCCTATTTTGCCCCTCTTCTCTTTCTAAATTACAAAAGGAATGTCAAAATCAAAATATCGAAAATAAATTTACAACACTCACTCACAAATCACTTAAAAGAAGAAACTTTACAAATCACCCATTCAATTGAGAAAATCACGTTAGAAAAATTACGCAAAACACTCAAATAATCAGGAAACTTTATTAAAACTTAAAATTAATATACAAACTAAAACTAATAACCTAGAACGTCAATACATACAAAAACATTTACAAAAATTTCTTACAAATCACTATTTTCAAGAACCATTCACAATTAATGGTGGGTCATGAATATAGGTATATTTGTAGTGAAATCAGAATTTAGAAATTAGACAAGGAAAAAAATTATTTACTTTAATTTTTTATAGTGTTTCCTATATATAATGAAACTTTTACATGATATTTGAACGTATTTTTTCTATTATATAATAGCGATAAATACAAGGTAAAAAGGTTATATAAAATATCATTCAAGAATTAAAGTATATATCTCTATTATATAAGGGAAGGAGGGAGCTATAGTGTCCCCGAATGAAGAGACTATCTTACCCTCTTCCATTCTAAATTACAAATTCACTTACAAATCAAAGGGGACTTCAAACAAAAATATCAAAAATATAATTATAATAATCACTCACAAGTCAACTAAAATCATAAAATTGCATAATTTACGTTATGCAAACCACTAAATGAGAAACTTTACAAAAATTAAAAATTCACTTACAAATTAACTACAACCTATGAAAAAATTGACTTGAAATCAAAGTGTCTACTTTCTTTACAATTTATGAAGTACTGTACTTAATTCAAAAATCAACTACAAAATTATAATATTAGAAATCAAAATAAATTCAAAAATAAAATTCTATTTTATTCGTAGAATTTAACTTTGAAAAGTAAAAAAAAAAACAAAAAAGAATGGTGAGAGACTAAAGTGACAGAAACTAAACCAATCAAATTTTGCAACTAAAAACAATTATACTTCGTATGTCTAATGTTCAAATTTTGACTCTTAAGCCGAAGAAAATTGAGTTTCTGTTCGAAAAAAATTCAAACACGCATCGCGTGTAAAAAATTCTAGTATATATATATTGACGCTCTTGTGCTACAGTTGTAGCACAAATTCAGCTTTGTTTGTAATAGCTATAATTGAATTTAGTATGAACAAATATCTTAACTTGCTCTATAAACGGCTTCAACATAGATACCAACATCCAAAAAATATGTATGAGCAACATGTCTCACTTATGTTTGTGTCGGTTATTAACTTTATGAACTATAACACGTTTATTTACATTTGGAAAGCTCATTTATTTTCTCATAAGTAGGAAACCGGTTTAAGTTGCTCAACTAGCTAGTATGTAGCCTTGGCAATACCTTGAGTCATCATGTGTCATAGATTTTGCTTGGTGAAGATAATATGTTGATGGTGGTGCTGGACTTTTGGAAGCAACGAAGTTTATGATGAGAAGTTTGACCTTAACTTGGGACTAATATCATTGATCAAATATTTAATTATAACCATGTTAGGAATCCTCGAGAGATTATAATAAACATATACAAAGTACATTTTAAATCAGTGAGAAAATATTATCTCAAATATGTTTTCTATCACACAGTGCAGTCATAACGGGAGGATATAAATGTTTTCTATACAAAGCTAGTAGGAGCTAGTCTTTTTTGTAGTAGTGGAGGTCGGACGCTAAGACTGAACTTCGAATCCAAAAAGAGTTGTCGTGACAGTCTTTTGGTGAAAATGTTAGCAAACTAATACCTAGTAGGCACATGTAAAACCTGAACACGACCCAATCCAAACTTCTTTTGAACAAAGTGAATATCTATCTCAACATGTTTGGTGCGTTGGTGTTGGACAAGGTTGCTAGGAAAATAAATAGCATTGACGTTATCACAATAGACAAGATTAGCCAGATGAAGATGGATATGCAACTCAAGTAGTAAGTTACAAATCCATCATAATTCAGCAACGACATTAGCAACAACTCGATATTCAACCTCTACACTGGATCTGGAAAGAGTAGCCTAGCGCTTGGAAGACCATGAAACAAGGTTATCTCCTAAAAAACAACAATATCCCGAGGTAGAACGACGCGAGCGTTAGGACACCAACTTCAATCAGCATCAGTATAATTGATAAATTGCAGAGAAGAAGTAGGATATAAATGTAACCCATGATCAATATGGTACCATAAATATAACACAGGATGTGTTTCAATGCATCATAGTGAGAGGTACGTGGGTCGTGCATGGAAAGACATATTGTATTGACCACATAAGCTACATCAGGGTGAGTGAAGGCGAGAATACCTGCCAAGCTATGGTATTGTTTAAGATCTAGGAACAAATGGTCCAACATCCACACTAAGTTTAGTCTTAGTGTCCACAATTTTAGTGGAAGGCTTACAACTAACCATGTCTACACGCTCTAATATTATACTTCTGCTAAGATAGAAGCATATAAGAATGAGTACGAGTAACACAAATATCCAAAAAATAATTCAGAGGACCCAAGTCGATCATAGGGAATTCGATTTTCAACTAGGTAATGATGTACTCACGCAAAGCATTAGAGGAGGTTGTGAAAATAATGTCATCCACATATAGCATAAATAAGTTGTGTCGATTCCATGATAGAAAGTGAACAGAGATGAATCACTTTGGTGACGATAAACCCCATATGTAATTAAAAAAATTAGTGAACCATTGATACCATGCATGAGGGGCCTGTTTGAGGCCATAAAGGGCCTTGCACAGGTGACACACATAATGAGGAGTGCGTGGATCTGCAATATCAGGTGGTTGGTGCCTTGAAGAGTTTTTTAGTCCCCATGTAAGAACACGTTTTTGACATCTAATTGATAAGTTGACCATTTATGAGTCATTGCCAAATTGAGAACTGAGAGAATTTTTTTGAGATTTGACAACTGTACTAAAATTCTCATCACAATATCCTAAATTGGTGAGAATATACATATATACGGGCCATTTGAGTAATTAAAGTGGACACTCTTTAGTAATCCTTCAAAATAGGTGTTATTTTTATAGAACCCTTTATTAATCGTTTAAAATAGATATCATTTTCAAGTTTTTGCTTTTTCATATGTATAAATATTTTGTGTCATTTTTGCAATTGTTTTCTTTCTCTCATTGTCATTGTCAATTTTTAGAAATCAATTTTAAGGGTTCCATCTTTATGAGTGTCATGTTTATGAAATTCTCAGTCATTTTCCATATGATTATAAATAAGGTGTTAACATTATAAATTTTATTTTCTTAATAGCATGATGCATCATATTATACATACTAGTGTCATTTTTCAAGTGTAAGAGTCATTTTTATGAGATTTACAACTTATGATCGACAATCCGTGTCACATTTCTATTATAAAAATGTCATGTTTAAGGCTAGCCATATCATTTTTATAAGCAACTGTGTCCCTTTTTAAGTATAAATGTGTCTTTTTAATAAGTGTCATGTTCCAAACTTAGTAACTTTTTTTATGATCTTATTTATTATTTTAATGAGTGATAATATTATATGTTCCAGATCACGTTTTCAATTCAAGAATTTCATTTTATGAGAGGCATATTTTTATAACTTTTTGTGTCATTTTTCAAACATATTGGTACTATAATAGTATATATATATATATATGTATATATATATATATAATCATCTATGTTTATGAATTATGATGTTCTATAATACTTATATCTTTACAAGTGACATCTTCATTACGTAAATGATATAAAGGTATTATGAAAACAAAACATCTAATAAAAACACATGAAGACGACTATACTAGTAAAAGTCTTACATTAAGATTCTTAAATACTAGAACCACAAAGTGCGTTATTATTACTTGACAGAAATTTCCATTCCTCTAAATTCTAATCCTCTTAAGTCTTCTTCAAAAAGAATGAAAAACAAAATAAGAAGAAAACCAAGGAAAATTCTTCTTTGAAATCAATGAGGATAACGTCTTCTCGTAGACTTTCAAATTAAAGATGGAGAAAATAACTTATTATAATATAACATTTGCATGCATGACTTAGTCACACCCTTCACATACTCCTCTCCCTTTCTACACTTAAATTACCGTGTAAAATAAATTAAAGCCTAAATACTTTGAACATTCTATGCCTTTTTCCCTACTTGTTCTTTTTATAGCCAAACACTTCCTTCACTTTTTTTTCTCTCTCTCTTAATTCATACACAAGAAAATCTTCTTGAAAATCTTTATTTCCAAAAATATTTCATTCTTTTTCTTAAGTGTCTTAGTATTTACACTGACCTTGTACCAACCAAGTATAGTACCTTAACATACTTATTTAGTGCATATTAATTGTACTAATTAGCCAAATTTAGAAGTATATTATATAGTACATATTCAGATATTATTCTACTTAAGCATATTTATATATATGGAGGGGAGTAATAATCCTATAATTAGTTTACTTCTTCATGGTTGTGACTTAGCCAAAAAAATGGAATTTGATCTTTTAAACTTATGGGGAGCATTATCACCAGGTGGTACTAAGAATTTGGCTGAAAGATGTGATGAAATCATAGAGATCTTTAGCAGGGCAAAGTATCAGGTTTTGCTCAACCCTCTAGCATTTAAGATTCATCATTCTCCTCCTCCTACACAACCGCTAGAGATGGCGGCTGCCGCGGCGAGCTTGGAGTACCCGCAACAACATCCGCCACGAGGGAAAGGGAAGGAGGTTGCTGGAGAGGCTGTAGATGTATATATGAAGGCGGAGAGTGGAGGCCAAGAAAAGCAAAGCTCTAGCTTAGGGCAGCTAAGGACGACCTCTAAGAGGTCATCAAGGTATGAAGTAAAAAGAAATATACTTTATGTAAGATTATGAATGTCACATGTGATTAAAAAAAAAGTATGGTATTAAAAAATGATCATATGTCTAAATACCAAATACACCTTTTATATAATTCTCGCGAAATAGAAGAATCCCTTTGGTAAGATCAAAGAAAAAACTTTTTCTTCTTCCGCAAAAAAATTCTTCTAAAAATCCTGAACTTAATCTTACTTTTCAAAAAAGAACGTACAATACTTTTGTGCTTACAAGACAAAGTTCTAGTATGTCGTTCTAGACCTCATTTTAAATGAAAGATATAAGGTATATAGATGTGTATATGTGAATAAACAACATATATTTAGAAAATATCATTTTTATTACATAAGCATTTGGAGGTAGCAACAAATATTATAAGCCACATATATGATCATTTCATCATCATTGTTTGGTAAATTAAGGAAATTATTAGCATATACTAAATCATGATGAAAGCGTGTCTTAGGTACGTAAATTACTAGCTTGCTGATTTGACGAGGTCCAATCATTCCTTGGAGGGTATAAATAATAATGAATATAAAGACTCACATTATTATTTTTGATGGTATATCAAGACTCTCATTAAGACTTAGGCTATGTTTGGCAACACTGGCTGAAATGGAGCTGAAACTGATAAGGTGACTGAAACTGATTAGGTAGCAGCTGAAACTGTTAAGGTGCTGAAACTGATAAGCTAGCTGATTGCATAACCTGTTTGGTAAAATTATTTATGACTGTAGCTGAAATTTTAAATCAACATATCATTATATTTTGCAGAAATAAAATTATTATTAATATAAAACATATATTGTACTTTATTTTAAAATACAATCATTGTGCTTTCCAAATCAAAGAAGCAATGTCATCACGAACTTTTTCCATTTCTTTAGAAGTCTCTCTTGACGTTTCATTGTTTCTAGCATGGATAACGTCGGGAAGTTCTTCACAAGGCATGTAATCAGGATTCTCATCGACCATTCTAAAGATAAGGTCCTCTGTAGAATTTTTTCGTATGTAGTTATGCAAGGCAAAAGCGGCCATAATGACATCAAGTTGAGTCTCGACACTGAATTGTGGCATTTGCCCTAATATCTTCCATCTTTTTTTCAAAACTCCAAATGATCTCTCAATACAACTTCGTAGGGATGAATGAGATCGATTAAAGGCTTCTCTTTCATTAGTCGGTGGCATATTCGTGAATTCATCCTTGTGGTACCTTGTTTTCGGGTATGGTACCAAATAGCCTTTTCTGTCCGGATATCCTTTGTCCACCAAGTAGTACTTACCTGTGATAGAATTATCAAAATTAAAATAATTTACGAATTTAAATTTTTATCATTAGCACTATGTATAAAACATTCATACCTTCTGGGGCTTTGAAGCAAGCATCCCAACAATAATTTGGTTATCACTTTCCTGAATTTTTGTTATCTATATTTCCTAGGTTATTGGAAATTATGCGGCAACACTACTCAATAAAAACCAAAACATTAAACATCTATGTGATATATATGTAGGCTGCAGCAACACAGATTAAAATCATTCAACTGATGAGAAGCATCAAAATTACAAGCTTTCACCATATAAGCAAGAATGACGGCATAATTGAGAAGAAAGGGAAAAAATAATTTTATCAATAATAACAAATATCACAACTCTATTCATAATAAATCAATGATACATACCTGCAAAACTGAAAGTTTGAATTTTTTTTTGATCTCTAACCTCTGTAGAATGACGGTAGAATTGAGGAGAAAAGCAAAAAATAATCTTTAAGCATGTATTAGGGTTATTAAATATTTAAGAAAATATCTTTTAGATTTAAAAAGATAAAAAGAAAATAAAAAAAATTTCAGCACCTGATCTCAGACGCTATATTTTACTCCAACTCAATTTCAGTCCATTTTTGGACTTAAATTTTATTTAAGTTCCTCCACCAAACACCACTAATCATATAAGGTGACTTAACATTGTAGCACCTTATCATTTAAGTCACCTGAAATGCGTCCCCAAACAGAGCCTTAAGAGGTTAATCTTTGTTCTTGAACTTCTTGCCAAGAAATCTATTACCCCATCTAGAGGTATTATGTGCTCCTTAATTTTAGGTTCATGGATTCTAAAATTGATCCTAATAAAGTTAGAATACCATGTTAAGTACCCTAAGTAGAAAAATGTAGACCAAGATCTTTCTTCAATGGGTTTTTATTATGATCTTTTTTATCATTTCCTTTATTTTATCACTACATCCCATTTTATATGAGGTGATACTAATGAATGTTTGTGTTTTATTTTGTGAGAAAAGTTGTATTACCATGTCTAAAGATGGTAATGATTATGTGCAAAAGAATAATTGTAGTAAAAAAATTACATATATGGATTTTGGAGATTGACATGCATTATTATAGATACATTTAGGTTGTTGTTTCAACCTTTTTTTTTTGTGTACACATTTGTTGAAATGATATCTCAATACAAATTAAAGAAATGGCTAATACATGTATGATCAAGAGTACATTTGAGGGCAAATTTGGCACTTTTTAGCCTAATAAGAAGATATTGTGAGCCTCAAACACTTACCACCTGCTTGGTACTTGGTCATAAATGGCGGTAGTATTGGAAATGAATTTGTATGTAAATTTGTGAAGAAAATCATTATTCATTTTCATGGTAATGCTAATTCATCCTAAAATGTCTATTTTTCTTCTAAAATTTTCATCCACATCCAATACCACCGTGTAGGTTAACTAGCTTTTAGGCCTGGGCTACAACTCGAATAATTATATCTTTCATTATTAATATTTTACCCAGAAGTAATAACATCAAGTATCACTTGGTTTAGTGGTTAAGACATTAGTATATATAATTGTGACCAAGGGATCGAATCTTACATAATGCATTTTCTATTTTTTTTAGTGTATGTAGACATTGTAGATTACATGATATAAAACACCCTAAGAGAAGGCACCACATGATTTTGTTTCTTGCTTATAGGAACGCCTTTTGATATATGAACTAGTTATGAGGCCCGGGCTATGCCCCTGGTAAAAAAAATTCATTTATTAATATAATACTTTATGATAATAACACTAAATACAAGTTAGCCTAGTGGTTAAGACTTTAGTATATATATTTGTGGTCTCGGGATCAAACCCTATACTATGTAATTTCTATTTTTTTTATTGTACATGGATTACATGAACTAAAACTCCCTAGGGAGAGCGCCACGTGGTACAGTTTATTGTTTATGCACGTCTTTTAATATATTTGTATAGATAGATGGTAATGGAAACTGCTTCCCTTTGAAAAAAAACACAAGCTTAAGAGTGAGATTGCTTCCCCATGGAGAAAGAAACACGAACTTGGGGATTGAAATTGGCTCTACGTTTTTGTGTGACAAAGTCAGTTTAGGTGTACAGTAAATTATTGTGAAACCGATCCACCCTAGATGTTTTGATTAATTAGATATCACAATTTTTCCACCACGAGCTAATAAATCTTCTTTTGTGAACTTTCCAGTATGTTTAATTCTACTCCATTCGTTTCTTTTTAATTTATACACTTACACTTTTCATGCATGTTAATGCAAAACTTGAGAATATATATCTCCAAAATTGTATTTATAAAAATGATAAAAAGTACATGATAATAAAATACATACTACGATAAATATAACAAAATCCCACATAACTATATTTTTTATTCACGTATAAATCACAAATGAGAATTAAAATGCAATCTGTAAATAGTGTAATATATAAAAGTGTAACAATTAAAAAGAAATAGAACTAGTGTTATCTAGCTAGCGTCAAATTCAATAATGTATATGGAAACACATGTTTGTGCTATGCATCGCGAATCCTGGTGAAAGCAGAATTGGTCCGTGAACCTTAGAAAGGTATGAATAATAATCTAGTACTTCACTATCGCAATCTATCATAGTTGACATCAGCCGTCATAAATATACTCCATCATTTTTAAATAGTATTAACTATTGCTTAACTCGATATAATTCCATATGCTTAACAAACGATTATTTAGTACTTTACCCTATATTATATTGGTTGTAGGTTTTAATTAAATTAGGACTTATTTAGAAAAAAATGTTGATCAATTGATCCAATCCACCATGCAATATGACTTGCGGATTCAATCTTTTCTTTTAAACACTGGCCTTCATATGCACGCGATGCGTGCGTTAATTTGAAAATTTGTTATTTTATTAGATACTCAATTCGTACTTTATTTATGATTAAACTTAAATGTGAAAAATTCAACCGTTAGATGAATTTAGATATATTAATTCGCTAATGTAAAAAAATAAAAAAGTTGTGAGTGATTGTTAACATTAATTTTTTGGGAATGAATATTGAACAGAAAGAACAAAAATTATGAGTTGGTTTAACTGAATTAAAGAGTATCAAAGGTCGTGAATGTTCACACTTTTCATGTGCACGTTATGTATGCCATCTTTTTTTTATAAGGTATAAATATTTTGTCCATTTAATTTTTGATTGAAGTATTTGATGCATATACCATTTTAAACTTGTTTTAAATGGCAAGTTGGAATGAGAATTTTTAAATGATTTGCTTTTGTAATTTTTTTCATTCCATTAATTAGATCATTAAGGGTATTGTAGTCACTTCAAAAGAGGACACCACACCTCCTCCCTTGGCTTATATAATAGAGATATTTTGGGTGATTTCATGAAAGTTTAGTGATGAATATAGCTATATATGTACTTAATTAATTAGCTACACTTAATTACGAAGTCTTATAGTGAGATTGTCTCAAACAAGACTTACTACATACTTCATTATTATGATAGTTCGAGCCTCACTACCTACTTATGCTTGAAAGTAGGGATTTCCTTATATTTCTTCTTACTTTTAGGCGTTGACTTGTAGAGTTGGGTTGAACTGACTTACGAGAGGTGTTGGTCCAATAGAATCTCTCTTAATAATGAGTTTCTTGGTAGGGGCTCCAACAATTTTTTTACTATTATATTTGTTTACTTCGATTTTTTGGCTGCAAAACTTTTCTATTATATGCTTTATTAATTTAGACATATGAGCTTGTACTTTTCCTGCCTCTTTTCCCGTAATCTTTAGTCATTATATAGACTCCTCTACCTATTTGTGTTTGATCTTAGTATAATCATTGTATCATCATGGATTTATGGGTCTCTTAAAACTCGATGCTAGACGAAGCATAATAATATTTTTTTTAGAGAATGTATATCGAATATTCTCCTCCTAGATCTAGGATTTATCTTTGTAAAATATTATTTTTACAAGTCTTGTTAGTTTCCTAATATGATCAGGACTATCAATATATATTTTGCTCTATTAATATCGTTTTTTCTTTGTCGAGGGAGGGAGGGGGGTTTATTTACCCTTTTTGTGCTAACTAATGACATTATTTTCATTTTGAAAAATAGTAGAACTGATGATCTAGGGGGTAATCGAAGGATGAGGATGGCAGCTCCCAAGATTGGGAATACGGAGATGCCACCGGAGGATGGATTCACTTGGAGAAAATATGGCCAAAAGGAGATTCTTAATGCTAAGTATCCTAGGTAAGTCGGAAGTTTTATTCTGATTTTGATCATGTTTTGGAGGTTATTTTAGTTGTCATTTCAATGTAGTTTGGTCTCATGTCAAGAGAAGTGAGAATTTTATCGCCCACCATCTTGCCAAGTTAGTCCCCTTTGAAGTAGAGCAGGTCTGGAAAAATCACTATCCTTTGGAGATTTTCCAGTTCCCACCATGTACTTTCGGATATTTTAGCACATGATTAATAATTGGCCTTTTCCTTTTAAAAAAAGAAGTAAGTAGGCTTAATTAGTAATTACCACACCCAAACACCTAGGGTAATGTAATACATGTACATCACTTTGGTCAATTATAATATTACCTTTTCCATACTTTTACCAATTCATCGTTGAACTTCTTGACTAATTAAGCAATCATCACGTTTGACTCATTACGATTATTTCTTTCTAGATCATCTGACTAATCAATCTGCTTCTTTGACGTAGTCTAGCTAACTAACTCTAAACCTTCTTTTTGGTAGCATAAAATTGATAGGTACATATTTAAATCAAATCTCTAGATTTTCTAGTAGATTAAAGTCACTATTACACAATCTTTTTTTTGAATGCTACTTTGTTATTACCAAACCATGTCAAGAGTTAAATTGACTTGTACGGACGGTCATAATTTTGGGAAACCCTTGTTAGACTAAATTATCAGAATGATTATACTTATCTCTCTTTTATCATAAACTAATAATTGTTATATCATTCTAAACTTTAATAATTAAGGATGTATCATCTATACAAATATATTAAGGGTAAGATATCTAACACCTGATCATTAAAATGAAAAGTAAGAGTTTAACCATCAATACACTATGACTTTATTGTCTAATGTTTCAAATAAAATATGATGAAATCTTGTAATGATTATAATTAACTAAAAAGATTCAAACAAGTATATAAATCTTTAACACTCTTATTACGTAACTTACAAGAGAATATTGATATCATATTCTCTTACCACAATTCCTTTTAAGGTTTTGTTTTCAAACTCAAACCTTTCAATTTTTTTTACTTATTATCACGTCGTAACGTGAATTTTTTAATTTCTTAATGGATAAAAAATATAAAAAGGAGCAAAATAAGTTATGAAATTTAAAAATAATAATATATTTATTTATTTAACGGACCTGAGGCATAGACCGGACAAAAAAAACTAGTAA
This sequence comes from Beta vulgaris subsp. vulgaris, assembly GCF_026745355.1. Lineage (NCBI taxonomy): Eukaryota > Viridiplantae > Streptophyta > Magnoliopsida > Caryophyllales > Amaranthaceae > Beta > Beta vulgaris. The sequence continues at coordinate 4,186,203 of NC_079203.1, forward strand.
TTTTACTAAAACATGTTAATAATTATTGTTTCATTATTTTTATCATATATTCATCCACTTGATTTAAGTATTAGGGGTAAGTTTAAAAAAATTAATCACAACCTGTACCTTATTATAAATTGTGTCAATTTCTCAAAATCCTAAATTAGTACATAAATGTGAGAAAAACTATCGCTAGTGGGATTACAACTTAAATTTTCAAATTTTTAACTTTCAATCTATTCTTATTCAACTTTTTAGTTACCTTTTGTTGAAGTTATAGTAAGACTAGTAACTTATATATTGACCATCAAGCCAGTCTTTGTAGTAAATTTTCAAATCTATGACTTTCAATCTATTTTTATTCGATTTTTTAGTTACTTTTTATTTAAGTTATAGTAAGACTAGTAACTTATAATTTGACCATCAAGCCGTCCTTATAGGACTTTGTCGCGTCATTTATGTTTCTTTAACATTTTTTTAACCTTTACATAACATGTAGGAGTTACTATAGATGCACTCATCAAAAACTATGCAACTGTCCAGCCAAGAAGCAAGTCCAACGCCTAGACGACGACCCATACACCTTTGATATCCTCTACCGTGGAGAACACACTTGCCACATGTCCAACACCGCGCCGTCGTCGGTCCCACCACCACCATCACCACCACCAACCGTTCATCATGACATCTTTGTTCCTCATCAGCCAATCACAACCGTTGGTTATGATTGGCTCTCAAGAGCTTCTTCTGAGGATGCATGCACCATATTCAGTCATAATAATAATCCCCTACAACAACAATTATACAGTGTGAGCAGCAGTACTAGTAGTGTCCTAGGTATGCATATTGTTGAAGCTGCTCCATCCTCCACCGTTAGATCTCATCAAGGAAGATCAGATCAAGTGGTTGATTTGTTAACTAATAATCATCATTCACTTGTTGATTGGAGTGAGATGTTCAATTCTGGGAGTAGTAGCACCAACAGCATGGAAATCATTTTTCCTCCAGCTAATGATAAAATGGGACAACAAGGATAGTATAACAACATTCATTTATACTTCATCTCGTGTAATGTTTTGACTTTAACATTTGCCGATATATAACTTTGACTTGATATTTTAATTAGAAAAAGTTGATATCTTAAGAATTAAGATCGAGTATTTATTTATTGAAATTAATCTAAAAGGTAGAATCAAAGTTAATTTATAATCATTACAAAAGTTTAAAATTTTCAATTAAATAGGCTTTAATTGAATAACGTGAAGTATTAATGATTAGAAGCAGGAAAATTGTGGTAGCAGTAATTAATTTTTTGTATATTTTACTTTCTAATCTAGAGAAAAATTTACTGTATTTATTTACGAATTTTAAGTGTTGTATCATACTATATGAAAAATTAAGGTTATTCTTTTATTTTGCATTATAACTTTTATTGGAAAATATATTTCAATATCTTCTACGACTCCGATCCTACCCTACTGTGTAGTTTGTATGGAAAATGAAGGTTGCTGCACTATAGCTTTTATTTATGAATTTTAAGTGTCACACCATACTTTATGAAAAGAAATAGTGTTTTTCGCCCGTGTGCATGTGAAAAACAAAATGTAGTATTTTAGCTTCACCCAATTTAAACGATCGAATTGCCACTTATATTTATAGGTAGTTTATAAGAGGAAACGTTTTCAAGAAAACATATTCCCAAAGTTTACATATACACCCTCTTAAAAGAATGAAATACTATTATAAAACTACAGTCGTGTGAAAAGAGGGAAAGTTAGTGATTCTATTAAAACTAGAAATCTAATACACACAACTCATATTTACAACTATCATTGCAATTTTCAGTGTAATTACATAGGACAAATTCATCACCATATGGGTTCATATTTGCTACCTGTAGATACATTAAGGTATGCAATTTACGAAGTATCAAATACATGTCTCCCGTGATGAACAACATTGCTTAATTTTCTCATATCAAACATCTTATAGGCAATAAACGCGAAAAAATAGATGATATCCTAGTGAAGTAGTGATATTGACATCACCCTTAATCCCAAATCTTATAGATTTCTCATTTTTCCTTCTTACAATTAGCAAGAACATTCAACTTATCATTTTTTCTTTTATCGCCACAAAAGCAGTAGAAAGTACAAAAAAGAAAGGGGGAAAATTTGAACCTGTGACCTACCTCAGTCTTAACCATTAGACCAACACATGTTTATACATCCTTGATTACATTCAACTTATCTGTTTAAAAACGATAAATTCAATTTAGATAAGTTTAGACGAACATACACAAGTCCACAATGTCACTATACCTCGCTCAGGCTCGAGAGTGGAGAGAGAAAAGAGCATCAATGCAATCCCCGGCTTTGCTAAGATATTACACTACTCGAACTGCTGTCGCAGCAGCTGCAGCAGGACTACTAACGCCCTTTTGTTCTTCCCCAATTTATTCAAAATCCCTAATTTCTCCTTCTTCTTTGCATTTCTCCGCCATGAAAGCTTCAACTACAACCTCTCAAAAACCTTCTCCTTTCATCTCCAATCTCACTCTTTCTCTCTCCTCCGCCTCCGATTCGATCAACTCAGTGGGGGACCCCACCTCCCACCTCGTCGTCGTCTCTTTCTACAAGTTCGCCGATTTTCCCGATCACGCCAATTTTCGTAACCCTATTAAGCAGCTTTGCCAGGATCTGGTAATTGTAATTCTATCTTCTTCTTTTTATTTGTTCCTTTAATTATCAAATTAAGAGTATGTTTGATTTGATGGAAAACATTTGCCGTGGAATACACAAATGAATATTAGTTTTCCGTTGTTTGGTTTGATGGAAAACTATTAAGCTAAGAAGAGGTTGGGAAGGAGAGAGCGGAGAGAAATGTTTATAAAGAGATGCAAAATATAGTCCGGTGGAAAACGCAAATGAATATTAGTTTTCCGTTGTTTGGTTTGATGGAAAACTATTAAGCTAAGAAGATGTTGGGAATGAGAGAGCGGAGGAAAATGGTTTTTCTAAAGGGAAATGTTTATAAAGAGATGGAAAATATATTCGTGTGGAGAACGCAAATGAATATTAGTTTTTCTTTGTTTGGTTTGATGGAAAACTATTAAGCTAACTAGCTAAGAAGAGGTTGGGAATGAGAGAGCGGAGGAAAATGGTTTTTTTAGAGGGGAATATTTATAAAGAGATGGAAAATGCAAATGAATATTAGTATTAAGCTAAGAAGGGGGTGATGGAGATGTTGGAAATGTGAGAGTGGAGGAAATTGGTTTTCCTTCGAATTTTGGAGGGAAATGTTTATAAAGATGGAAAATTCTTTTCCACCCTGGTTATCCATTTTAAATCCCTTGTCTAACCAAACAACGGAAAAACCTTTTCCTCCAAAAGAATCGGAGCCTAAGAGTTCCATTATAGTTCCCTTTTTGTTATGATTTCTAGGATATTCAGCATTTTAGGTTTTTTTTGTAGATATGTTGTAGATGTATACATTATAATGTTTGTATTGATTGTGAATTAGTTTTATTACTCAATGTTAGACTGTGGTATACATGGTTGTGTTGTATTATATATAGGGTTTTTGATTATGTGAAAGCTAAATTTGGGTTTTGTTGTTGCAATTGTTGGTAAAGTCTTTGATGGAGGTTATGAAGGAGAGAGGTAGTGGTGGTGTGAGTTAGTTGAGAGGTATGCGATTTGCTGAATCTGAAGCAATTAGTATGGAAAGGTAGATCAAATTATTGGGTTTATTCAATGATGAGTTTGGGTATGCTTTAATCAGAGAATATCCTTGAGTGTCGTAGGGAAGAAAAATTAGATGGAGCTGGCGGTAAAAGGAGGGGTCAGATGTCGGAGTATATGACTGTTGTTTTGTGTTATGATTAGTGATTGATGTGTAAGTGTTGCATATAAGGGAAAAAGGTACCACAATAGTTTGGCTTTTTAGGGCTTTAGATTGGGATACACTGACATTACATGTGATTGGACTAAGAAGATATAGTTGTAGCGAGATTGTTCTTTTCAACCCTTAAGTGGGAAAAGTTTTAGAACTAGCAGGATATAGCATAGGCAAAAGTTTGGTTTAAAATGCAATAATGCAGAAATTTTCTGTCTCATATTAGGATGGACTAGAGGATTTTGTGCAAGTGTATACATCTTAAATCTGGCCTTCTCTCCTAGCATAACCACGTGCTGGTGCTGACATCTGGAGAACAATGAACATTTATGATTTGTTTGTATTCTTTTGAAATATGGTTTGAATGCATGTGGTGGAAACATCAACAAACCGTAGTGTAACCAGAACCGTGATAGATTTCGACTGAAAATCAACTAGACTCGGTGATATCCCTTTCCCATAGTGGCATGAACTGATTTTGACATGAACAGATGGTGAACTTGAATTGTACACAAGTCGCTAACCCGATGTAACTTGATAATAATCCAGAAGGATCCAGGCTTTTAAGGTTGTTTTCTAAGTCTCTACCAAATAGACCGTGGCTCTAAAGATTGTTTGTTTGTGTACTTATACCTTCCCTGCATAGTCTATAGATTTATTTCGTTGGCTTGAGACACCTGGTATAAGAGTGAATTGCCGCAATAGAGGGTGAGAGCTTGATTTTTGAAATTGAATGCCCCTGACCCTTTTTCTTTGAAGTGGATTTTGATTGGCTCTTTGATTTGAGAATCCTTCAATTATCTTCCCCATCCACCTTAGTTTCTTCCTGCAACTTGCAAGGACTCTGTCTCCTCTTCACTTAACTTCTCTAGTCATCATGAGTCATGACGCAGTAGATTCCAATCCTTTCGAGACGAGTGAGTGTGATAATCAGTAACTAGTTTTCAACTAATGCTAAATGTAGGTTTTGGAAATAGCTTTGAGGCGAAGCTTTGGGATCAGATAAAATGCTCAAGTACAGGGAGTAAGTTCTCATCGGCTAAGTGGTTGTGACATTATTGATTATCCTTAATAAGAGTGATTTATGTAATTCATAATTATGATTACTGCCTTCCATTTGTCTTTGTCTGAGTTCGTTCAACTCATTTGTGTTGTGCTTACAATTTGTGGTCTATATAGCATCCAACACCGTGTTATAGTGTTGGACATTGGAGCAACCTTGATTTATTCCAAGATATGATCCCCTAAAACAACTCTTGCATTTCACCTATCAAAAAAGCTTGAAGAAGAAAAAGTTCCGATAAGGGCCAATAAATTCAAGAAAAATTTGTGGGATAGTCCAAAAAATATCATCTTGTTCTCATTGTTATTAAGTTGCTTTACATGATCATTGGTGGTTTTTCCAGGTGCCTTTTTCCGTTGCTTCGATTGATTTTAGTTTTGTCCTAAATTTACTCTATTTATGCCTTACCTGTCTGATATTGTTCAGCGTGTTTCAGGTGGTATCATTCTTGCACCAGAAGGAATTAATGGGAGCATATGTGGTCTTCGTGAATCAGTGGAACGCGTTCTTGAATTTATTCAATCTGATGATCGTCTGAAGGGCCTAAGGCAGATCGAGTCACCTGTGACTCCTGAAGATGAAGAAATACACCATGGACATACTAGCAAATCTCCTGTTGGCGCTGGAGAAGATGCACCATTTCGATGGGATCATGTTCGGGTCAAGCTAAAGAAAGAGGTAAACTTCTGGATGCATATGCAGTGAATTGTTTCTAATGAGATTGTTGCTTATGCGCTACTATGTGTGTGTGTTCACGTATTTGCAGATTGTCTCTCTTGGAATGCCTAGTGTTTCTCCCACGGAGAGAGTTGGAACTTACATAAGCCCTAAAGAGTGGAATGAATTGATCAGTGACCCAAATACGGTAAAAAATATATACCAGTAGTTTTTGTTTGACAAGTACGTAGAGAATGTGCAACGGGTATTTTCTTCAGTTATGTAGATTTGAAGTTGTCTGTTTCAAACTATTCGTATTCCGTTATCACTCCGCCAAAGTAATTCTATATTAAAAATATGTATATCATTCTCTGCATCCACTTAAAATTGGTCAAATTTATTATCAGGATTTGCTGTAAGCGTCCTGATTTTGGACATCACATACGTGGTTAAGCTTATTGTAATTTTGCTTCTCAGCAGATATTCTAGTCTGTTTGATTCAGTATCAAAATCAAGTTAAACTGATACCATAGTCAGAAAGTGGACATCATCCTCTGCATCTGCTTAGAAGTTAGTCAAATTATATGATAGAATTTTCTACAACTAATTTGATTTTCACCAGAGACTTTGAGACCGATTTTCCTCAGTGGTCTAGTGATAAAATCAGGTGATAACTAATTGCCAATGTTATCTAATTCGCTAATTCCCCACAAAATACAATATGTTATGTGCAAATCTTTCAGTGGTACATGGTGCAAATGTCACACTTCTGCATTGTGCAGTAGGTTATAGTTGCGAAGTATGTCACACCTGTTTTAAGTACCTTTTAGTTGAACCGGCACTCTATCAAGTTCACTTACAGCTTAAAATCTGTAGGAGAAATGATTCGAGAAATGAGATATAAACTCATTGCATGAATTAGTCCAATACAAATCTTAAAGTCTGTCGAAGTTCTCTTTCCCCTTTTTTGTCTCTATTGATTTTGAAGAAACCATCAACAACTTCCTCGTGGGTTAATGGTAACTGCTTTAGTTTAGTTTGATTTTATTGATTTTTGAAGTAATGTTACAAATATGCATTATAAACTATCTTAGGTGGTCATCGACGTGCGGAACACTTATGAAACCAGGATAGGCAAATTTAAAGGAGCAGTTGATCCATGCACAACTGCGTTCAGAGAATTTCCTTCTTGGATAGAAAATAATTTCCAATTGGCTGGTTCAGACAGCCTGCCATCCCAGGAGGTGCACGGAAACAGAAGTGAATGCCAAGAGAATATTGAAGGAGGTAAGACACCACCTCGGGTTGCCATGTATTGCACTGGTGGGATTCGGTGCGAGAAAGCTTCTAGCTATCTCTTAAGCAAAGGCTTCGAAGAGGTAAGCGCTCTTTTCTGCAACTTTGTTTCTTAAATATTAGAGACCAAGTTCAATACTTAAATGAACTCTTCCTGCTTGCATAAGCTTTGCTTTCACGGAAAAAAAAAATGAATCTTGTAATGGTTGCATATTAAAGCTCTATTACAATGGCCATCCAAAATAAAGCTCCATTACTCTGTGTTTCGATGTCTTTTCATGTTGCATGTATCATTCTCAAATGTTAGACCAAGGAAAAAATATTGATTGCTTCGCATTGGTGGTTTTGCCAAATAATACTCAAACAAGCTATCACTTCATAGCTGTTAATGTCAAATTTCATTAATATTATTTTTGCTCCCTCAAGGTTTCTTTGACTTGGTCATTCTGATGATATGCCAGGTTTATCATTTGAGAGGAGGGATTCTTAAATATTTGGAGGAAGTTCCCGAATCGGAGAGTTTATGGGAGGGAGAATGCTTTGTCTTTGACAAGCGGGTCTCTGTGGATCACGGGTTAGCCCAGGGCACTTTTAAACTTTGTTATGGCTGCAAGCAACCGGTGAGCGATGCTGACATGGAGTCCCCTGAATACGAGTATGGGGTTTCTTGTCCTTACTGTTTCTCGACAAAATCGGAGGAAGAGAAAGAGAGAGCACGAGCTCGGCAAAGACAATTCGAGGTTTGGGGCGTCATTGGTGGTCCAGACAAGGGACGTCGACCGACACATAGTACAAATGATTCACAAAGAGGCAGACCAGGCAGTATTTCTCAGCTGTCACAATCTGTTTAGGTTAGCTGGAAATGTGGAGTGAGGGAGACGTAGATTCTAGTCCCTTTTTTCATCTTTCAATTTTGTAAGGAATTTAGCCTACTTGGAACAGTAAGCGAAAATTTGTCTGATTATTGAACGAGACAAGTTAAACGAAGTGTAAGAGTTAAGCTGAAAGTACAAGTTTAGACTCTTTATCCAAAGGGAAGGGTTTGACGGTTAGCAACTTAGCATTCTTCGTTTTGGCCAACTCCTTTTTCTTATTCCTTTGTTGTGGTTACAATTTACTATTTATCAAGAAAACAGAAACACGAACAAATTGTTCCCATTCTTCCTAGTTGAGAGTCCTGAGGTATTGTGTGTGCATTTTGAGCTTCGAAAATAGGTTGCTAGAAGTATTTTGGAAATTATTCTGGAGACTAGTATTTTGGGCCATCATTATTATTTTTATTATAATTATTATTATCATCATCATCCTTTAGGTATTTAAGATGAAAAATCCTACTAAATTAGCATCTCTCACAAGTATAATTAGCCTGGTATGCAGGTAGAATCCTTGAAAGGAAGGAGTTGGTAAGAGAAACCTTGTCCCAAAAGAGCCTTCAATGGGGTTTGATCCCATGACCTTCAAATCATAAGATTAAATATTATTTGATTTTTTATATTTTTTGGCTATTAGTATTAGACCTAAGGAAGTAGAAAGCGTATTGTGTATAGAGCTTATCAATACTAGCCTGCCCGAATTTGAAAAATCAGCGGGCTCGGACACCAAAATGTGGCCTGAAGTTGGGGTTTAGTCTTGTACTTGGCGGTCTGACTTCATTTCTGATTGTGGGCAATATTATAGGCTCATATTTTGGCCCGGCTCAGTCCGACAATTAGAGCCTTTATAATTCCCCTCCTCATATGTACGCTACACTGTAGTAATGAGAAATAAATGAAATAATGAAAATTGTCCCTGCTCGGCCTACTTATGTTTTCTTAACTTTTCCATTTGTTTCTTAACAATTTAGGTCAATAATCCGATACTAAAACAAACAAAGCAACATCAACCAATGAATTGTGGCTAATCACCATATTTTATTACTCAGTACTGCAGCGCAACGTACGTATGAGGAGGGGAAACATAAAAGTTTTAATTTGCCGAGTCGGGACAATATATTGGCCTGCAATATTGATCACGTTCCAACCCGAAATTAAATGGGGTCGCCAAGTCCAAGACCAAACCCCAACTTTGGACCACATTTTGGTTCCCAAGCCTACTGATTTTTTGGTCGGGCTCGAAGACCAAGCTAGTCTTGATTAGCTCCACACGCAATATTAGGAGTGCTTAACGCACGAGCCGAGCCTGAATTATACGAGGCTCGGCCTGTGAGCTCAATAAGTGAAGCTCGGCTCGATTCGAGCTCGTGAACTTCTCTCAAGACTCAAGTTCGAGCTTGATTTGAGACAAATTAAGAATAAAGATCTTGCTGAATTATAGACTAGATTCAATAAGTATCATGAAGAAATATATTTTATTGGGATATTCTATATGGTGGCCTCCAAGTTTCACTTTTTCTACATGGTGGCAAAGCAAAAAAAAAAATATTATACAAAGTGACTCCTAGCTTGAGGAGATTCTACATAGTGACCAATTTTTAGTAATTAATGGTTCAATAACTAAACCCTATCCTTTCTCACTTAGCCCAATACCTTATCACTACCAACCAACCACCAGCCATGGCCACCACCTTCTTCTTCCATAACCATCCACTGCCGCGACCAATCTCTGGTACCGCCTTCTTCTTCCATAACCATCCATCGCCGCCACCTTCTTCTTCCACAACCAGCCACTGCCACCACCTTTTTTCTTCTCTCTCTTCGGATTCTCTCTATGCGAATTCAGTTGGGTGGGTTTATGGGTTTGTGGTGAAACCGGATTTGTGGGCGGTGGGTTTTGTGGGTAAGGGGTTTCGGGGGTGGGTGAATAGGATTTGGTTTCGTAAGTTTGTGAGGGTGAGGTTTCAGGGTGTGGTTTTGCGGGGTGGGTTTCCGGGTCAGTGAAGAAGCTGGATCTTTAATTTGGGTGGTGGGCTTCGGCAAGGTGGTGGGTTTCGTGGGTAGAGGGTTTGTGGGTGTGGGGTTTTGTCGACGCGGGTTTGCGGGGGTGAGTTTCGTGGGTGGTAGGGTTTCGTCAGGCGGTGGAGTTTGGGTTAGGGTTAGGGTGGTGGGGTTTGGGTCAAGGTGGTGGGGTTTGTGGGTGAAGTTGGGTGCTTGGGTTTTGTGGGGGTTCTCGGGGAGGTGGGGTTTGCGTGGGAGTGGTGGTTCTTTGGATGGGTAGGATAATGGTTGGGTGTTTGTGGTGATGGTTTGGTTGTTTTGTGGTTGAGGTTAGGATAGGTTAGCCCACTAAGGTCACTAGGTATAATTTCTCAAAGTTGAGGGTCACTTGGTATAATATTCTTTTTGACCTGCCACCACATAGAAAACTTAAAAATAAGAGGCCACCATATAGAACATCCCTATTTTATTTCGTTTTTACATGCTAACCAAATGAATTGCTTACAAATATACATTAAAAAAAATCAACAAACTACATCTCATACAAAAAGAAAAATCATGAATTATTCAATGTAAAAAATTGTATAAAAAGATACATATAATAACTTTTTAAAGTGTTTTAGCATAGTAATAAATTTTTATAGGCTTTAAGTTATATATTTTTTTTTTATATGAAATAATAATCGAGCCTGTTCATGAGCTTTGGAGCCGAGTTTGGCCTAGTTAGGCTTGGCTCGCTAAAGTCTCGAGTCGAGCCTGAATCTGAGCTGGGCTACCACGAGCCCGGCTTTGACCGAGTCAGATCTGAATTGTTTGCGAATAGATCGGGCTCATTATCACCCCTTCGCAATATATTCTCCAAAATAAATTAATTAACTAAACTACTAGTATGGCCATAAAAAAATAAGCTACTAATATGAACCGACCTCATGTAAATTTAAGTTGGAGACAAAAACATTATACGGATTACGGAGTACTTGAATAAAGACTACAAACGGGGAAAATAAATCACTCTCTTTCCCTAAAAAAAATAAAAATAAATCACTCTCTTTATTTCAAGAATCACTCTCTTCATTTTAAAAATCACACCCATTATTGAAAAAAGAAAGTGAGTAAAAGAGAAAGTTCCAAAGAGATAGAAACAAGGATTTTTTTATTTTAATAATGCAACTTTTTTCACGTTCGCAAATAATAAGCTAATCTTTGGCTTATTCTCTAATAAAACAGCCTTTATAGTCGAGGTTCCTACAGTAGGAACCTACTATAATAGGTTGCACCGTCCACGTGGCAATATGACCGTTGGGGGGAGTTAATTGCCCTCTTTATTTACCAACCTTTCCCTTTTCACCCACCTTTCGTTTACCCACCTTCCCCCTACCTTCTTCCTCCTTGAGTTTTTAGCTTCACGGAAATTTGCAGAAAAATTCCCCCCTCAAAAATTCATTCCACTAGGGGAAAAAAACGAAAGGGCTGCGGTGCAAGGGCTGCGTTTTCTGAAAAACGCAACCCTTAATAGTGAAAGGTTGTGGTTAGCCAAAAAAAACTGCAGCCCTTCGTATAAGAAGGGTTGCGATCAATGCAAAAAACCGCAACCCTTTTAGTGAAGGGCTGCGGTTAGCCGAAAATCGCAACCCTATAAGTAATAAAGGGCTGCGGTTTTTGGGCTAACCGTAGCCTTTTATGGGATTTTCTTTAAATTTTATTTGAAAGGAAGGAAAAGTATTTAGGCTTAAAATGTTAAGCGTGTATTTCACACAATCTCCTTCACTCATTCTCTCTCTCTCCTTGTCGACCTTCACGCCACTCTCTCTCCTCATTTCACCTTCACGCCCTATCTTCCCTCTCTCTCTCCTCTTTACAATTGCAAGTTCCGTCGTCTCTTCCGCCGCCAAACACAGATCTCTCTCCTCTTTCCGATCTTCTCTCACAACTAAATTAAACTTACTCTCTTTTTTTCTACTAATTTTCAATTTCAAATTTCTCTCAAAAACCCTCGTAATTGAAATCCCTTACAATTTATATATAGAAGATCGCTAATTTGGTACAATCGCAACAACAACAATTGCAGCAACAACAACAACATCTGAAACGGCGTCGACCGTTCAGCTTCTCTCTCTCCTCTCATCTTCACGCCTCAACTTCTCTCTTCCTCCTCTCATCTTCTATCTTCCTCTAACCCTCTCAATCACCTCTTAACCCAACGACGTCGACCGTTCGACAAGATACCGGCGGTTCGCCAGATGCAAAAATCGAACGTCGTTTCGCGAATTAGGGCATCAAGACTTTATAGTTCTTGGAATGCGTCTGGTCCTTCTCTCTGATCCTTCCAATGCGTCTGGTCTCTCTGGCCTCCTCGTTCTCCCGCAATCCTTCGAGTTCGTCGTCTCTATATCATCTATCATGTTTCTTTGTTTTTGTTGTTGATTGTTTTTGTTTGATTTTTCATTTTTTAGGGCGATTTATTTGGGAGAGACGTTTTGCAGCTATATTAGTATTAATAAGGTCAATTTTGTTCCAGTTTTCGTTCTCCTCGTTTTTGTTCCGGTTTCGAGGTTTGAGATATTGCTATTAAGGTCAATCATTGCTTTTTTTTGTTGTTGTTAATTTTGTATACTTACAAATTTGATTTTGAGTGTAAAATGTTGTTGTTTTCTTGTTGTTTTGTGATTGAATTAATGAATGTGATAATCGGTGAATTTTGCTACATTACTGCTAATAAGAGTTCAAGTTTCTGTTTCGTTGATTATGAGAGTAAATGTTGCTATTTTGTTGTTTGGTGATTGAATGAATGTGATGTTCGGTAAATTTTGCTATGATCGTATTGAAAATAGCTCCAGTTTCGAGGTTCAAGATACTTAGAAATTTGATTGTGAGAGGTTAAATGTCAGTTTGTGATTTTGTTATAATTTTATCAGTTTGGAATTGATTTTCTGTCACTTTGACATAAAAATGCAAAAAAAAAATATTTTTATTTTTTATTTTATTTGGGGTCCAAAAGGGCTACGGTTTAGGCCCAAAACTGCAGCTCTTCCAAAACTAAAGGGCTGCGGTTTTGAGCCTAAACCGCAGCCCTTCACGTTTGCCAAAGCGCTGCTACGGAAAGGGCTACTGGCCAAAAACGTACCCATGAGGGTTGTTTTGACAGCAACCCTTCCTTATTTTTCCACTAATGTTCTTTTTAAATTGACCCCAAAAAAATCATTAAATCACCCAAAATATGGCAGGAGGAGGAAGATCATATTCAGCTTCTTCTTCAAATTCAAGAGGAGTAGTGTACTGCAAGTGTGGTGGAATTGTGGTTGTACGAACACTGAAACATGAACCCAATATTCGGAGGAAGTTTCATGGATGTCCTTTATCGCCCGTTAGTGTTAATTAAAATTTTGACCAATCACCAGAACTTTTGTAGTTAATTAGGGTTTAATTTGTTAAATTGGATTTTTTTGTAGGATTCAAAGTGTGACTTCATGAGGTGGATTGATGAAGGTAATTTCACAAACGAATTGGATGACCTTTCGATTTCGCCTTCTAGATTGAGATGTAACTATATGAGAGTTGGAATATGAGTTGAAGTTGAAGGATGACAAAATAAAAAAAAAATACAGATCAAAAAGAAGAAATTGGAGGAAATCAATCAGGAGCTGAACATGAACCTAAGCCAATTGCGCATTGAGAGGATTAATTGTGCTGCAAGGACTGAGAATAATTTACCAATGGTGGCTTTTTTATATGGATATTTTTGCAATTGTGTTGTATAACCTAAAGTAATGTTGTGACTTGTTGTGTCTTTGAGTGTTTTACCTACATTTGGTGAATATATGACACCTTAACCTAAATTGGTGAATGTATTACACCTTTTATAATGACTAATATGTGAGGAACTTAGCATTTTAGCTTGAATACAAGTCATTGCAATTAATAATGTTGATAATGTCAAAATAAATTCAAGACTTAATGCCACAAGTCATAATGTCATACAAGTCAAAAAAAGTAAACCCGATGCATAATGTTTCCAAAAGACTATTGTCTTGCAAAATGCCACAAGGCTTCCAAACTGATAAAAAAAAATCCTAATCATAAAGACTACTGAGTAGGCTGATGGACAGTTGATATATATACTTGGCTTCATTATGAGCATGAAGCTTCAAGGTGAGGCATTGATCTTTGTGTAGTAGACTGATATGGCTGCATGAAACAACATTAAAATACATTAGCATCATAACAAAAAACTCCACATATAGCAACAACACAAGCGACAAAAAAAAACTTACATCAACTACATGGCCAGCATCAGATGTAAAAAAGACACCAAGACCTGCAGGTACTTGACTCCTACCCCTTCCCCTGTCTCTACTAGCACTACTTGCTCCCCTGCCTCTTGTTCCCCTCCCTTCCACCATCATTGTTAGCACCCCCGGTACCCCTGCCTCTTCTAGAACTAGTTGTTTTCCTCCCTCTTTGTTCATCATTATTAGCTTCCCTCCCCCTGCCATTAACTCCCCACTTTCTTCTAGTTTGTAAAGTAGATCTTCCACCACCACCCCTTGACCCGATTCCTCCTAGAATCATTCTTCCATTCCTACCCAACTGGCTTGGTTGGGCTGTTGCATAATGATGAGGTGCTACTCTTGTTGTTGCGTTTGTTGTGGTCACTACTGCTGTTGTTGTTGATGTTGTGGGCATTGTTGTTGCGTTTGTTATGGTCCCTACTGCTTTTGTTGTTGATGTTGTGGGCATTATTGTTGCGTTTGTTGTGGTCAATACTGCTGTTGTTGTTGATGTTGTGGCCATTATTGTTGTTGTTGTGGCCAAGGTTGTTAATGTTGTTGTTGTGTTTGTTGTTGCCCTGCTTCCAGGTGGTTGGCCATCATTTATGGGCCTTCCTTGGGGCTCTTTGGAGGTGGTGCAGGAGGAGTAGCAGTGTCTTTGTTTGGGCACTTCCTCTTATTATGACCCGTATGTTGACATATGTCACATGTCATTTCTATGCCAAACCTTCTCAATACACCAGGTTTCTTGGAGTCTTCATAAGGATCTTTCCTCCTATTTTTTCTAGGTCTTCTCGGACCTATTTTTATAGGAGGAGGAATGAGATCTGAATCCACCTTTGGTGCATGCCTTTCACCTACACAGGGGGGAATTGACCTTGCAACCAAGTACACAAACATCTCATTAAATAACTAAATTCACTGACTTTTAAAAAAGAGATTGAATGTAATAGTTGCTTACCTCCATAGGCTAACAAATAAACATCTCTACTATAACACTTGTCAACATAGTCCTCTGCTTGCTTGTTCAAGAAAAAGATGCATGCTATGGCATGACAATATGGAACATCCATCATCTCCCACATATTGCAAGTGGATGTCATTGCTTCAAGATCAACAACCAACTGATCCAAGAAATAGCTGACATTGAACATTGTATCTGTTGAAGGCATCACATCACATTGAGGTGCTTTACTTTTTTTGTTTTTTCAGTAGCACCTGAATTCTTGGACACAATGAGGAAGTACATTTCTCCATTTATTTTCTCTTCAACACTAGTTTCTGCATTAGTGCTGCTCTAATTTTCTCCATCTTTTAAAGTAAATGCTTTGTTCTTGCATTAATTATGTAGCCTTTGAAAGTTTTTGCCATGTTGTTTGTCACTGCATCACTTTTCATCCTACAATCCATGAAATCCCTACAAAACACCTTTGGGTGTGAGCTACAAAAGCATATGCAACATGCTCATTGATCTCCCTCAATTCTGCCAGAGCATCCTCATAGTCAGTGATATTGTAGGCTTTAACTATTTTCCAAAATGCAAGCTTGATTCATATCCCTTGAATTGTCTTTGCCATAATGCATATATATGTCTAGCACAGTGACGATGCTCAGCTTTTGGAAGAATTGTTGACATAACATGCAAAATAGCCTAAAAGGGAAAACAAGGTCTTAGCACTAAGATGAATGTAATATGATAATGATAATACATTTGGATGGATGAAATGAAATAATTACTTACAGGATGTTCATCATACACTATTGCAACATCATCACCATCTCCAAGCTCCAAATAGTTTTGTAGGAGCACAAAAAACCAGCCCCATGACATGTTATTTTCACCTTCCACCACAACCGATGCAATTGGGAACATTTGTTCATTCCCATCCCTTCCCACTGCAGACAACAATTGTCCTCCCAAGAATTTTTTAAGAAAACATGCATCCACACAAATGATTTTCCTACATCCTTGCAACCAACCAACTATCAACCCTTCAGAACATGTGAATAGCCTCTGGAATACAGGTGGACCATCACTTATGGCAACATCAGTCACAAAATCTAATATGGTCCCTGGGCTGCTAGCTTTCAATACTTGTGTATATGGCACAATCTTATTGCAATGCTCATGCATACTACCATGTAGCAACTTATGGGCTGCATATTTTACTTTGTATGCAAAATCTCTTTTCACCACAACCTTAAAACCTCTCTTAATGGTCTCTCTAATCTCTTTAGCTGGCCAATGTGGCCTACACTTGAATATATCTAAGAATTGAGTAGTAATCCAACTGGATTTCAGTTGCCTATTCTTAGTCATATTCCTATTGCAAGTGTGTATATCATTAACAGTTCTAACAACAAATGTGGACATCCTACTATCCCAAGCATCATATAAGTAAAAAGGACACCCTTTTAAGCAATATATTCCTACTTGTTGTTTTCTATTCTTATTACTTAAACCAACAGTTACATTCCTTTCTTAATAAATTGCATACTTGGCAATAACTTGTTTAAAGTCATGCTTGGAAGGAAATCTCTGACCTACCTTCCACGTGAACTTGGAGAAGTCTGTGTTGGAGCTCACAAGCACTGGCCTTCTTCTTTTTCTTTCCTCCAAAGTCATATCTTCATCATCATCACTTGTGTGGGGTGTTAAAATTTCATCATCACTCTCCTCATACTCAACTGACATACCCACTGGCAGGATTAGATGTTCCCTCTTCTCCTTCCTTGCTAGGTTGATGGACCCCTTGCTCTGTCCTTTCAAGCCCTTCTGATGCCTCTCTTTGCAGTTGATCAAAAATCTCTTTCAACTTCTTATTGCATTCTTTCACCTTCACCCTAACATCAAAATACTCCTCATCACTATTATCAGAATCCAACCACTCATCTTCAAATTCATCTTCCCTTAATTCAGGCTCATACTCCTCACTTTTAGGTTCAATTAAATCTAACTCAGTTTCCTCACCATCATCAACTTACTTATTGTTTTTAGGTGGTTTGTATGCAGGGTCACTCACACCAGTGTCATCACCAGACAAATCTGAAATATTGAGCTAATCTTTAATATTCAGCTCATTTCCATAACCTTCTGAGCCCAGTTTTGTGTTCCCAGCAGAAGTGAAAGGAAGAGAGGCAGTGTTATGCTTTAAACGTGAGATAGGATCAGTGCTTAGGGTTGGTTGGAAAAAGGGAGGTTCATTTGTTTTTTTTTTTTGGCTTCTTGTTGAGGTGGAAGGTTCTATGTGCAAAGCTAGGGTGGGGCCAGGTACTTGGTGCAAATTTGATGTGGAATCATGTGAGATAGGCTGACTGTTTAAGATTGGGAAGGATAATGGCTGGTGCTTTGGCTTTTCTTTTTTTTTGTTGAGGTGGAAGGTTATGTAGGGTCAAATTTGAGGGGTAAAGTTGATGTGAGTTCATTAGTCTTAGGTGGACTTCCACTAGTGTTGTCAACAACTTTCTTCCTAGGACTAAATCTCACATGTTCTGGTCCCCTCCTTATAGTCAACTTCTCAGGTCCTGTTTTTGGTGGATTTTGAGCAATGGGATTCAAATGGCTTTGTGGAATAGGAGGGGTCAGTGTAAAGAACAATTAGTAAACCCTTCTTAGTGTGACATATATAGATGTCAATACACATGTTCTCCTGACAAATGCACCCATCTCTAACACCTCATCATCATGATACAAATGTCTTAACCCAGTGTTTAAGGGCAGTCGTGGAATCAAGTAAAACATCCCAAAAAATTTCGGGTATTCACCACATTTCTTCCCTAACTCCTCTAAGTACCAGTAGCACAACTCATCAGGATCTACACTAAATGTCCGTACTACTCCACCTTCATAAACCATATCACCCCTCTTATCATTATTTTTAAAATCACCACCATGACAAACTTTTAAGGTCACATTATCCATCCTACCAGTTAAATCAAAAAAATTAAAAGATTGCAAATTTTTCAATCCCAAGCACAGCTTAACCAAATTCAAAAATTTAAGGACTTAAAGATAAAGGTTCAACAAAATTGTCTCCAATTACTCGAATTTCTAGCCAATTTGTTCACAGCTCCACCAAATCAAGCTCCACCAAATTAAGCTTCACGAATTGCATCAACAACGAAATGCGAGAAGAGAGAGAAATGCAAGAAGATAGAGAATTATGAGAAGAGAGAGAATTGCAAAAATAGTGAGAACTCACCTCACTATGTTGATTGCATGGAATTGATGAGAGAGAAAGCTTGAATGTCACTAATGGAGGAAGAAAGAGATTTAGTTTTTTTTTCTATTTTTAATTTTCTGAGTAAGTCAACTCTTCGTTTTTTTTGTTTGTTGAGGATTTAGGAGGGAAAGAAGTCAATTAATGAGGAGTAACTTGTTCAACAGGTTAATGGTAAATTATACCCAATGTAGGAACCCCGACTACAAAGGTTGTTCTATTAGGGAATAAGCCAAAAGTTAGCTTGTTATTTGCGAACGTGAAAAAGGCTGCATTATCAAAATCAAAAAATCCCAAAGGTTAGCTTGTTATTTGCGAACGTGAAAAAGGCTGCATTATCAAAATCAAAAAATCCTAGAAACAAAAGTTAGATATTTTGTATTTCTCGAAGAAAATCAACATTTTTTTGCAAGTAACCCACAACTTCCTCTTTCATACTTGTAATTCCTTCAGTTCTTAATCAACTTATGAAAATTTGTTGTTTGCTTTTCGAGTTATTAGTGTTTTTACGGTTGTTTTTTTATTGTTTGTTCAATTTTCTCATTGTTGTTGAAATTCTTGGTGTTATTTTTTTATGGATCTTTGTAAAATTGTAACTCTAAAAGTTGCTTGGGTAAAATGATGAACGCTTTTTTTTTTTTTGAAATTTTGATGCTCTTGCTGTTTTTTACTGTATTATTGTTGAAATTCATGCTGATTCCCTTACTAGTCTTTGTGAAATTGTAAATTTTTAGAAAAATAATTACGGTTTAAAATTTTCTTATGAGAAGGGTGTAGGCATAAAAATTTTAATATATGCCACGTCACACATTTAGTTGACCCGTTAAAGCCTTCAAGACAAATGTTGACTTTTATTTATGAGTGATCATATAAATTAAAAAATTTAGGCTTACTATTAAACTTGGCCTATTTTAATTAAATCATTTATTATTGGGTCATGGACTCATTAAATGAAAGTTGGACTCTTAATAGAGTTATGTCCATGAAGCCCATGAGGCAAGACAAATGGAAACCCTAGGATTCTCCTAACTCTATAAATAGAGCTCTCCTCACTTGCAAGGGGAGAAGGATAGAAAACTAAAAAAAAGGAAGAAAAGGAGAAGAAATCAGACTCCAGAGCCAGCAAGGAGAAAAACATAAGGCACATCCTAAACTTCTCAAGTAATCAACATCCTTGATCTTATCCTTGAACAAGATCAAGCATGAAGGCCCTTATTCATGAAAAACAAAGTTGTTCATGAATTACAAAGTTCAAATACACGTGGAGATTTAATCAGAGGATTAAAACATTAGAGATTGTAACCCAAAAATACAAAATTAATAAAATATTATTTTTTTCACATTTTTTGACTCTCTATTTTGCAGATCTAAAATTTGTGTTTACAAAGGGAAATATGCATTAAGGAATAACTTGTAGAAATTACGCGTATTTGGTAAGATGATGAATTTTTCTTTTCTTTTGAATTATTGATATTCTGCTCTTATATTTTATTATTTTATTTTCATATTTACATTGTTGTTGAAATTGTTATTTTTCGGTCTTTGAAATCTTCACTTTTTTTAATGGGTCTTAGTAATAAAGTAGTATATAAAAGGATGAAATTTTCTTTTCTTTTGAATTGTTGATATTCTGTTGTAATTTTTTTTTAATTATTTTATTTTCATATTTACATTGTTGAAATTCATGTTGTTATCATGTCTTTGAAATCCTCACTTTTTTTTCTTAATGGGTCTTAGTAAGAACGCAGTGCATGCTTTTAGAGGTAATGAACCTTCCCTTAATTTAATGGGAATCCCAAAGATGTTTTTGGAAGAGACATAGCTATACTTTTGGATTATTATCATTAGCATTGAAGGGGAACATGAATAAGAGACCTGAAGTATGCAGATGTTAATAATTACTGTATCTTATTTTGACTTTGATAACAGTTTCATAAGCTTTTGCTAGGTAGAATTTTGATCTTATTGATTATTTTACTTGATTGGTAATTGATTAATTTTGGTTGGTTTTGTTCCTTGTTAGAATGGAAATGCTACGCACAACGACATCGTGGGATCTTATTAGCATTTTGGTTGGTTCGATTGGTTGTTCATCTTATTTTCGGACAACCAATGTTGTGAAGGAGAATACAACGTCTCCCTCGTTCACCCTCATTGTTGAGGAGTTTAATGATCATGGGTAGGAGAATGAGGTTTGTGAGCAACATATGTTGTCAAAAGTAAATCCACTTGTGTGCAAATTGAGAAAAGATCCTGGATCTTCTCACTTTGAATTTGTTTTGGCAACCAATAAAATTTTGTTGGAGGAAAAAGAAGGCATGAAGGTCAACCGGGTATTTACAATGGGTGAGAAGAAAATGTCTGTTCAAATAAAATTTGTTCCCGATAATGTAGAGATGAGAGAAAGATACTTAGATGAGGTATTAGGTAAGATGAAAGAATTAACTATTTTCTTCAGTAATGTTGACTACAGTAGTTGGAAATCTACAAAGTTCAATAATCCTTCCATATTTGAGTCTCTAGCACAAACATTGACTATGACACTAAAGGTTAGGGACTTGGCAATTAGTTTCTTGGATGATCGAGTTGCAGTAAATCAACAAAGACAGTTTCAACAAAGACACTTGTAACCACTGGACCTTCTTCAAGTGCAAAAGCGAATCTGATTGCGGCCAGTACTAACTACCTCAGATATGATGTGTATGTTCTTTAATTGCCATCAACTTTCAAGACATCCACAATAAATAAGTTGTTGTTCTTGGTGAAAAATAGGAGCATCATAGTAATTGAAGATAGTCCTAATTCTTTTGAGATAAATGACAATGTCACTCTAAGATTTACTTATATATATTACTAACTATTGTATATCTTGCAGCTCTCCCACTGCATGGAAAATTTTAACTTTTGCTTTGGCATGGAAAGACTAGTCGTGTATAGTTCCAATAGCTTAATACCAATTCCATGTCCAAAATTTGCTGACAAAGCATTTCACATGGATGAACATGCACAGCTCAACAAAAATCAGAAGAAAAAAGGCTGAAGAAAAAGATGAAAAGCAAAGAAGTCCTAAAGAATGAGTTGTTTAACTCATTTGCTACAAAAGTACAGAGTGTATGATCCAATTTCTCTCTTTGGCAGCAATTTTCTTTTTGTGTCTAGCAACAATTAATAGATATAGGCAAGTACTAATATCAGCAACATACTGTCCTGTTCATAACAATCATAAAGTCTAAAAGGTCATTAAGTGATTCTTCAAACTCCCTTTTTCGATTACTTTTCCAACGATGTAAATGTTATCACTTTTTGGACTTGTTCAAACTACTCCTCCGTGAGTATGTGAATTTGAGATGACATGTTATGTGATTACTATTTTTGTAATAATTGCTTTGATTTTTTTTTTAAATTTTATGATTTTAGAAAATTTTCTTTTTCTTTATCTTATATAATGTTATTATTTTTCCTAATATTAATTCCTGAACTATATTTCCTTTCATGATAATTTCATATTAATAATAATTTTAATATAATCTTATAATTTTAACCTAAGTTGGCTGAAAACTTTTGTATGAAAAAAAATCATTTTTCAAAGTAACCGGTTTTCGGACCGAAAAAAGTCGAGTTTAGACTAAAGGACCGAAAAATCGGATTCCAAAATTTTGAGGATCGAGGACTGAACCGGCAGCCACGCATTAATCTGGGCAAAGCAATAAAACTTCAATAGAATATCAATCAATACGGATGTTGTGAACCTAGTCTGATATCTCCAATCGCCCGGAACACATGACATTACAGTTCAACATACTATTGAGGACATCAAGGTGATAGCCAACAAAACGATTGGTGTAGGATTACAAAAGTAGACCGATCACAAGTGCAATAGACTCACGAATTGACGGAACAGTGTCACAAATCTAAAATGACCGGTTATTTCTCTTTAAGTTAGTTTTTTTCTTCGATGTCAATTTTTTTTTGTGAATTTGATAAATATTTTGTTTAATACAACATTTCGTCGATTCTAATGTACTCTTTAATAGTTTATCTTTCTTTGAAGTATTGCTTTACTTTCTCTTATGTTACAGTCAAAATGATACACCAGTACACCACAAGATCTATTTTGGCAATGCATCATTGAACTTTTCCTACACTAATAATGATTCAAAAAGAAATCTCAAGTGCTTATTCCTTCAACCCCTTCTATCTTCTTATCTTATGCACATGGTACGTTTAATGATAAAGACAATTCAACCTTACATATGTCACAAAACATGGTGAATATATTATTGTTTTATTATCAACGAGAGTTGGCTCAAGTGGTAAGCAACTTGATGTCGCTTAAGGGAGGTCTCGAGTTCGAGCCTTACCGTATGCAGAAATTCTTGTTGGAAGACGCACCCACCAAAGTCAAATGTGCAACCGAGTCGGACTCAGATGTAGTCAGAGCAAAGCTCCGGTGAACCGGGTGGGAAACCACACAAAAAAAAAAATCGTTTTATAAAGAGTTACAAAAAAAAACTAATAAATATTGTATATATGGTATTTCCTAAGTCTTATATATAAATGAGGTTTATCAAAAAAAATAAAAATAGAAGAAAGCTTGTAATCGGATTATCTAATCCGGGTGGGCCAAAATTTCATGCGCTCGTTGTAAACACGTCAAAAAAAATTTGCTAATTAATTTACAAGGAAGCAAGGATTAATTTGCTAATTAAATCTATTTTTGGATTTTTGAAAGATCGATTACTAGGTCTAATGTCCAAGATAACTAGAAAATTGACAAATCAAATTAACAACACAAATGATGGAGATAAATCAAGGATAAAGAAACTAGGGGATTAGGGAGATTCACAAATCAAATGATCCAAAAATCCAACATCAAAATAAAGGGGAAAACCTATGAGGGAATCACAAGGGAAAATCATGCACTTAGGAACTCTAATTACTCTCTCGAGCTAATTAGAGGAGTTTAATTAGTCAATCATGACCTATTTTCAAATTTCCATGGCATGAACAACTAATCTAGCTAAATCAAGAACAACATGATAAATCAAACTTTCTTAAACTAGAAAATGCCTATTTTCATGGAAATCTTAGTCTAGCAATCAAGCTTAGTCTATTCCTAACTTCATCTATTGATCGTTCACTAGGAATTCCAAATATGCAAGTTAAGTGATAATCAATCGCCCAACAAACCAAAGCAAACAAGCTTAATCATCAAGCTAAACCCCAAATATTAATCCCCTAACTTAGATTTAGTATCTAAGGAACAAATGAAGGCTACATCACTTTCCCTAGTAGAGAATACTCATAAATCATGGCAACAAACCAAATCAAAGCTTGAAATAACTCCATCACCATAACCATGGAGAAATAAAGAGAAAAGGGGAAAATAATACTAATAAAAACAAGATCTAATCAAGCAAAGCATAAACTAAACAAGATTAGAGTAAGAGGAAATTAAATAAAATGAGAAATTACCAACGCTAAATCTTGCATAAATCTAAAAATGGGGTTCAGAAGTTTCAAACATCAACTTTCTCTCTCCTAGGGCTCTAAAGTTCAAATGCTAAAACCAAAATAAATCTCTTTTAATTAGAATGTAAACCACCTTAACCTAAAATGGCTAAAAGTTGTCTTATATAGTGCTAAAATAAACTAAGTGTAATGAATTACAAGTAAACCTCCATACTAAACAAGATTAGAAAGAAAAAGTCTTCCTAGAAAATCCTATAGCGACCCAAGCAGGTGACCTGACCCGAGCGCTCGGGTTGCCCCTGACCTGGGTGGGTCACCTAAACGTCCTGGGTGGGTCAACTTTGCAGCAACTATGAGAGAGTGTTCCTCAAAGTGATCCGGGCGGGTATATGTACCCGAGCCCTCGAGTCAGGTTTACCCGAACGGGTTGATTGACTCGGGCCCTCGGGTCGGCTTGGTTTTGACTTTAATCTCTTCTTTTGAGCTCCTTGATGCCCCTTTTTTTCCCTTGGCCTCCAAGTTTGTGTAAATGTCATCAGATCATGCTCCTAAATCATGAAATCAAACCAAGTACCCAAAGAAAACGTACAAAGGAGGAATATTGCACAACTTAAAGAAAATTATTAGCAAATTAGCCTAAACCAACTCAAAATCTACTATAAAGCCAACTAAAAACTATGAAAAAGCCAAGCAATAAACCATACATCATAAGCATCAATGAAAGATTAAAATAAGTGGCTCTTTCCGTCTTTTCTACTTGTTGTATTACCTATTTTACGATTTTCAAGACACATGTTTGATCTTAAATAACTCGAATATACTAAATCCATTCCTAAATAGAGTTTTCATTTTTCAATTTATGTATATCTTAAATAGATTTTTCATTTTCTTATTTGGTATGCGTCCGCCAATTAAAATATTATTTACCTTTCATTTTTTATTATATTATTCACTTTCCTACATTCTCTCCCTTCAATAAACAGTTAATCTATACTAATATATTAAAAAGCGTGCCAAACAAAGAACGGTGCCACGTGACACTTTCCCTAGGGGTATTTTACTCCATTTAATCCATATACAATAAAAAATTAGAAATTGGTAAGGTTCAATCCATTGACTTCAAGTTTATATACTAAAGTCTTAACAAACTACAAACTAGACTAAGTGATATTTAATGTTATTATTTCAAAGTATAATATTAATAAATGAAATTTTCTCTTACCCGAGACACAACTCGAGCCTAATAACTAGTTTCTCCTTAATACTTGTGTCCAGAAAAAAATGGGAACTCTATTTAGGGACTAATGGAGTATAAGTGTATGACATTACTAAAAATTTATAAAAAGTAGATATTACGATATCAGACATTGACATGAATCTAACAAGATCCAATACTACTATGTTTATTACTTATATATTTGTGGAAAAAAGCGTTCAAAAATTTATAAATTTTGCCTCTCTGACGGCAATAAAAAAAAGGAAGTAATTGGTAAACAATAATACAAGATTATTTACAAAAATTTTCATTTTTATTCTTGTTTTTTATTTTGTCTAAAAATTCTTAGAAAAAAAGGAATATGAAAAATAAAAGGAAAATTGGTAAAAAAAAAATTTAAAATTTCCATTTTGCGAAAAACAAACTTATAAAATTTTTGTTACCCACACCTTTAACTTCAGCTTCTTTGCGAGATGAAACCTCATACCTCTTTTCCGATGTTAACGACCACTTTCTGATGTTGACCCACATTTAGAACATTATTTAGCAATTTGAAGACTAGAAATAAATTATAATTTTAGGATATGAAATTTTACGTACTTGAATTTTATATCTATTATATAAGCCAAGGGGGAGCTATGGTATCCTCTCTTGAAAACACTTATACACCCAAAATCTCACAAAAAATAATAAAGAAAAGATTTTAATTAATTCTTTCCTCATTTACAAATATATATGAATAATAAGAAAAGCTATACATTACCAAAAAGACAAACTTATCTATTATATAAGCCAATGGGGGGAGCTAGTTCCCTTTTGAAAAGACTTTTTAAACCTTCATTCAATAAAAAATATTGCCTATTACGATTACGATTTCGATTTCCTAAATCATAACCCTTCTTAATTTAAAATATGTATATCAAAGGAAGTTCAAAGTGGCTAAAATAAACTTTCATAAAAATTTGTTTAGTGAAAGAAAAAGTTTATGATTGAAGAACAAATTAACATAACTAAAGCAGTTTTCAAATCAATTACAAAACCAAAGACATAAAATTTTAATTTTACCTAAACTTTGAAATGCAATAATTATACCAACATTCATTAACAAGTAATAAAAATACCCAGAAAACAACTTCTTCATCAAGTAATTTTTAGATTTTGTATTTACATCACACGATATTTAATTATAACTAATGATGATTGTAAATTACATCTTTTAAGATTACATTTAGATGAAATTTAATAATAATCGCCAAAATAATCCATGCACGCATTGCGTGCAAAGAAGGCTAGTATAAAAAGAGGAAACTCACAATTGAAAATATAAACCGATGACTAAATCAATTTTCAAACAATTATAAAAACAAAGAATTACAAAAAAATTTACTATCTGAACTAATAACTATATCAAATAATATGCATAAAAAACCCATAAAAGAATTAAGAAATTTAGAGAATATTCATTTTTTTTTTCATTTTTTAGAGCTTACAATCAGTTGAGATAATAAATAACTAAAGAGATGAATATACATCATTTGATAATATCGATTTAGAGTTTTTTTTGTTGAAGCACTATTCACCATAATATGCTTAAAACCTCAATTTTCCAATGAAATTAAATTGAACTACTACTCATAAAATACGCCTATACAAATATGTTTTTTTAAATAAATACAAAACATAACTTAGATTATTTTGTTAAATTATATATACCAAATACAAGATAATATATATTATCGCACGCATCTTCGTGCGCATATAGTGCTAGTTTTATTTAGAATTAAGAGATTTGCTGAATTAATGAATCTAGAATGAAATAAAAGGGCAAATAGGAGAGAAAAAGTGGAAAAAGGTGGGTGAATGCGAAAAAAAAAAAGAGATTTCATTTGGCAAATAAGAATAAAGTTAAAATTCTACGGTAAAAAAAATTTATATAAGGTTGTTTCTCGCAAATTGGACATTTTATAAGGGGTTTTTCTCACAAATTTTGCAAAATAAAACAAAACTTCAACAGTTCAACCAGTATTTCAGTTCTCTCAAACAAATAATCAGTTGTATTTGTATTCATCTCTCTCATTCTCTCACTCTTTCCTCGGATGACATGTTGCCTTTAATTTATTAATTATTCTTCTTTATTGATAGTCTTGAGTAAATTCTACAGACACTTGTTTTTTCTTTTTTCGAAATTGTGGAATTTACGGCTATGGATTGCGCTGTTGAGTGTTGAGACTTGATCCTTCTGGTACTTTTTTCTCCTTAATTATCTCTTTGTACTATTTGTAAAGTTTTGATTTTTGTTACATTTATTCTGGTATTCTTTTTCTGCCTTAATTATACATAAAGTTTTGATTTTTGAAATCTAATTAGTTAATTGGTTGTATCGATATGCAAAGTTTTTGTGATTTATTTTGAAATTGAGCTGTAGCATAGTACCTAGCATGTGTATGATTTGGGTAATGAGCTATTGCACCGTATGAAGGATCAAAAATAGATTGATTCATTCATGCAGCCTGTAGGAGTATTATTTTTAGTTTAAGACTTTGATTGGAATAAGGATTAGGAATTCAGGATAAAACGAAATCCGAATTTTACTTGAATTGTAGTATATTATTAGTAGCACTAGCATGTATTATACTTCCTCCGTCCCAAAATATAGTTCTATTCCCTTTTTTTCACGTTAATTTATGCAGGTAGGATATAAGAGGGATAAAAAATATTTTTTGTTTATTTAAATAAATGTTGTATGGTAAAAGATGATTTTAGGAGAGAGAATGGAGAATAATTGGTAAAAGAGCATTAATTGTAACATTTTGGTTGAATAAACAAACGAAAAAACAAAATTCAAGAAGCAAATAAATGAAGGGACACGGTTTTTCTAGGCAAATTACGGAAAAATGTGGAACTAAATATGGAAATGGGAACTATATTTTGGGACACCCAAAATGAGAATGGGAACTATATTTTGGGACGGAGGGAGTAATAAAAATAATGCAGGTATGATTTATTGTACCCGGATTGTGACTTTGACTAGAATTAATATTGTCTCGTGCTATAGCCTATAAGTTTTTGATCTGAATGAGGGTGAAACGAAATTGGAAATTTACTTAGTTTTTATTTTTTTATTGTTACGATAAGGATAAATATTAGCTATATTTTAGTTTAATAATAATGCATTAATGATTCTTATTGTACTAGGATTAGGTGTTCTATTATATTGATTGAAATTGGATTTTTGATCGTTAGGATAAGGATTGGACGTACTATATAAGTTATAGACAAGAAAACAAGGGAGAGGCAAGCAGCAACACTTTCAGCTACAACGTCAACGGACAATTGATTGCAATTGGATTTCTGATCGTTAGGTTAGTTTTCGTTTGTAAGTTGCATATTGTATTTACCAAATTTTCCATAATACTCTGTGCATGATAATGGTTTTTGTATGTACTAAGGCTATGATTCAACTTATCCTTACTTATCAGATCTTATATGAACTTATATTAATCTTATATTTTAGTTTATTATGTTGTCTAACATAGTTAATCCGTTTTATTCAACTTATTTTATCTAATCTGATCTTATTTCCCTGAAATAAGTTAAAATAAGTTGAACTAAATAGAGCCTAATTGATATTTTAGGACATACTCGTAGACAATTGATATTTTAGGACATACTTGTAGAGAGTAAATGTTAATGATTGACAATTTTTATTCTATATATATATATATATATATATGAATGGCAAGTTGAAAATCTTGTTGCTTGGTTTATTATGTTGGCACTATTCTATTTGGTTTTGAATGAATAATGCAATGGTTAATCTATCAATACCGAAATACAGAGTAGATTAGTTTGCATGCGAGTATGAATGTAAATGTATTATTAAACCCATCAATCACACTATTATGGCTTTGGTTTGTTTGAATCTAAATGTTTATGTTTTATTTATCTTTTGCTTATACTTGACTAAAATTCTAATGACAGTGCAAGATCAATGAATATGGGTAAGAAAGTTGGGAAACCAAGGATGAGAAGAAGCGGTAATAAGAAGACAGGAGTTGGGCCAAATTTTAGCGATATTCCTATTATTCCAGAAGAGGTATTAGCGTGGGATATTCTTCCCAGGTTACCAACTAAATCTCTGATGCGGTTTAGGAGTGTTTGTAAGTCATGGAACTCCTTGATCACCTATGACACAAACTTTCACAACCTTCATGTTAGTAGCATGGAGCGGAATCAAGGCAGGAGCAGAGGCAGAGGCAGTAGTTGGATTTCTCTTGAATCATCTTTATCTCATTCTTTTGCAGATCGAGTCAATCTTCATGATGAATCCTTTCGTTGTAGGCCCAAACCTGTCACTAGGCGCATTATTTTTCATGAAGAATCAGTGAGTTTTATGGATTCTAAAATTATTGATTCATGCAACGGGGTGGTATGCTTTTATTTTCCCATTGGAGTATCAACAAATAGGTACTTTCATCCCGTCGAAATGTCAATAAGATATGGAGGAGGAAATTCCTTTCTGTGTTTTTGTAACCCCAGCATCCAGAAATCTAAAAGGGTGGATATCCCATGGAAGCTTCCTCCATTTAGTAGTTCCATCTTCAAGATGATGATGGGGTTCGGATATGCAAACCTAAGTAGTGATTACAAGGTTGTTATGATCACCAACGATATATCGCGGGAGGATCATGTTTATGTCTACACCTTACGAAAAAATAGTTGGATAAAAACTGAAACAAAACCGCCAGCTTTATGGACAGAGAATTGCAGATTAGATGTGGGGACTTATTTCGATGGAGCTTGTCACTGGCTACGTAAAATTGCTGGGATTCGCAAATTGGTGTGTTTCAATCTCAATAATGAAAAATTCCGACACATGAAATTACCCAAAACAACTCATCCCGAAGGGTGGCCGGCTGAAAGGTCATCATCTTTTGATGACGATTTACAGATCCTTGTTTATAAGAATATGCTCTGCGTTTGGTTTACCTGTATAAATATAACGGGATCTAATACCATACAAATATGGGGCTTGAAGGATCTTGGTAACCCCAAATCTTGGACTTCTTTGCTCCATGTGTGTATGAAGGATGACGGACCAAAGAAGTGGCTAAATTATAACCCTACACTTTTCGGTATTGATGCCCATGGTTCATTGTTGTTCAACAGTAATGGTTATTTGTCCTCATATAATCCTCACTCTAAGCAATGGAAAATGCTTAAACTTCTTGTCCCTTGTCAATGGCGCTTGATCTCCTATAAAGAAAGTCTAGCTTTAATTGATCTCGATCACCAAACTGATGCTGGTGGTGCTTTCAATGGACCAAGACAAACGAGGCTGCCTGCACTGTCCACCGAATTGATTTCAGTATTGTGCCTTTTTGTTTTCACTTGTTTATTTTTTCAGGGAATCTTATTGTTCCCACTTCTTAAAACTTCTTTGTGCTAGTTTCCAAAAAAAACAAACACACAAGCACTCACACATTAGATTTGACTTGTAATACCTCAGCATGGCACTGATTGGAATTCTTCTATGTCTATTAATCCACCATATATGAGCATAACCAAATCAATTATTCAAATCAATATTCAAAACCCCAATTACAATTAAAAAAATTGATTCTTGAAGTCCCAATTATATCCCTCTCCCTCCTTTGGATCTGCCCGCCATTTGCTGTGTGGCTGTTGCTGGTCTCAGCTCTGTGTTGCTGCTTCGCGGTAGCCTCCGCTGCTTGCTGTGCTGTTGTGTTGCTGCAGCTGTGCTGCAATTGTTGCTGCTTGCCGCCGCTGCTGCTCCATTGAGCTGCTCTTAGTGTTGTGTTGGTGGATTTGTTGCAGCTGCATGTTGTTTGTTGCTGCTGCACTAGTTGTTGTGGTGTGTTGCTCTTGGGTGTTGTTGGAGCCCCTGCTCTGCTCGCTGTCCTGTTGTTGATGTGTGCTGCTGCATTTGATTTTGATGTGTGTTGCTGCTGTTGTGGTTTGATGAGGTTCTCCACTTCTTTGTTGTTAGTGTTGTTGATGATGTTATTGTATTTTTGCATAGCTGTAGCATACGAATAAGTTAGAATAGCTGGACAAAATAAGGTGCACCACTTTTATGTTTTTAAACTGTTATACAAATTATGGGGGCCTTTTCTTCTTTGTTCTTTGCGTAGGGGGTTATGCTTATGATTTAGCTTCATAAAGTAAGTTATGGTAGCTAAGTGGATGCAACTAAATTTCAACTCCTGCATGGTGATAGGGAGGATTTGGCGGTTCCAATTCAATCTGATATAATTTCTTTTTAGAAGAATTCTCACAGCATAATAGTATGGAAACTATGGTTTCAATGCGTCTACTACGGTACTACCAGTGCCACTTGGTTGTTATTGAGGTGAAGATATGTGAATGGCTTTAATTTTTTTCTATCAATATGAAGTTATCATGCAAATAACTGGTTTCTTTTGTGCAATTATCTGTAAACAGGGAATGTAATTGTAAGCGTTATATGAACTGAATGTATCTTTGCAGTTCTTTGCTAAGTTTGTGATCAAGATGCACTCTTTATATGTTCCAGTTATATGGAGCTAGCTTTCTGAATCAAATTTTATGCTTTGTTGTTCTACGCATAATTCTTTTCGACTTTTAAACTTTGTTTGGATAGAAAGAAATGAAAAGAAAGGGAGGAAAGAGAAAAGAAGGGGAACAACCTCTCTTGTTTGGGTAAAGGATTAGAGGAAGGAATGGGAGGGAGATTTGGAAGGAAAATGAAGCTCACCTTTCCCCTTCCTCCTCTTTCATCCCCCTTCTTATTTGCTATCCAAAAAAAGGATTAGAGTCATATTCCAAATGGATTTGTGCAAATCATGTTTTTCATTTTCGTATGAAGCACTTAGCCTTAGCCTATCACTTCATCCGAGAACAAGTCCGAGCTGGAAACATACGTGTCACTCATGTTCCAACAGGTGATCAACTTGCGGATGCATTAACCAAGCCTCTAGCTCGGGGTTGCAAAAACACAGGAAGGAATTTCCCCCTCCATACTTATTCTATCTTCCTATTATTTAGATACTCTTGTTATACTTAGTAGTAGATATTCTCTGTAATCTTCTATTATAGTACAATATCCTTGTATAACTATTCTCTCTCATAAATACAAAGTAAGCTTTTCATATGTAGTACTTATATAATTTGCGTCTGAGTTTGAATAACTATACGTGGGGCATAGATAGGAGCAAGTGAATATATTCTCGGTGGTGAAGAAGCATAAATGACACCTCCCATGCATGACCCTCATGTGTATATATATAGATACCCACTTCACCTCCTGAATCACAACACATCACAAACATACTTGCTAACTATGTTACTCAGACATGGATTGAGTGTCTACTCAGATACGGGTGTCCAAGTGTAAAAAAGTCAAGTTTTTAGTTTAAAATGAACTATCCAAGTAAAGTGTCATGTTGGACACGACACTCCGTTTTTGAGGTAAATGAAGGTGAGTAACACTGCTTGCTACTACACCTTAGAATTTTGTCAAGTTTCATTACCTTTCTTCTAAGCTAAGAAAATGGCTGAGGTGCAGATTCTTTACTGTCTTCCCCATTTAGAAGTATTTTTTTTATGCATAGTACTCATAGTATATGATTCTACGTTTTTATTGTATTTTCCACAGCAGCAAAAGATTCAGATGTACGGAACTTATGGTTTGCAATACCCTGAAAACTGTTCAAAGAAGGTGATACATTGTGGACGCGATTGGTTTCATCATATCTAATCCTAGTGGAGGCCGTTGCTCACGAGCTCGAAAATCCAGGTAACCTTGTTGATTTCAAAGTAGAACTACTAATCATGTTGCTTTTACTAACATTATTTCATTGTTTACTCTTCATTCATACATATAGATTAGACTCGGCATGGTGAAAAAATAACCAAGCTTTGCCAGGATTTGGTGATTTTTATTATATCCCTTCTCATTATGATTAGTATGATATTCAGTATTTTAGGTTTTTTTGTATGTATACTGTATAATGTTTGTATTACTATATTGGATTGATGATTGGGTGGATTGATAGTGATTTAGTTCTATTACTCATTATTAGCCTGTGAAATCCATGGTTATGCTATAGAAGTATTATTATATTTTTGAAAGCTAAAATTGGTCTTCTTGTTGTTGCAATTGCTGGTAACTTCTAAGGAGAGAAGTAGTGGTGGTTGAGATGAGGGGTATGCATATTTCTCGAATCGGAAGCAATTAGTGTGGAAAGTTAGAGCAAGTTATTGGGTTTTTTTTCCACCATCAATTTGGGTATGTGGTTAGACCGTAGTTTGTTTGCTAGGTAAAGCCTGCTTAGATAGAGGATATCTTTTGAGTGGAAGGGGGGAAAATTAGATGGAGGTAGTGGTGGAAGGAGCGATCATATGTTGTGTATGACTTGTTTTTGTATATGATTAGTGATTGATGTGTGAGTATTGCACATTAAGGAAAAAAGATACTACAATAGTTTATCTTTTAAGGGATTTGTATTGGAATACACAGACATTAGATGTATGTGGACTCAAAAACTGTACAGTTGTAGCGAGATTAGTCTTTGAAACCCTTAAGTGGGCAAAGATATAGAAGTAGCAGGATATAGCACAGTCAAAAGTTTGGTTTTGAACGGAATAGTGCAGAACTTTTCTGTCTCATATTAGGATGGACTAGGGGATTTTGTGCCAGTGGTACCTTTTAAATCTGGCCTTCTCACCTAGCATCAGCAAGTGCTGGTGCTGACATCTGGAGAACAATGGATATCTATGATTTGTTTGTATTCTTTTGAAAATATGGTTTGAATGTATGTGGTGGAAATGAACAGCGATAGATTTTGACTGAAAAGTAACTAGGCTCAGTGATAACCCTTTCCCATAGTGGCACAAACTGATTTTGATCTGAACAGATGGTGAATTTACTTGAATCATACGCTAGTCGCTAACCCGATGTAACTTGATAATAATCCAAAATGACCCAGGCTTTATGGTTGTTTTCTAAGTCTTATTTCCGCTGTGGCATTCAACTTACTGTCCTGGGTTTCTTCAGTTTCAAGGAACTTACATACGGGAGTAAAGTAGGTTAACAGGGACAAGATTTTTGAGCTACATTGGGATTTGGGAGTTTGAGGATAGTTGGCCTTTCAAATTCTTTGATTCATTTCCACTTGTTGTTTTGCTGCAAAAGAATTTTGTTGGTTTGAAAATGTGAAATTATTTTTTATCATAATAAAACAATTTTTTTTCCAGGTCTTCTTCTTGTGGAACTTATAGCATATATGATATTGGCAGTTGGCACTAAAGATTGTTTGTTTGTGTTATTCCTTCCGTGCAGAGTCTATAGATTTGTTTCATTGGTTGAAGACACCTGATATTAGAGTGAATTTCCCGCAAAAGAGACTGGGAGCTTGATTCTTGAATCCCTCTGAACCTTTTTCTTTGAAGCGGATTTTGAATGGCTCTTTGATTTGAGGATCCTTCAATTATCTTCTTCGTCCACCTTAGTTTCTTTCTGCAACTTGCTAGGACTCTGTCTCCTCTTCACTTAACTTCTCAAGTCATCATGAGTCATGACGCAGTAGATTCCAATCCTTTCGAGACGAGTAAGTGTGATAATCAGTAACTAGTTTTCAACTAATGCTAAACTTAGGCATTGGAAATAGCTTTGAGGCGAAGCTTTGGGTTCAGAGTACAGGGAATCAAGCTTTCATCAGTTAAGTGGCTGTGAAATTATTGATGATCCTTAAGAGTGATTTATGTCATTCATAATTCATGATTACTGCCTTCCATTTGTCTTTGTCTGAGTTCGTTCAGCTCATCTCTGTTACGGGTATACTTTGTGGTCTATATAGCATCCAACACTGTGCTACAATGTTGGACATCGGAGCAGCCGTGATTCTTCCAAGATATGATCCCCTAGAACAACGCTTGTAGTGTTTTTTTCACCTATCAAAAAATTTTGTGAAGAAAAAGTTCAGATGAGGGCCAATAAATTCAAGCAAAGTTTGTGGGATAGTCCAAAAATTATCATCTTGTTGTCATTGTTATTAAGTTGCTTTATATGATCATTGGTGGTTGTCCAGGTGCCTTTTTCCGTTGCTTTAATTGATTTTAGTTTTTTCATAAGAACTTTAATTTACTCTATTTATACCTTACCTGTCTGATATTGTTCAGCGTGTTCAGATGGTATCATTCTTACACCAGAAGAAATTAATGGGAGCATATGTGGTCTTCGTGAATCAGTGCAAAACACTCTTGAATTTATTCAATCTGATGATCGTCTTAAGGGCCTAAGGCTGATATCTAGTCGCCTGTGACTCCTGAAGATGAAGAAATA
Organism: Beta vulgaris subsp. vulgaris; assembly: GCF_026745355.1. NCBI lineage: Eukaryota > Viridiplantae > Streptophyta > Magnoliopsida > Caryophyllales > Amaranthaceae > Beta > Beta vulgaris. Next base: position 4,221,492 of record NC_079203.1, read on the forward strand.
CACCATGGACATACTTGCGATTCTCCTGTTGGCGCTGGAGATGATGCACCCTTTCAATGGATTCATCATTCATGTTCAGGTTGAGCTAAAGAAAGAGGTAATCTTCTGGATGCATATGCTGTGAATTGTCTTTAATGAGTTTGTTGCATATTATTTTTTTAATTTTTTTTGACATCTTGTTGCATATTATTACTATGCACTACTATGCGTTATTATCTTAGTTCTTGTGTTCACGTACTTGCAGATTGTCTCTCTGCCTAGTGTTTCTCCCTCGGAGAGAATTGGAACATGAGCCCTAAAGAGTGGAATGAATTGATCAGTGACCCAAACACGGTAAGTAATACTCCCTCCGGTCTTTATTACTTTACCCCTTTTTTTTGCACAGAGTTTTAGGAGAAATAAGGTTGTGGGTCATAGGAAAGAAAGAGAAACTAATATTTTATATTAAAGTTGAATGTATGTGATGAAAAGTTAGTGGTCCTATTCCAAAAATAGAAACAAAAGAAAGGGGTAAACTAATAACGGACATCTCAAAAAGGAATACGAATAAACTAATAAAGACCAGAGGGAGTATATACCAAATGCGGAACTTAAATGAACTCTTCCTGCTTTCATAAGCTTTGCTTTTGTGGAAAAAAAAAAAGGAGTCTTGTAGCAGTTGCATCTTAAAAGCTTTATTACAATGGCCATCCAGAAAAAAGCTCCATTACTCTGTTATTATGATATCTTTTCATGATGTACATATCATTCTCAAGTATTAGGCTAAGGAAAAAACATTGATTGCTTCACATTGTTGGTTTTGCCAAATAATACTTGAACAAGCTATCACTTCATAGCTGTTAATGTCAATTTCATCAATATCATTTTTTGCTTCCTCAAGGTTTCTTTGACTTAGTCATACTGATGATTGGCCAGGTTTATCATTTGAGAGGAGGGATTCTTAAATATTCGGAGTAAGTTATCGACAAAACCGGAGGAGGAGGAGGAAGAGAAAGATAGAGAGATCACGAGCTCGGCAAAGACAATTCAAGGTTTTGGGGTGTCATTGGTGGTTCGGACAAGCGACGTCGACCAACACATAGACATAGTAGAAATTATTCACAAAGATGGAGTAGTTCTCAGCTGTCACAATCTATTTAAGTTAGCTGGAAATGTGGAGTGAGGGAGACGTAGATTCTAGTCCCTTTTTTCATCTTTCAATTTTGTATTATTAAGCAATTTAGCATACTTGGAACAGTAAGTGATAGTTTGTCTAAACTCTAATTATTATTGAACGAGACAAGTTAAACGAAGTGTAAGAGTTAAGCTGAAAGTACATATTTAGACTTTTTATCCAAAGGAAGGGTGTTTGACGGTTAGCATTCTTCGTTTTGGCCAAAAGTTTTTTTCTTTTTTGTCGTTAAAATACTTTTACATAGAAAACAAAAATACGAACAACTTGTTCCCATTCTTCCTTAGCTAAGAAGCCTGAGATAATTTTTTTTTTATAGAGAATAAGGTACGGGTGATTTCATCGATAATAAGACTTTTGATCTTTATAATCATCCCGTAATGTAAGAACTAAAAAAATAATACAGGTATTATAAACTCTAGACATATTGGTCTCACTTTTAAGCCGCTCTGATATTTTGATTTAGCTTAGAGAGTTTTGTATTTGCATTTTGGACTTTGAAAATAGAAATATAGAATGCTACCATTTTACAAAGTAATGTGGAGTAGTATCTTTTGCCATCAATATAAAAAAAATATTTTCATGTAAATATATATTCTTTTTTCAAAATACATTATTTATATGATAAAACTGATACTATTTTCATTTCCTTTAAAAAAGGAGACGGTTGACTTCTTAAATAAAGGATGGAAATAAAGGGGTTTAAATAGCAATTTATTTTACTAGCTTAGTGTCATCATTTTAGTATATCAAATGAATGGAAAAAAAGGATGATTCTAGCTTTATTTTTGAATTTTGAATGTTTGGTTGCCATATTTCAAATATAATATAAAATAATTCTTTTTTCATATCTTTTTCTCCCTCCTTTTATTTTATTTAAAAATTTACCCATTATCTTTAATTATACTTACCTTGTCTCTTTCCTCAGTATAAAAGGCCTCCCGTATAGTCATTCCTCATGTTTTTTGCATAAAATGAAAGAGTAACGTATCTTGAAATAGTAGTAGATACTACCTCTCTATTTTTTAGTTGCACCATTTGTTTTTCACATTTGTCGAGACTTTTTTTAACGTTAATATTTTTTTATTGGGCGTAAGTAAAAAAATTATAAAAATTTAATATTTGGAATTCTCGCATTGAGACGAATCTAACAAGACCCCACTTGACTATGTTTTTTCTTATATAATGGTACACAATAGCTTAACAAAATTGGTTGATGAATAGTACCAAAAAGACAAATGGTGCAACTAAAAAAATACAAAGGTAGTGTGATGAATAAGCGTCTGATATATTTTAATTGGTAGATCATAGTGGAAAAAGAAAACGAGTTTAGTGGATATATAGATGAAAATGCATGGGGGGAATAAGCTTCCATTTCTTAGTATGTGATCTATTGTTTGTACGAAATTACATGTGTCGGTTTAATTTTGCATAAACATGAGTGATAAATCATTTCCACCGTTGATTATGTTGAAATATTAGGGTTAATTAAATTGAGCTTAACATTGAAGCTACCAAAATAGAACAACAAGCTACATATATCCTACATGCTGTATAATGGATTAATGGTCTAATATGAGTGCACCATAAGTTAAATATTTCCAGCTAATATAGCTACGTACTTTTCTATCATCACCTCTCTTATGAAGTTTAAATTTCCACAGTTCCATAATACACTTCATCAACTATATTCTTTATTGTTAACTTTTAGACTAGAGTAAAAGAATCATTAACATATTTAACCATGTAAGTAATTATAAATACACTAGTAGTTTTCCCATATGATTAGAAGAGTAATTACCTAGGACTTCACTAATCACTCCTTTGTTTGCTTGAAGAAAAAAGAGAGAAAAATAATGGGTCATCATTGCTGCAGCAAACAAAAAGTTAAGAGAGGTTTATGGTCTCCTGAAGAAGATGAAAAACTTGTTAGTCACATTACTATTCATGGTCATAGTTCTTGGAGCTCTGTTCCTAAATTAGCAGGTACTAATACTATCTTTTGTGCCTAGCTTTCTTTTTCGTTTTCGGCTAATTGTCTAACAGTTATGCGACTAATAACCCCAAGGGATGGCATTTCGAGGGAACTCCCCAGTTCGATTTTGAACTGGGGAGCCCTCAATAGTGCTATGTTACTTTGGTCTAATTACAATATGATCATTGAGGGTATTTTGGACATTTTTCCATGTGTTAGTTGCCTAACTAATTAGCAAATAGGATCTTTCTTGTTTATTGTTATTTCCCTGCTTGAAGTTAGTTTCTTGGAATCCCATATCACCTTTCTAAATAACATCGTTTACATCTCAATCTCGAATGACGACACTTTTCACTATTTCTATAGCCAAATGTAACGTTGATTACTAATTAATGCTAGATACTACTATTTATATTTGTTGAAACTATTTTCACGATAGAGGCGGATTTATAAATTTGTTTTAAGGGTGACCAACAGTTTGTTTTGTTATTTAGAAGACTGCGTAAAAATATAACCTATCAAAAAAGTTCGACAATTTTTTCACATCACTACTTTTGAATATTATGCAGGACTCCAAAGGTGTGGAAAGAGCTGTAGATTAAGGTGGATAAACTACTTGAGGCCAGATTTGAAGAGGGGCTCATTTACTGAAGAAGAAGAAAGAAGCATAATTGAAGTGCATAGAATTCTAGGCAATAGATGGGCTCAAATAGCCAAACATCTCCCAGGTAGAACAGACAATGAAGTGAAGAATTTTTGGAATTCTTGCATCAAAAAAAAGCTCCTTGCTCAAGGCTTAGATCCAAACACTCATAATCTTCTCCCTTCTAACAAAAAAAAGTCCAAAACTAGTAGTAATAAAGCTACAAAATTTCCTAATTATCATCATCCAATTTCATCAAATTCTACCACATTAGTTTTCTCTAATGATCATGATCAACTTCAAACTTGCTATTCTCCAAATGATAAAACAGTGTTGCAAAATACAATCAACTTTGATTGTAACTCCAATGTGACACAAGTTTATGATAATAATGCACCAATTACAGAATTGTCCACCCAATTCTTAGCACCATCAAGTAGTATGAACATATCTAATTCTTTCTCCAGTGATGTTAATCTATGTGAGTATGTTGTCGATGAAGATTCGATTTGGAGCACTACAACAACAAGCTTAGAGAACTTTGAACAACCAACAGAAATAACCCAAGTTATGGTGCAACAAGATACAATTGGTAGTGACCAAGATTTGGATACTTCTTTGTTTAACATGCTAAGTCTCAATTATGGCTTTGAGGATCATGACTTCCCTAGTAACATCGTACCGAGCACCGGAGTGTATGATGATATGGCTTCCGGCATGGATCAAGTTGCATGGTGTAACAAATCTATTACTTCTCCATCTCTAAATAACATGTCATATTTGATTTAAAGTCACTTTTAATCCTAATTATAAAATTTATCATAGTAGTTCTACATTACATCTTTCAAATGTTAATGTTGTTTTCTTTTTGAAATTCTTTATGCTTTATGTTTTAGTAGAAGATATTATGGGAAAGCTCAAACATAAACATATATACTAATTTTAAAAAATGACCTATTATTTAAATACGACGTAAATAAAGTTGTAACTGACTCCCTCCGTTTCATTTTGATTGTTACACTTTGATATTTTACACTATTCACAAACTTCACTTTGATCATCATTTGTGATTTATACGCAGATGAAAATATAGTTATGTAGGATCTTGTTAGATTAATTCATCATAACATGTATTTTATTAATATGTACTTTTTATAATTTTTACAAATACAAAACTAAAAATATATATACTGAAAGTTTTGCATTGACATGCGTGAAAAGTGTAAGTGTGTAGATTAAAATGAAACGGAGAGAGTATTATTTAGAGGCACTCTGTTATAAGTTGTAACAAGTTCCATCGTTATGGTATGTTTTAGAGTATGGGAAAAAAATACCCCATTTAGTGAATTATGAATATGCAAGAGTGTTACTTTATAAAATGTCATTTTCCCTTCTATGTTAAGCTTTGTATTGTTACCCATAAAAAAACAGCTTTGCATTGTTGTTGGATAAGGATTAGGAAGTCTGAGGGTGTATGCATGGCTTCTTGAGGAAGGGCTTTCGCCTAGCTTAGCTTGTTCGAGAAATGTAATCTACTCTTGTGAAACATGCATTGTATACTTCATTATTCTACTTTATTTAATCAGTTTGACAAGTTTTGCATGTATTGTTTCAAAATTTTAAGACTGATTGCTTTTTTTTAAGAACTTTCCAATCTATTTTAATTTGTCTTTTATATTAAGTTGATAAACTCTACACTTTTTTACAGATATATGAGGCTACTTCTTTAAATTGTTCCTTGAAACTAATGAAGCAATGTTCATAGATATGCTGATCCAACTGTAAGATTATATTTGAATTTACTCGATTTGAAGAGAAAATTCTGATAATAATTCAATATAAAAGTGAAAAGAAAGTTCAATCCGAATTATGTAGGAGGTGGAGTATATGTCAGAAGCAATTATCTGAGTCGAGTTCAAGTACCAGCGCCAACTAATCAACTAGAAGATTAAAGTTCAATCAGTAATTGTGTTTGCATTATAAAAGTGAAAAGAGATATCGTTTTTATTTAATCCTTCTCAAACTCTGATTATATGATCTCAAATGATAACATGTATAGTTCGAATCGGATTCAAGTCCGATTCACTATGAGGAAAAAATACAGTATGAATTCGAAAAACGGAGGGATCATTTAACCGTATACTTCTCTTAATAGCCGTATGAAGGACTTGGAGAATATGTAGGAGCCTTGTAAGTTGGCGTGTAAGCGGGGGAGTTGTACATGGGGGATGGACTGTATATTGGAGATGGGGTGTACACTGGTGCCTTGTACATTGGGGATGGGTTGTAATCAGGTGACTTATATACTGGAGATGGATTGTTTTTAGGTGACATGTATGCGGGAGATGGACTGTAAACTGGTGTCGTGTATACTGCAGATGGAGTGTATTCAGGTGACTTGTACATGGGGGATGGGGTGTAAATTGGTGACTTGTATACTGGAGATGGAGTGTATGTGGGTGACTTGTATATTGGAGATGGAGTATACACCGGTGACTTGTAGATTGGGGATGGGCTGTATACTGGTGTTGTGTATCCTGCAATTGGAGTGTATTCGGGTGACTTGTAAATGTTGGATGGGCTATAAACTGGGGACTTGTATACTGGAGATGGGGTGTATACGGGCGACATGTAAATGGGGGATGGTTTATAAACTGGTACCTTATATATTGGAGATGGGGTGTATACGGGTGACTTATACACGGGCGATGGAATGTATGTAGGTGCCTTATATGCTGCAGATGGCTTGTATTCTGGTGACTTGTACACTTGACATGGGGGGTATTCGGGCGACTTGTACACAGGGGATGGATTGTAAACTGGTGCCTTGTACACTGGAGCTGGTGCAGATATAGGTGACTTGTAGACAGGGGTTGGGCTATAAATTGGTGCTTTATGTATTGGAGATGGTGTGTATACAGGTGACTTGTAAACGGGGGATGGGCTGTAAGTTGGTGACTTGTACACTGGAGATGGGGTGTATATTGGTGACTTGTATACTGGAGATGGACTGTAAACTGGTGCCTTGTACACTGGAGATGGGGTGTATACTGGTGCCTTATACACTGGAGATGGTGTGTATATTGGTGACTTGTACACTGGAGATGGACTGTAAACTGGTTCCTTATACACTGGAGATGGGGTGTATATTGGTGCCTTGTACACTGGAGATGGGGTGTATAATGGTGACTTGTACACTGGAGATGGATTGTAAACTGGCGCCTTGTATACTGGAGATGGAGAGTATACAGGTGACTTATAGATGGGGGATGGGCTGTAAACCGGTGTCTCATATACTTGAGTTGGGGTGTAAATTGGTGACTTATACACTGGAGATGGGCTATAAATTGGAGATGGGGTGTACTCCGGTGACTTGTAGACGGGAGATGGGCTGTAAATTGGAGAAGAGGTGTATTGAGGTGACTTGTAGATGGGGGATGGGCTGTAAATTGGTGTCTTATATGCTGGAGAAGGGGTGTATACAGGTGAATTGTAAACGGGGGATGGGCTATAAACTGGTATTTCGTACACTGGAGAAGCGGTGTATACAGGTGATTTGTAAACAGGGGATGGGCTATAAACTGGTGTTTCGTACACCGGAGAAGGGGTGTATATTGATGTCTTGTACACCGGAGATGGGTTGTAGACTGGCGATGGAGTGTATTTGGGTGACTTGTAGACAGGTGATGGGCTATAAGCCGGTGATGGGCTATAAGCCGGTGATGGGGAGTATACTGGTGACTTGTACACAGGGGATGGTGAGTACTCTGGAGACTTGTATACCGGGGAAGGCGAGTACTCTGGAGACTTGTATACCGAGGACGGCGAGTACTCTGGAGACTTGTATACCGGGGATGGTGAGTATTCTGGAGACTTGTATACTGGGGAAGGTGTGTAGACAGGTGATGGTGTGTAAATAGGAGTTGTATATGCCGGAGAATAAGATGGTTTCTTGTATTCTGTGGCAGGGCTATAGTAATCACTAGCAGATGAAACTGCTACCAAAGTCATGAGGAAGAAGGACATGAAAGAAGATCGAGTGAGAGCCATTTTGGTGGAATGAAGATGAAGAAATGAGCTGTGGGATAGTTGGTTTGAGGATGGGCTTTATATAAGCTTGGCCTTAGTGTCATTCCATGATACAAAATCACGAGACATAGTAGTGGAATGCAAGTCTTCAAAACTTTATTTGGGTACCACCTTCGCAGTTCTTAGCACGAATGCACGATGTAGGTGATGAAAAATCAAACTGACTCGATCATTTCATGTGAAACATTACATTCAAATATGAGCTCTAGAAGGCTGTGATCATAATGCGTTATCATAATAACTAGTTGTTGGTCCAGTGCTCGGGATCATTTTATTTATTGATTTGTGGAATCAGATATTATATCATTACAAAATAATTCGAAACATCACATTTGTAATTGTTGCATTAATGTAATAGATGAACTTGAACCAATTAGCCATCTTTTACTACTAAAAAAAATTGGACCCTAATTTTATGGGATAATCACCAAACTAAGTTCTTTATTTATTTATTTATTGTTAAAGCCAAACTAAAACCTTTCAACAATAAAAAATGATGAAAATAAGTCGATTTGATACACACCTGTAGAATTGTAGTTAAAAAGCACCTGTAGCTTAGACTATTTTCATTTTTAATTACTGATCTAGCAAATACAATTAAAATTATTTGAAAAAAACAATATTTATGTAATACTAGCAATTTATGCACGCGCTGCCTCACCATTTTTGAACATAATTTATAACTTTTTTGGGCATAAACAAAGGAAAATTTTGACATTAGACATGTTTTTTGGGCTAGCTAATTTTGTTGATTTAGCCTATATCACTTAACCAAACCTGTCTTTTATTATTTATTTTATTTATACTTTCTTTAAGATTTTTAAAATTAAAACTGATGATCGATAAAAGAATGTTATGCAGATTTATTAAGTATTTTCTTACTTCCTCCGTTCCATAATAAGTGAAACACTTCTTTCCTTTATGTGAGAGCTTTTTTAGAGAAGTCTTTCACTTATTATGGAACGGAGGAAGTATATTTTTATCAGCAAAGTATTTTTTTAATTAAATCATTTCACTTTGTTGATTGATTATTGTATTTTCCTTTTTGGTTTACTACTTTATTGTGTATTGATTTGATCAAATATTTGATTGATCAAATTTTCTTTGTTAATTTTTTTATGCTATACTTGAGTTTGATTTTCTTCATCTTTTTTTGGTATGAGTAGTTGATTTACTAAGAGGTAAGTAAGTAAATTTATCAGGAGACACCATAGCTCCCCCCTTTCCTTATATAATAGAGATATTGAAGAAGTCAACATCTTTAAAGAAAAACAAAGATTCATCATATATTTATTTCATTTAAAGTATATGGTTTTGTGTTTATTTTAAGATATAAAAATTGTCATTTTGAGTTTCTATTGTTTAACAGCAACTGAATTCAATAATTATTTGGTGTACGTATCTTGTCTTTGAATTTATACATTTTTTCACAAAGACTAGTAAAGTTTATTATTAACTAATATGTTACGTCCCAATCATCATATAAATTATAACATAGTTTTGGATAATATAAAATCCTTGGTACTAAAAAGACAAGATCGCATGTACAATAATATAATCAAAATTACTATTTTTGTTAGATTTAGTTTATAATCACATAAGTAGGAAGTTATATGCTTTCCTAATGCCTCATATGGATAAAGGCCAATTATTATCAATTTTGCTTCTAATTTTAAAATATTATTATACTTTATTTATGAAAAAAATGATAAATATCATAGAATATCGTATAGAATGTACTGACTAAATTATACTCAATTGTTTTTACATTATTCTATCACGACTTCAAAATAATTAATTTGAGTTCATATGTAATATTATAATGTTTGAAAATCAAAATGTACTACTTAATGGGAGAATTCAACTCTAGAAGGATGTATATACAAAGTTCAATCTATATGATATAATGAGCAAAGCCAGGGAAGGATGTATCATCATATAGATTGAACTTCTTTTATTGAGCAAAGCCAAGTTCCAAATTATGCAAATAAAAAAAAATCATAAATTGCTTATGTAGCTTCTGTCAATCAAGGAAATAATTTGCATACATGATATAATTGACGTATTGCTTATTGACTAAAAAGGAAACAATCAGTAAGATAATATAATTTATGTATGTGTTTTAGGGAGTTGAGGTTTACATATCAACATTTATTTTTGAAAATATAACTTATATTTTATGAATAATTCATTTACCGGAATTAAAACTTATAAGGATCTATCATATGTTGATACGTGATCACGAGCCATTTTGCAAAAAAAAAAAAAAAAGACATCTTTCATGCAGCTTGATTAATTTGCCACATATATGACATGTCAGTTAAACAATATTATTAAGAAACTCTTTGAATCTCAACAAGAGAAAAGATAGGAAACAATTAAGTTAAATAAAGTTAGGAGCTAATTAGATGATCAATTAAATAAGTATATATTAAGAAAATAATATGAGATAGTATTATACTTATTATTCGAAATAAGTCATAAGTCAAAATCGTGTAACACATTGAGTGGCGGATCCAAGACTTTATAGCTGGTGAGTCACCACCGTCCATAACAAAATGTCAATCAATAATCAATGCATGAATTTAGAACTTCATAAAACGTTTCACTCTAGAAGTATACTCCGATCCAATTTTTCGAGATTTAAACCATATTCATAAAGAAAGGTGTTTTCATTTTAAAAACCATAATAAAATTAAATTCGAACTAATACAAAATACTTAAAACACGAGTTTTCAAATATAAAACCACAGATTAGCTAATTTCAAGCCAATAGGTATATTGGTACCACAACTTGAAGTTCTTCACCACACCTTCACCACACCCATATAAACTTTTCTAATTTTATCAATTAAAACTCAGTATACATTTACTTCCTTGCAAATTAACAAAAACCCATCAACAAATTATAAAATCAACAGAAAAAATGTATGCAAAGTGAATGGAAAAAAGGTAAATGCAGATTATTGCAAACAATTAATTGTCCAATGGGTGGCCTAATGCAATGGTGGTGCAAGGCAGCAAGATATGGAGATGAGAGGGATTCTAGGTAGCGGGAACAAAAGTGGCTCAATGGTTGAGTACGAGATATGGCCAAATTGTGTGATCTAATCTATCCTTTAAATGAAGTAGTAGGCCAAGCAAAAAAATTCAATCAATTTTTTTTATAAGATTAATAATTGGTCACGTGATCCACAATGATATTAACTACATCGATCAATTGCTAAACACACGGGACATAAGCCATTTTCAAAGTAAATAAATACATGATTATAAAACTTTAAATCACAAGATACCATTTCTACAATGATTTAGGAAAAACAACGCAAAATCTTAAATTTATGGAACAAAATTTTCCGTACAATTTGTACAGGTCTAATAGCAAATTAAAATTTACATTTATGTATATACTTATTTTTTTATTCCTAACTAACTTTTATATCATCGATCTATTTGATAGATGAACGAGTTAAATATTTTCACCCTGATTTTAGAAGAAATAACATAAAATCTTAAATTCATAAAAATAAAAAAATCCCCATGCAGTTGCACGGGTATAAAATTAAAATCATAACTAAGTGGCCAGCTACCAGTGGATGGCCAAATATGATGCATCGGTGGTGCAAGAAAGTAGAATAAGACTTCCATAAGTGGTTGCTGAAGCCGCCGTATGGTTGAGTGTTATTGGTGGTACGAATTGTGATTTTATCTTAGACTCTATGGAAAGCAATAAACAGAGCAAATACTATTTCTATCAACTTTTTTAAAAAAAATATAGGTGGGTGATGTGATCCACCATGACATTAATTACATCAGCCTAAAGACACGTGTTATAAGTCGTTTCTAAAATAATCTCAATACATGATTATGAAATCTTAATTAAATCACAAGTTAATATTCACCACCATGACTTTAAAACAAACTTCTTAAATTTTTCAATTTATAAGACAAAACATTTCCCGTGCAGTATGCATGATGCACGGGAAGTTACTATTATTTTCGGAAGCAATGTCGGAGAAAAAATATTTATCCCAAGAATGACACTAATCACGTCTGACTTCACTAAATTTTCTATCAGATTTCAAAGGCGACAATTTCCTTTAATTAATGATTTTTTTTACTATGACCAATAATAAAAGTCAAGGACAAACTCTGTCTCATGTAGGCATGTATCTTTCGATATCTGTTTTCAGCCATGGACGATTTTATGTTGTCGTTTCCAGAGTTATGAGCAAAAAAAGTCTCAAGATCCTTTTATTGGATGAAGAACATTGTTTGCGTGCAAATACGTCAAATGTAGTTTACAAGGAAGTGTTTGCAAACATATAAATTGATTTGGAAATTTCATTGTAATTTTTGTTCATCACCACTCATATTTTATGTTTTATGGTTTTGTATAATATGGGAAGTTAAATTAATGTTATTATGTGACTTCCTTTAAATATGTAATAAAACAATAAATACTCCCGTGCATTATGCACGGGTCATAATACTAGTATTAAACAATTCTATTTTTATCTTAGTTTCTCTTGGTTCTTAGGCTAGTTTAGCCTAGAGTTACCAACTTACCATGCTTAGTGTAGTTTAGTGCAAGTTCAAGTCATGTTCATCAGATTCACGTTTTAAATTGTTTTTTTTTTTTATCCATATTAAATTGTAATGGAGGTACAATGAAAATTTTATGTGATGTTCTTGCTACTTTTCTTTTTCTTAAGAGTTTGTCAGTTCATCCTACTTTTCTTTTTCTTAAGAGTTTGTCAGTTCATCCTACTTATTGCTTTCATGCCTTTTATAAATAGAAGTACTTATTAATCTCATTCATTTATTTGGTAATGTTTCCTTATTCAGATTACCCGTGCATTTGTTAAGAATCTTTATTCGTAAGGCTAGTTACCTCAAGGGACATACCCTCGAGGCAGCCTAAAATCTGAATTCTAAACGATAAGGTTTCATTTGTTTACAATTTTACATCAACAAATATCAAAGTCCACACGAGGTTCTAAGTGTTTCACCATTTATGATTATTTTTAAAAAAGATAATCTATTTCTCTCTACTCTTTCTCTCTATATATATCATCTCACAATTTTTTTTTCTACCATAAATCCTCTTAACAATGACAAAAAAATATAAATAAAAAAATCATCCTCTTATTTGTTGAAAATGAAGTATGTCAAAAATATATTAAAAACTAGTTTTTATTTATAGACCTAAAAAAACTAAAGACGCTCATATGTTTATTTCATTTTCCCCTTTTGTATTTTTAAATTTATAATTGTTTAAAAATTTATAGCCTCTCTTCTCTCTCATCCAACATGTGGCAAATGTTACTTCATGATTGGATTTGGGCTGATTTGCTTTCTTATGCGTTATGCCTGATCGTAAGTTTGGTCGTGCCATGACTTGAAACCATGATCATCATCGCATAATCTTTCCTTATGTTGTTACTATTAAAAGTCACATAATACGCTAAAAAAAAAAAATTAAGAGTCACACCATTATTTATTTATTTTTTATGCAAATAAAGAGTCATCATTTGATACTTGGTATTAACTCCCTACTTTGCTTTGTGTTGTAAAGTGGGGCAGTTTCCCCTCTCTTATTTGGGCCTCCCAATTGGAGGATCCTCATCAAGGGTGGCTCGTTGGGATCCATTGCTAGACCGAATGAATAGGAAGTTGGCAACGTGGAAAAGTAAGTTGTTATCAATTGGGGGTCGGCTCACATTAATTAAAGCCTCTCTCTCTAATCTTCCAATTTATTTCATGTCTCTTTATCCTATCCCCCATGGGGTAATTGACAAAATGGTGAGTATCCAAAGACGATTTCTTTGGAATGGTTGTTCGGATAAAAGGGTTGTGGCTCTTGTTAAATGGGGAGTTGCTCAACTCCCGAAAGCCAAAGGAGGGCTGAACATTAGCAATTTGCTCTATCGAAATTTAGGGCTGCTATTCAAATGGGTTTGGAGGTACTTTAGGGAGCCCAACTCACTATTGAAACACATAGTTCAAGCTAAATATAATTACCCATCAACATTCTGCTTGAGGGATGTTTGCCACCTGAGGAGTGGGGGCCCATGGAGAGATTTATGTAATTCATTGCTGAAGCACCCGGAGGTATCTCAGATGATGAAATCTGCTTCTAGGAAACAAATTGGGGATGGAAGGGAGACTTTATTCTGGTATGACATCTGGGCTCAAGATGATGCTCTGAGGATAATTTATCCGAGATTGTTTCGAAAGTCAGCTGCACCCCTTGCTACTGTCGCTTCAATGCGAAGCTGGAACAATCAAGCCTGGGTCTGGGAAATACCATGGTCTACTCCTCTTCGCTCCAGAGATCGAGCTGATCTGAACTCTCTTCTGGAATCTCTGAACCAAGTCTCAATTACAGAAGGACAAAAAGATCAACTCATATGGACACTGCACAAATCAGGTAACTATTCGGTTAACTCCTTTTGTTTAGAACTATATAAAAATTCACAGCCAATGTTAGGCGAGATTTTGCAAAAAATGTGGAGGGGCTTAGTTCCACTTCGAATTGAGATCTTCCATTGGTTAGTCTTATTGGGCAAAGTCAACACAAAAGCTAAGCTTGCCGCTCACAATATTATCCCCCCCTCAGAAGCTCTTTGCCCCTTGTGTTCAAATGAACAGGAGGAAATATCCCATCTTTTCCTCCACTGCTCCTTTGCGAACTCATTATGGGGATGGTGGTGTAATATATAAGGACTCTCATGGGTTTGGCCCTCCTCCCTAGACTCAGCTTTTGCGCAATGGAGCTTTCCTAGCAAAAATAAATTTTTCACAAAAATATGGCTTGCAATATTCCAAGTTATTGTTTGGTCAATTTGGAAGGAACGTAATGATCGTATATTCAATAATACGAGCAATTCAGTTCAGGAGACTTGGATTATGGTTTTACTCAGACTTTGCTGGTGGGTCAAGAATTGGAAGGAACCCTTCCCATATTCCCCTAATGAGGTAATACGTAATCCCAGATGCCTTAGATGGCATCCATCTTCAAATCCATCAGTTAGAAAGAATTGTGAGCAAACCCTGCGAGATGTCAATAAGTTAATATGGGAGGTGGGTGTATCAAAATCTGTCACTAACGGAAGAATTGAGGGTTCTATGAAGGATGGCAATAAGGTAATTCTTTGTGCCTTCTCATGCCCAATTCCGATAATGGAAGAAGCTTCAGCGGAGGTATTAGCTATTCACAGGGCTCTCCAGATTTCTCTCAATAATAACAGATTCAAGAAGTTTCCGATAGAAATTAATACAAAGTCGCAAAGGGTGGTGGAATGGTGTCGTAGATCATCGGAGGGTCCTCCAAACCTACAATTCATCCTCAACTTTATAAGAAATGTGTCTAGCAAAGGAATTGGCTGCGCTATCAAGCTCAAGGAGGTGTGTCCCACAACGGCCTCTGAACCCATCGTTAAAATGGTCCTCTGCAAAAACTCAAATTCAGTGGTTTGGTTTAACTAGGTCCCTTGTCTCATGTAATAGTCTCATGTAATAATTCTCAAAACAGTCTCATGTAATCGAGTAGTTGAGTATCTCTCAGTGTAGAATATGGACTTTGACTATGAGTATGGATGTATTACTGTTGGGGGTGAGTTCCTTCCTCTAAATCGGGTGTACTTGGTACTATAAAAGTGTCCCTTTCTGAAGGGACTACCTGGTTTCTTGATAGAGGGTACCCATCTTCCCTTTATGATATGAATAAAAACTATCAAAAAAAAAAACTCCCTACTTTGCTATTTGCTCCTTATTCCATGCATGTTACAACTCTGCGTTGTCCCATAATACGCTCAACTGATAACATGTATAGTAGGCTGATTTCCCATGCCTACAGCTTGTATTTGTTGGAATATAGGCTCCGATATGTAGTTAGAGTTGAAGAGTTTGAGCGTAAGTCTTTGTCCCACGTGAAAGGAATAGATTGTTGTTGATATCTTTATATTAATTCTTGTGCTAGTTATCTTAAATTGGATAAAGGCCTAACTACTTGAATCAAGTTAAGCTTTGAGCTTGGATATGCTTGTATTTGAATTATTAATATTATAATCAAAGTTATTAAAATCGCGATTCAAATCTTAAAATCTTAAGAATTTACGATTCAAAATATGGTAGATAATTCGATTCACGATTCTAGACAATTCTATACATTTTTCTTAACAAAGAAAATAAGAGATATATTTTGTTAGTTATTGTCAATATAGTAGGTAAACAACTATTTTTTCCAATTTTTAGGTCTTTTAACTTATAAATTTAGCATATTCAATTAAGATTGAGTGCAATATCTTGATTATACATGTTTGTAGAATCTTACGATTTTACGATTCGATTCTAAAGGTTGTTTTCGATTCAAACTAGAATCTCGATTTTAACAATATTGATTATAACACCCTACTGATTTTTTTGGCCAAATTTAACATTCTAAAGACTAACACTTAGCACTTAATCCCATTAAATACCTAAGCATTGTCTTTCTTTCGGGTTTATATTATAAATGATTTTTTAGTATTTAGTACTGCACTGCACAGATAACTTGTTCTATTGAACTAGTTCATTAAGATAAGAACCCGTGGCCGACTCAAAAGTTCAATCTATTGGCGCAAATTAGATCCTACACCGAGGTGTAGGATGAGCATCCTACACCTCGTCCATGTGGTTGGCTTTTGGCAGTATTTTTGAAAGTGGGCCATCTCTTTCTCTCTCATCACGTGAAACAATTTTTTTAATGTACAAATGCATATGGTTTGGTGTACAATAGTACACGAGTGTACATTTGGGGAGTTTCAGTGATCAAAGCAATGACCATCAGTGTACATTGTGATTTTATTGAATTTCGGTATGAGACTGTAATTGTACATATTTGTTAGAGTATATAATATTTTGTATATTATAGTATCTCAGTATATTTGTATAGAATAGATTAGTTCCTTAATTGTAGCCTAATTGATAGGATGTAATTGGTAGTATTTAAACCATTTTGGTTAATGAAAATAATCATGGGATTATTCTCTTTCATGGTATCAGCCAAATCTTGATCTTCTTCTACCTTCCGCAAATTTTTTTTTTTTTTTTTTTTCTCTTTCTTCTTCTCTATCTCACGGCCATGGCAAAATCCAAGGGTACAGCGTTTCATCCTGCCCTCGCCGTCTCCAATGTCAAGAACAACATTCCCATCACTCTTGACTTGGAAAATGTTCAATATGGAACTTGGGCTGAACTCTTTCGCGTTCATGCTCGCTCACATCAGGTTTTATCTCACATAATTCCTCCTGAAACAGTGCCGCCTCTTACCACCGATGAAGAGAAGGAATTATGGGCAACACTAGATGCCACCGTGTTGCAATGGATCTATTCCACAATATCCACCGATCTTCTCCACACCATAATTGAACCGGACTTGAGTGCCATGGCTGCCTGGAATCGGTTGAGAGATATATTTCAAGACAATAAAAATTCTCGAGCCGTTGCTCTTGAACAGGAGTTTACTCATCTCTCAATGGCCGATTTTTCTAATGCGTCGTCATATTGTCAACGCCTCAAAGAGTTGTCAGATCAACTCAAACAAGTCGGCACCACCGTCTCCAATGACCGTCTTGTCTTACAATTGGTGTCGGGCCTCACGCCCGCATACAATACCGTGGGAACCTTCATCAGACAAACGAGCCCTCTTCCTCCGTTTTACCAGGCCCGATCCATGCTCACCTTGGAGGAATCGGGTCTGGCAAAACAGGCTGCCGGCGCCGCCTCTGCCATGGTGGCGTCGTCCCTTGATGAAGACTCTTCTCTTGACGCTCCTGCTTCTACCTCTTATAATGGGGGAACCAAGAAATCTCACCGCCCTAATCATTCCGGCAATAAAAAACAGGGTGGTCGGGGTGGCGGCAAGGGCCGCGGTGGTGCCGGCGGGCGACGTCAGGGGGGGCAGCAGCAACCGTGGGGACCACACACTGGACATGGGGGACCGTGGCAGTGGCCATGGCCATGGACTCCCCCTCCATGTCCTTACCCATCAGCATCTCCATATTGGGCCAGGCCCAATGTTATGCCACGCCCCCCACAGCAGCACAATTCAGGAGTGCTAGGAACCAGGCCTCCTGCCTATGCAGCCAGTGGGCCCGCGCCTACTCCAACGGACATAGAGGCTGCCATGTACACTCTTGCCCTCAACCCTCCCGACTCCAACTGTTACATGGACACTGGAGCGACGTCTCATATGACTTCCGGGCAAGGTAATCTTTCGTCTTATTTTCCTTTGAGCAAAAGTAGTGGCATTCTAGTTGGTAATGGTTCTTCTATTCCTGTTTGTGGTTATGGTCATGCAACGTTGCCTTCCCCAAACCCTCCTTTGACCTTAAAAAATGTCCTCCATGCACCCAAACTGATTAAAAACTTAGTATCCGTTCGCAAATTTACAACTGATAACTGTGTTACTGTGGCATTTGATCCTTTTGGGTTTTCTATGAAGGATTTTCAGACGGGGATGTGTCTAATGAGATGCAATAGTCAGGGCGAGCTTTACCCTCTCACCAACTCCATATCATCCACTCCGGCTTTTGCGGCCTTAGCTTCACACTTATGGCATGATCGCCTTGGACATCCGGGGCCCTCCATTATTCGATCTCTTCATCAAAATAAACTCATTGAGTGTAGTGGTTTTAGTGATTCTAGTTTTTGTAATTCTTGTCCGCTTGGAAAACATATTAAATTGCCTTTTGTTGCCTCTTCATCTACTACTATGTTGCCATTTGACATTATTCATAGTGATTTATGGACATCTCCTATTTTGAGTTCCTCGGGCCATCGTTATTATATGTTGTTATTGGATGATTATACTAATTATTTATGGACTTTTCCACTTTCCAAAAAATCTGAAGCTTATTCCACATTTCTTGCTTTTAAAACATTCATTCACACTCAATTTGAGCGACCTATTAAAAACATACAATGTGATAATGGCAAAGAATTTGATAATGGACCCTTTTGGGATTTTTGTAAGCTCCATGGTATTAACTTCCGTCTTTCATGTCCTTATACCTCTTCTCAAAATGGTAAAGCTGAAAGAAAAATCCGCACTATCAATAACATCATTCGAACTATTATGGCTCATGCATCTCTTCCCCCGTCCTTTTGGCATCATGCTTTATCAATGGCAACTTACCTTCTCAATATACTCCCAAGCAAATTACTAGATCACCAATCTCCACTCAAACTTTTATATCAAAGGGATCCTACTTACTCTCATTTGCGTGTGTTTGGGTGTTTGTGCTATCCACTTTTTCCCTCCACCATGATTAACAAACTTCAACCCCGTTCCACTCCTTGTGTGTTTTTGGGATATCCACCAAATCATAGGGGTTATAAGTGTTATGATATCTCATCTAGAAAATTTTTTGTGAGTCGTCATGTGTTGTTTGATGAGACCCACTTTCCTTTTGCCAAAATTCATAGCCCAACTCCATCCACTTATTCATTCTTGGATGATGGTCCTTCTCCATATATTTCTCATCATCTGGCCCAACTTGACAATGAGCAAACCCCACTCACCACTTCTGGGTCCGTCTCCCCCTCCTCTCGGCCTAATCTTGCCCAGCAGCCCACTGCCATTTCGTTGCAGCGCGCCTCACCCCCGTCTTCTGCTACTGGGCCCAGCTCTCCTGCCTCTCGGCCCAGTCAGCTTCAGCAGCCCACTACCTCTCCCAGGCCGCCCCTCTCTCCAACGCATCCCACTCTCATACCCAACTCCACCTCCCCACAAATGGACCAGCCTCTGTCCCCTTCTACAAATCCACAAACAGCTACCCACCCTCCTCTTTCTCCTACTTATGAGCAGCCACGTCCTGGCCCTATCACCCGTAGCCAACGAGGGGTTTTTAAACCCAAGCCCATCTTTAATCTCCATACCACCACCACTAAATCTCCTTTGCCTCGCACCCCTCTCGCGGCTTTGCGTGACCCTAACTGGAAACTGGCTATGGATGCTGAATATGATGCTCTTATGGAAAATAAGACGTGGGAATTAGTACCTCGTCCCCCGGGTGTTAATGTGATTCGTTCTATGTGGATTTTTGCTCATAAAACTAATGCTGATGGTTCTTTTGAGCGCTATAAGGCTCGTCTTGTAGGTGATGGCAAAACTCAACAGGTTGGTCTTGATTGTGGTGAAACATTTAGCCCAGTGGTCAAACCGACCACCATTCGTACTGTTCTCAGTTTGGCTCTCTCTAAAAAATGGGCCATTAATCAGTTGGATGTAAAGAATGCTTTTTTACATGGTACTCTTAATGAGACAGTTTACATGCATCAGCCTATGGGTTACAGGGACCAAACACATCCAGATTATGTTTGCTTGTTGAAGAAATCTTTGTATGGCCTCAAACAAGCTCCCCGTGCCTGGTATAAGCGGTTTGCAGATTATATCTCCACTCTTGGGTTCTCCCACAGTACTTCTGATCACTCATTATTTATTTATCGCCGAGGCCCTAACATTGCTTATTTACTGCTATATGTGGATGACATCATTTTGACCGCCTCTTCTGATGCATTACTCCAGTCTATTATTTCTTGTCTTAGTCAGGAATTTGCTATGAAAGACCTGGGTGCTTTGAGTTATTTTCTGGGTGTTGCTGTTCACCGTCATGCAGGTGGTCTTTTTCTTTCCCAGCGCCAGTATGCTTCAGAGATTATTGAACGGGCTGGGATGTCGGCTTGCAAGCCCTCACTTACTCCGGTCGATACTAAACCCAAGTTGGGTGCTACATCTAGCGAGCCTTATGCTGATCCGACTCACTATCGTAGTTTGGCAGGTGCACTTCAGTATCTTACATTTACGAGGCCTGACATTTCTTATGCTGTGCAGCAGGTCTGTCTTCACATGCATGATCCCCGTGAGGCTCACATGCATGCTCTTAAGCGTATCATACACTATCTCCAGGGTACATTGGATCATGGTCTACATCTTTACCCTTCTTCCACATCCACTCTCATTTCCTATACTGATGCGGATTGGGGTGGATGTCCGGATACCAGACGCTCCACATCTGGATACTGTGTTTTTCTTGGTGACAATTTATTGTCTTGGTCCTTTTGACAATTTATTGTCTTGGTCCAACCCACTCTCTCCAGGTCTAGTGCGGAGGCTGAGTATCGTGGTGTAGCTAATGTGGTGTCTGAGTCCTTTTGGCTACGTAATCTTCTTTTAGAGCTTCATTGCCCCATCATGAAGGCTACATTGGTATATTGTGATAATGTTAGTGCCATTTATCTTTCTGGGAATCCTGTTCAACATCAACGCACTAAACATATTGAGATGGATATCCATTTTGTCCGAGAAAAGGTGGCTCGTGGCCAAGTCCGAGTCTTACATGTTCCTTCCCGGTATCAGATTGCCGATATTTTCACTAAGGGTCTTCCCTTAGTCTTATTTGAGGACTTCAGGAACAGTCTCAGCGTTCGACAACCTCCCGTTTCGACTGAGGGGGTGTGTTAGAGTATATAATATTTTGTATATTATAGTATCTCGGTATATTTGTATAGAATAGATTAGTTCCTTAATTGTAGCCTAATTGATAGGATGTAATTGGTAGTATTTAAACCATTTTGGTTAATGAAAATAATCATGGGATTATTCTCTTTCAATATTGAATTTTATTAGTGAACAAACATCAAACACACCAGTGTACAAAGA
This sequence comes from Beta vulgaris subsp. vulgaris, assembly GCF_026745355.1. Classification (NCBI taxonomy): domain Eukaryota; kingdom Viridiplantae; phylum Streptophyta; class Magnoliopsida; order Caryophyllales; family Amaranthaceae; genus Beta; species Beta vulgaris. The sequence goes on from NC_079203.1 coordinate 4,243,078, forward strand.
TTGGAAATTACTCACTTGACATATTTTGGTATGGGATTGTAATTATACATATTGAATTTCATTAGTGAACAAACATCAACACACCCAATGTACAAAGATTGCAAATTACTCACTCGACATCAACTTCATGAATTGGGTTACTTTCAGCTGGGGGGTTGTCATTGTACATTTTGATTTTATTAATGAACAACCACGAAGCCAAGAATGTACAAGGAGGTTGAGTGTGGAAAAGAGAGAAGTAGTGAATTTCGGTATGAGACTATAATTGTACATATTGAATTTCATTAGTGAACAAACATCAACACACCTAGTGTACAAAGATTGCAAATTACACACTTGACTTCAACTTCAGGAATTGGGTTACTTTCAGCTGGGGGCTGTCATTGTACATTTTGATTTTGTTAATGAACAACCACGAAGCCAAGAATGTACAAGGAAGTTGAGTGTGGAAAAGAGAGAAGTGGTGAACAATATATGAGGGACATCAAATCAGTTATTAAATGGTGAACAGTAACTGTCAAATCAGTTACTTTTTGTATTTTTGACATGTACACTGGATGTGATGGGAATGTACATTAGCTGTCAAATCAATTACTTTTTTGCATGTTGAATGGTGCGTTTCATTCTTCTTGCCTTGCATTTTGGAGCTGGTGTAGGATGCTCATCCTACACCTTGGTCCAGGATCTACTAATTGATCTATTGGAGGCAATTTTTCTAAATAGGGTTCCTTTCACTTCCTTTGCTTATTTTTATTTTTATATCAGCAAATATCAAAGTCTACGTACTCATAAGTTTCCAAGTCTTCTTTATAGATTTTTAGTGTTAACTACCCCAACTTCGAGTAAGTTCTTTTCAATTTATTTATGTTTGTTTGAACTTATTTAAATTTATTTTCATTGTAGTAGAACTTATTAGTAAGTATATTAAACCTTATTTATGCTCATCCGACGTAATCTTAACTTATATGCTTATTATGTAAACTAGGTGGTTTTCCATGCCTACATCTAGTATTGAAATATTGCCTTTCTTTTGATTTTATATTATGTATGATTTTTTACCATTTGAATTTAACTCGATTCGAAGAAAAGAATTGATAAAAATCCAAAATAAAAAAATTGAAAGCTCGATCTAAATTATATAGGAGATAGTAGGACCTGATAATCCGACTAGAATTCCATCATCAACGCCAACTAATCAACTAAAAGGTTAAAAATACATTGTCATAAGATAATTGTGTTTGCATTATAAAAATAAAAAAGACATCGTTTTTATTTAATCCTTCTCAAACTCTGATTATATGATCTCAAATGATATCATATATAGTTCGAACCAGATTCAGTCTGATTCAATATGAGGAAAAAATACCGCATGAATTCGAAAAATTGAGGACCATTTAACTCTTTACTTCTCTTAATAGCCGTATGAAGGACTTGGAGAATATGTAGGAGTCTTGTAAGTTGGCGTGTAAGCTGGGGAGTTGTACATGGGGGATGAACTGTATACTGGAGATGGGGTGTATATTGGTGCCTTGTACACTGGTGATGGTTTGTAATCAGGTGACTTATATACTGGAGATGGATTGTATTTAGGTGACATGTATGCGGGAGATGGACTGTAAACTGGTGTTGTGTATACTGCAGATGGAGTGTATTCTTGTGACTTGTACACGGGGGATGGAGTGTAAATTGGTGACTTGTATACTGGAGATGGAGTGTATGTGGGTGACTTATATATTGGAGATGGAGTATACACTGGTGACTTGTAGATGGGCGATGGGTTGTATACTGCAGTTGGAGTGTACTCGGGTGACTTGTAAATGGGAGATGGGCTATAAACTGGGGACTTGTATACTGCAGTTGGAGTGTATTCGGGTGACTTGTAAATGGGGGATGGTTTATAAACTGGGGACTTGTATACTGGAGATGGGGTGTATACGGGTGACTTGTAAATGGGGGATTGGGTATAAACTGGTGCCTTATATACTGAAGACGGGGTGTATACGGGTGACTTGTACACTGGCGATGGAATGTATACGGGTGCCTTATATGTTGGAGATGGTGTGTATTCTGGTGACTTGTATACTTGACATGGGGGGTATTCGGGCGACTTATACACAGGGGATGGACTGTAAACTGGTGCCTTGGACACTGGAGATGGTGTGTATATGGGTGACTTGTAGACGGGGGATGGGCTATAAATTGGTGTCTTATATACCGGAGATGGGGTGTATACAGGTGCCTTATAGACGGGGGATGGGCTGTAAGTTGGTGTCATGTACACTGGAGATGGAGTGTATATTGGTGACTTGTACACTGGAGATGGACTATAAACTGGTCCCTTGTACACTGGAGATGGGGTGTAAACTGGTGTCTTGTACACTAGAGTTGGGGTGTATATTGGTGATTTGTACACTGGAGATGGACTGTAAACTGATGCCTTGTACACTGAAGATGGGGTGTATACGGGAGATGGACTGTAAACTGGTGCCTTGTACACTGGAGATGGGGTGTATACTGGTGACTTGTACACTAGGGATGGACTGTAAACTGGTGCCTTGTACACTGGAGCTGGAATGTATACTGGTGCCTTATACACTGGAGATGGGGTGTATATTGGTGATTTGTACACTGGAGATGGACTGTAAACCGATGCCTTGTATACTGGAGATGGAGAGTATACAGGTGACTTGTAGACGGGGGATGGACTGTAAACCGGTGTCTCGTATACTTGAGTTGGGGTGTAAATTGGTGACTTATACACTGAGGATGGGCTATAAATTGGAGATGAGGTGTACTCTGGTGACTTGTACATGGGAGATGAGCTGTAAACTGGAGAAGGGGTGTATTTAGGTGACTTGTAGATGGGGGATGGGTTGTAAACTGGTGCCTTATATGCTGGAGATGGGGTGTATATAGGTGATTTGTAGGCAGGAGATGGGCTATAATCTGGTGTCTTGTACACCGGAGAAGGGGTATATACTGGTGTCTTGTATACCGGAGACGGGTTGTAGACTAGTGATGGAGTGTATTCAGGTGACCTGTAGATAGGTGATGGGCTATAAGCTGGTGATGGGGAATATACTGGTGACTTGTACACAGGGGATGGGGAGTACTCCGGAGACTTGTATACCGGGGATGGGGAGTACTCTGGAGATTTGTATACCGGGGATGGCGAGTACTCTGGAGACTTGTATACTGGGGATGGTGAGTACTCTGGAGACACGTATACTGGGGATGGAGTGTACTTTGGGGACTTGTATACTGGGGATGGTGAGTATTCTGGAGACTTGTATGTTGGGGATGGTGTATATACGGGAGATGGTGAGTATTCTGGAGACTTGTATACTGGAGAAGGTGAATACTCTGGAGACTTGTATATCGGGGATGGTGTGTATACAGGTGATGGTGTGTAAATCGGATATGTATACTCTGGAGAATGAGATGGTTTCTTGTATTCTGTGGCAGGGCTATAGTAATCACTAGCAGATGAAACTGTCACCAAAGTCATGAGAAAGAAGGACATGAAAAAAGAACGATTGAGAGCCATTTTGGTGGAATGAAGATGAAGAAATGAGTTGTGGGATAGTTGGTTTGAAGATGGGCTTTATATAAGCTTGGCCTTAGTGTCATTCCATGATGTAACAATCAACAGATGTAGTAGTGGAGAGCAAGTCTTCAAGGCTTTATTTGGCTACCACCCACCTCCTCAGTTCTTAGCACGATTTAGCCGAGGAAAAGTCTAATTGACTTTATCATTTCAAGTGAAAATCAACATTACATTCGACTATGAGCTTTAGAACGTCTATTATGTTAAAGGGTTAACTCAAATACTCAATAGTTTGAATTTATGTAATCCAGTAAAAGAGTTACTGTGAAATTCAATATTCTTATTTTCTTTTTTCATTATTATATTGATTCCTTTCATTAGCTTTTTGTACCATTATATTGAACTATTATAAATTTATAATCAAGAGCTGATGTTTTATTTTCTTTTTTTATTGTTTTTGTATACTTTCATGTAAATTAGTTAAATGTTTTTCTGAATATTGTTACTCACATTTTTAAAACGGCTAATTGTTACTACTTGTTAGTGATATGAGATATTAGAGATTAGGAAAATATACTTGTAAGAATTATGATATATTTTCCACATAATGTTTGCATAATAATATCTTTGATTTTATTTATATATGTTAGGATATTATTTAGTAGGAACATGATCACGTGAAAACCACTGTGTTGTAGATTGGAGTAGCACTCGAATCATACAAGTGTAGAAGGATAGAAAATAACCTTAAGTGATTGAATCCACAAAAACTCACGGTTACGGCAGCCTTAAATTTAACAAGGATACAGACACACCACCTTGAAATCTCTAAGGAACCTAAGATCACCAACTAGCTTGCCAAAGCTAATCTAGCATAGGAACGAATTCACTTAACTTTCTAATCCAAGAAAGAAAACTGAAAACAACATAAACAAACACATTGTTTTTTTCAATCATCAAAAGTCCTTCTTTTTCTCTTTCATTGCTTTGCTATTTATAGGACTATTACAACCTCTTTTCTGATTTTCTAAAATAAATAAATTAAATAATACAAAAGGAAATAACCTAAATTATCTAACAACTAATCAGTCCATAATCCCATGTAATGGAATGTGGGAAAACACACTAAACTAGCCTTTTGAATGCTGTTGCACTTCCCTCAATATGTTGCACTTCTCCCTTGGTTTTAGGACGTGGGTGAGTGGCTCCAATCCACTACTTTAACCTTGATGAATCAGCAACAATGTGGAGAAGAGATGCCACCAAAATAGGGGTTGCTGAATTGTTATTTCACACGTACAACATGCTGTTGTAAATGCCACGAAAATAGGAACAACTCCCTATTCTCTTGGAACCATCTCCTTGCTTGATGCATATGCCTTTGAACGTGTAACAACATTACTTAGATTACATCCTAATGACTTGTAATATTCAGCACACATGCTGCCCATTACATGACTCAATTAACACACTTTGTCCTAAAGCCATCAACCGAAATAAAAGACTCTTTGTACAATCGCACAGTGGATAGCACAGTCCTAAAGACACTAAGACTCTTTGTACGTAACTTAAGTTCATCACAACTCAATGATACTTAGTAGTACAAGTTTAGGGAATTAAAATAACAACTTATAAGAAATAAAAGACTCCTAATTAACAAGGACTCTAAAATTTAAACTCTAAATTATCAACCATGAATTTAGCTCATCGAATCTACATCACACTCCTTATGTTGAAAACTGAAAACTGCAACATAAAATGAGTAAACAGTTAATGAAAATGAGCAAAAAGATAAAATGAGCAAAAAATTATTAAAATGAGCAAAAATATAAAATGAGCAAAAAACATCAAATGAGCAAAAATCTATAAATTGAACAAAAGTTTCTTAAAATGAACGAAAATATAAAATGAGCAAAAAACATAAAATGAGCAAAAACTTCGTAAAATGAGCGAAAATTTGCTAAAATGAGCAAAAGTTTCTTAAAATGAGCTAAAACATAAATTGAGCAATAAAAACATAAAATGAGCAAAAATCTGCAAAATGAGGAAAAAGGTCGATTTTCAGTTTTCAGCTTAAGGTTAGTTTTCGGTAGATATATACATGCATACATACATATTTTGAGCCCCAACCAGGAAACCCCTTAGTAAGAAAAATGACCCTAATAGACCGGCACCTCTCGCAGGTCAGCCACCCAGGGCCGGCCCTGGGCCAGGACAAGCGGGGCGCCTGCCTAGGGCCCATGAATTTGAAAATTTTGTAAGTCGTTTGCTCATAATTTCAAACTTATCTAATTTGGGGAGATGGTTGCTTGTGCTTTAGGAATGTCATGGTGTTAGGGATCGCGGGTTCAATTCCAAGTTCCAACTCATGACACTTCTTTCCTTTCTTAAATAGTTTCCATGGTTACTTTATTTTATTTTTTTGCAAAAAGTTCAACTTGACTTTTGATTTCCCCTTTCCATCACCATTCACCAATCACCAGTGTATTACCTTTTGATTTAATTGTATATTTCGATTTTCAATTTTATTCGTCAAGTTATTGGTTTATCAGGTTTTTATGGAGTACTCTTTTCGTCCGAAAATAGTTTGAACACTTTCCTTTTTCTTTGTTCAAATTCGATTTAAACACTTATTTTTAGCATTTCCACTATAAATTATGCTAGTTCTCTTAAACCCCTTTGGCCCACAATCTATCTTTTAACAATAAAAAATGGTAAGCTTTTTATCTCTTTTTCAATTAAAAAAAATACCACACCAACTCCTATCACATCTATTTTTTATAATATAAATAACATTTGATAATTATACTACAACTTATCACCTTAAATTAAGTGTGTCAACAAGTGTTAAGATCTTTCTGAGACGGAAAGATTATTAGATATTGATCATATGAAATAAGAGAAAGTTTTGAAGAAACGGTGGTATAAAAAAGTGCATATTATATTAATCTCTTGTGCTTTAGGGGTCTTTTTTTTTTCTTGTCCCGGGCCCAATAATATTCAGGAACGACCCTACAGCCACCCAACTACATAAGTCAACGCTTGGGAGTAGGAGAATAAGGAAATCCCTACTCTCAAGTACAAGTATAGATAGTGGGGTTCAAGCTTGTGACCTTGAGGTCACAAGGTGAGTTCCCCACCACCTCCACCAAGCAAGCTTGGTATATCACACACAAACTTATACTTCCTCCGTTTCAAAATAGATGGGACATTGTGATTAAAACGGACTCCTAGGCAAAATTTCATAAGTATGTTTAGGTAGTATAATTAATTCTAGTGGTCCCATGTGAAAAGGAGGGAGAAACCTCTCCCCCAAACCTGCCCACCGGAAACCACCCTCCCTACCTGCCCACCGGAAAACCACCCTCCCCCAAACTCGCCCGCCGGCCATCCACCACAACACCTCCACCACCGGTCACCACCATCACTACCGAAAAACTTAAAAACAACCACCACCCGAAAAACTCAAAAACAACCACCACCACTCAAAAACAACCACCACCACCCGAAAAACTCAAAAACAACCTCCTCCAACATCACTTTCTCTCTCCTCTTTTCCTCTTCTTCTTCTAACAACAACAACAACAACAATGGCGAAAAATGGAGGAACAACAACAACAACATTTATCGGAGTTTCGCGGCCGACAATGGAGGAACATTTATCGGAGTTTCGCCACCACCACCCGAAACCCTAACCCTAACCCTAACATTTATCCGAGTTTCGCCACCACCACCCGAAACCCTAACCCTAACCCTAACATTTATCGGAGTTTCGCGGCCGACAATGGAGGAACAACAACAACAACGCCGTGGTGGTGGTGTTGTTGTTGGTGGTAGTCATATGGTGATTGGAGGATCGGTTGAGAATTTGCCGGCGAATGTGTTTGGGAGGGAGATGAAGGAGAAGGAGGGGAAGAAAGGGAAAGAAGGCGGTGGCAGGTCGAGTGGTAGTGTGCGTTGGTCGCATCTGTGTCGATTGGTGATGTCGGTTAGTAGTGACGGTGGTGGTCTCAGAGAGGAGAGAGAAGGGTGGTGGCTAAGAGAGAGGGGTGGGTTGAGTTGAGAGAGAGAGAGATGGGTGGTGGCTAAGAGAAAGGGGTGGGTTGAGTTAAGGAGAGAGAGATGGGTGGTGGCTATGAGAAAGGGGTGGGTGGGTCATAAAAATGGTGGGAATTGTTAGTTTTAGGTTAGGATTAATCAGATTATTAGAGGTAGATTAATGTACATAACACAAGTTAGTAAGGGTAAAATGGTAAAATAGTAAGGCAAAAGTTACTAAATAAGGAAAAAAATAACAATGTATCATCTATTTTGAAACACCCCAAAATAGACAATGTCCCATCTATTTTGAAACGGAGGAAGTATGTTGTTTCAATTATCAACTACAGATTTCCCTAAAAAAAGAAAATCAACAAGAGGCCTCAACTTTTATCATGAGCATGGTACACCACTCAAGACTATTTTCCTACTTATTGCTTATTCAAAAAACTATAATTGAGCAATATTTAAAGAATGGTAAAAGCGTCAAATATAATAAATATAATAATAATTAAGCTATAAGTATAGTGTACAACATGTGATTATATCATTTTATAATAGGTCCAATTTACGAAATTAGACATATTATCTTTCAGAACCTCAGCGTTAATTGCTCCACTGAACCAAAACAATTTAGTATTGCAACAAAATTTATTAAGTAAAATTTTTTGTTACAACAAAAATTAAATTCTATAGCGATAAAGTTACATATATATTAGAATTTTGGATAATGAAAAAAAAATTAGAGTTTGATTTTAAAAAACCTTAGAATATTATAGAGAGCTCCATCTAAGCATGTCATGTTATTGTTTTTAATTATTAACTTTAAAATAAAAGGTTCACTATAGATATATATACATATAAGGTGTTTTGGATGAGTGAACATTACATTCTAATTTTAGATAAACAACCTAAATTATTATACTATGTAAATTGAATATAACTTTTTTTTTTTTACAAATTCGCAATATTATAATTTTTTTACCATTGGAGAGTGCTCGAAATATGCTTTGAAATAAGTTTCACATACAATATAATTTTACAACTTATGAAAATTGATTTATTTGGAAGAAAAATACAGATTATATATTCTTTATTTTAATTACATGTAAAAATGACTATGTTCTTTATGTGACAATATCAATTATATCTTTGAAATCATACTTTTAAAAATTGAGTTATATAAAGATAAAAATACATATTTATGATTGAGAACCTACAACATACAATGGTGGCATTAAATCAAATGAAAGTTTGTCAATGACATTGCAAAGGTATTATGCAATTCACTAATTATTTTATCGGTTTTTTCACAATATACCCATGACAAATTTATTTTTGCACCATATACCCTTTCAACTTTCCAAATTCACCATATACCCTCCACTTTTTAAAAAATTCATCCACTCACCCTTTTGACTGACGATGTTAGACTTTCGTTAGTCATTAGGCCCTAATCTTCCCCTAACCCTAAATAAAACTCTAACTCTAATTTAATACACTAACTTGAACCCTAACCCTAACCACTCCCCCCACCCCTTACCCCCCACTGCCCCACCACCCCCTCACCACCACCACCTCCTTACCACCCCCTCCCCTTCTCCCGTTGACCCATTCTCCTTCCCCCGCTGACCCCCTCCCCTTCCTCTGCTGTCGACATGTCGCGAACCCCCTCCCCTCCCAAACTGTTGTCGCGAACCCCCTCCCCTTCCCTCCTGCTGTCGCGAACCCCATCCCCTCCCCACCTGTTGTTGGCCTGTCGCAACCCCCTTTCTTGCCCTTCCCCCGCAAACACCGCGCAATCCCTTTCCCCTGAAATGAAAAAAAATTGACGGTTTGAAGGGTTTTCAGGTGCGAGGGTTTGAAGGGGTGCATGAAGGGGAGGGGGGTTGCGCGACGGTTGAGAGGGAAGGGGGCTATGCGACTGTAAGGGAAGGGAAGGGGAAGGGAGGGGAGGGAAGTGGGGGCGGTGCGACTTACGAGGAAGGGGAGGGGGCTGCGGTGGAGGTGGATGGGTGTTGGGGCAGTGGGTGGCTAGGGGTAAGGCCGGGGTGGTGGTTAGGGTTAGGGTATTAGATTAGGGGGTTAGTGTTAGGATTTGACTTAGGTTTATGTTAGTTAATTAGGATTAGGAGGGATTAGAACATAATGAGTAACGAAAGTCTAACACCGTTAGTCATAAGGGTAAATTGATGATTTTTTTTTAAAAGGAGAGGGTACATGGTGAATTTGGAAACTTGCGAGGGTATACAGTGCAAAAAAAAAAAAAATTGTTAGAGGTATATTGTGAAAAATCGTTATATTTTAATCATAGAATTTTTATTGTATACATAATTATTCATGTTTGTCTTTTCACATATATCTATATGTCAGGTCTTATTCTTTTAGATCTCCATGAACTTGATTCTACTAAACTAAGGGCATGTTCTCCCCAGCTTATTTTCAGTTCAGTTTAGTTCAACTCAGTTCAGTTCTGTTTAGCTCAGTTCAGTTCTGCGTAGCTCGCTCCATTATTTTATAACCATTTTGTTAAATATTATTATTATGTTGGTCTAATTTATTTTACTAATTCTTCTTCTTCTTCTTCTTCTTCTTCTTCTTCTTCTTATTATTATTATTATTATTATTATTATTATTACTATTATTATTATTATTTATTTTTATATCATTATTATTAAGTATTATTATTATTATTTCTATATATTATTTTGTTTATTATAGCTTTATTCATTATTATTACTATTATTATTAGGAGGAATATGGTTTAGGTCAAAAGCACAAATAAACTCACGTTTTTTAGCCCATAAACCAATCAAATCGCGTCAAAATGGGTTATGATGTAATTTTGCGCGGTCCGACCCAATCATTATTTTTATTACTAAATAATATTATATTATTAAAATATAATTATTAAAATAGTAATATTAATTTACTTCTTTGATATTATTGTTATTATATAATCATCATCAAGTATTAATTATCATCATCAAGTATTAATTTATTAATACAAATAATATAAAATAATTATTATTAATTATCATTATTATCATTAATTATGATTATTATTAATAATTTATGATTATTAATATTATTTATTTATAACTATCATTTAAAAAATCCAAAAATACTGTTGTTATTATTATTCATTATTAATTATTCATTATTATTACTTATCATTATAATAATTATTTAATATTAATAATATTATTATTTAAATATTAATTATATATTTATTACATTCAATCTAATTCAATTCAGTTTAATTCAATTCAGTTTAATTCAATTCAGTTCAATTCAGTTCAGCTGTTTTACGCCGAATAGAACAGGACCTAATTGAAAAATCAAGGTTTGCATTTCTAGGCTATTTGAGGTCGATAATAAAAAAAAGGAGAAAGTTTGATAAGTCTTGATACGGTCATGATGGATGAAAGAGGTATATTTTTCTCTTAAATTATATTTTCGATTATTAGTAGAAGTTAGTTTTATATTTAATTAATTATATTTATGATACCATCATTATGATCTTTTTTCACATTTCCATCTTCCATTTTATATGCGTTAGTGTTTATGTGCCATTAAAAGTTGAAGTTGTGACTGACACTCATGTTTTCTATAATTTTTCTGTCATGCATCTATATTAAATAAGTACTCTTTACTTTCTTTAAGTATCATTAGGGTGTTCTTCATGTTAAAATTGTATTAACTATGTTTATTTTTGAAAGAGAGTGTTAACTATGTTAGTCATACCAATTATCGGGATACTATTTAATAATAGACTTAGCTACAATATTTAGTTTAATATTAAAAAAAATAAAAAATTTATATATTGCAATAAAAAAATCTAGAAATAAGAGTATAATGACAAATACTTTATCCATTCTTTTTCTACTTCAATATTAGGTTTTGACATGATTTTTAAGGAAATGAAAAAATGGGTAGTTTAGCATAGATGTACACTTTTATTTAATTAACAAGAGTAGGAGATAAGAAAATCCTTAAAAAGTAAACGCAACTTTATAAGGCAATTTAATGTGTAATTAATGATGATTTTATCAACATAAATTAAAGTAAAGGTAATATTGTCAATTGTAGTTGCTATTTAACAAAAGTGAAGTGGTCCAAATAAATAAAACTACTCTAAGTGGTGATTATTGCAATAGAAAAAAAAACACAAAAAGTAGGTAAATAAAATGGTTTTGAAAAATCTCATTTTACAACAACACTAAATCAACAATATTAAGAAAAAAGATGCCAAAATAATATACAAAAAAAACCCCTGCAACACATTAAAAATGGGGCAATTTAATATGTAATTAATGATGATTTTATCAACAAAAATCTCATTTTACAACAACATCAAATCAAAAAATGGGGCATTCCGAGAATTGAACTCGGGACCTCTCGCACCCTAAGCGAGAATCATACCACTAGACCAAATGCCCATTGTTAATACTTAACTTCCTTATATTAAATAGATTTTATGATTACCAGAATTGGGCTTTCTATTCAATTCCTGTAGTAAACAAATTCAAACACTGCAACCCAAAACAAACATCAAAGAATCAATCTTTCACAAATCCCCAATTCCAAATTTCCAATTTCTAGGGTTTTATTTTCTTCTTCTCTGATTTTGAAAGATAGGAGAGAGAAAATCACATATACAAAAATGGCAGGAGCATCAGCAAGTGGAATGTTCAAGTTTTTGAAGCCATCGATGAGACCTCAACCTTCCGATATTAAAGCCGCCGTTGGTTGGGGTGTGGCCGCCGCCACCGCCGGCATCTATCTTGTTCAGGTCTTTTTCTCTCTCCTCGCTTCTTTTTTTTATAACATCGATTAAATTGTGTTGATTATGTTTAGTTATGCTATGATTTAAATTTTGGGATTAGATCGGATTGATGTGAATATTTGATGCAATATTTGTATGTATCTTTTTTGTGATGGATTTGTGTTATTGGGTTTGTGTTGATTTATATCTAGAGAAGGTGGGTAAGAATGAAGGGTTGATTGAGTTGTAGAATTTGGGAGTTGTTTTGTTAGGGATTTTAGTTTTGTGGAAGAAAAAGTTGATTTTATTGGTTGTGGATTTGGGTGAAGATAAGAATTGTTTGATTTATGAGGTGGGATTTTGTGGGTTTTTGTTATAGATGTTTAGTTTTTGGAGTAATGCTTGGGATTTGGGGATTTGGATTAGTTTGGTGATTCTAAAGATTTGTAGTACTTGAATGGATGAAATCGCACATTGCCTGCTTGTTCTTGGAGTTCTTCGTTCAAAATTGAGGCGTATCGTTCCGTGCTTTAGATATCAGTTTCATCCTTCAAGTGAGAGCTCTGCTCTTTTGGATTTAGTAATGCTGGGAATTTGGGTTAGTGTGATAGTATAAAAAGATTGGCACTTGAATCGATGAAATCGGACATTTGGTTGTCTGCCCTTGGAGTTTTTTTTACCAACTAAAAGCGTATTGATCCATTTGCTTGGATTTCAGGCTCATCATTTAAGTGGAGGTTTATAGTTTTGACATTTTTACTTTACCCATTTCGACATGAGAAATGGTTGAGAAGCTTTGCACTTGTGATGCTTATTATTGTAAGGTTCATTTACTGGTTTATGAGGATTTGCAATTCTCATTTGACTCATTCCCTTAAAGTGATATTGCTATGTGTTGCTTTTGTGAATTCTCGCCTCCGCCTGAATTTTATTGGTGTTGGCAAACACTCGAGCAGCTAAATTTGCATTAATATTTTAAGGTAGTCTTTGTTTTGTATTAATTGATGTTGATTGCTGAATTGGTAAATAATGAAGCAGTGATGAGCAATTATAGAGAGATAATGACTTGTGGATATGATAGGAACTCATTAGTCAATCCTCTAAGGGACTGAGGTCATTTTATGCTAATTATTAATGTTTTTAATTTGAAATTGTCTTCCTGGATATTATTTCACCGTTTTTCTATGAATTTATTTCACTTTGATTTGCTTTGGGGAGCAGTTCTACTTAATTTCTATTGTTGGATACGATCTTTTGAGACGAGTGAGGGAGGACTGAAGTTCCACTACATTAAGTCCTTTTGAGGAAAATGCAGAAGCTGCTTTACCTAATGGTTTTGTATTTCTAGTTTTAGATCGTTTTTGGTAAAGATGTAAGATAGGCTGAGCTGAGGAAAAGTGTACTGAATATGGTGCTGTCTGATTTCTTATTTTGATTTGGGCTATTGAGGATCTTTCTTGGACACATTTAGATTACAATTCTAGATATGTATTACATTGATGTTGGAAGGTGGGGATGTGTTCTTGAAGTTTTTTGCGGAGTGTATATATCTATTTTATGGGAAAAAGTTGGAGTTGCATCCATTGAAGAAAAGATGAGGGAGAATCGGTGAAGATGGTTTGGTCATGTGAAAAGGAGATCAGGAGATGCACCGATGAGAAGAATTGAAGAGTGGAGGAGTAATCAAATTGTAAAGGGTAGGGGAAGACCTAAGATGACTTGGCTGAGGGTAATTGAAAGTGATATGAGGTTACTTGGGATTGAGGAGAGCATGACGTTGGATAGAAGTGGGTGGAGGGGTAGTATCTATGTGGAGGAAGGGGTCTGATTACTGTATTTATTTGCTTTTCTCAATTGTGTTGGTATTAAAACCTTTTGCTGAAGACCTTTTCTAAACACTTTTTGGTGTAAACCTTGTTTTAAAAAAAAACTTTTATCACTCTTGACGATGCCATCTCCTCTGGTCACGATTCCAGTTGACGATTCATGTTAGCCGACCCCAATCACCTTGGGAATAAGGCTTAGTTGTTGTTGTTGTTGTTGTTGTTGTATATATCTATCTTATTTTACAATTTACAATTTATTATTGCCTACCAAATGCGATGTGAGAGTTAGGTCTCATGTTGTGAGGTGTGTAAATATATTTTCTTCATTTGAATAGCATTTGAGCTTAGACATTTTTCTGATATTGAATTAATTTGGCTGTAATTGTAATCTACATTAGGTATATAAGAGACATTGCATTACAGCAAGTTCAGTTTTTTGTCTGGTCTGAAGCTATGAAATTATTATGTACCTTAAGTCTTCCAAAGAGACAGACTTGCATGAGATCACTTGCTTGGTCTAACCGATATCGTTTGTCTCAAGTTTTTAATTAATCGTGATTAAGAAGTTTGTCTCGTGTGAAATGATGACTCTCATCTAAGTCTATGACATTATCAATTATCTTTTCACATGACTTTGGGAAACACATAGATTTACGTGATATTGTTTCTGGATATCTTGGGATGCAGATTTTGGCTACTTATATGTATGTATGCCGTCCAGTTCCATATTTGCCTTATCTGACATCTTCGGTTCTTTGTTGCAGCCCTTTGGTTGGATCAAGAGGACTTTCATCGACAAGCCAGAAGAGCAGAACTAAAAGATGTTTTAGCTTGCAAAATCCATCTGATGGTCAGAAGAATTCTGTACTTAGCCTTGCTTCTAATAATACCTTTTGATTTTGCAATTTGCTATCATTGAGATTATGAGGCTTTTTTTGTCATGAGTTTCTGCATTAGACTTTGCAACCAATTTTAGATGATTACTGTTGTTTGATGTCGTCTTGTTTTCTTTTGTACTTGCAATAAGCACTTCTGATTTGATTGGAGATTGGTCTCCTTGGAGGGGGGTTACAGTTTTCCTGTTTTACACTAAATGTACATTCTATCTAATTTTGCTGGATTTGCTCAAGACTGGGAAACTCCCAGATCTCTCTCATACATTTGTGCCTCGTGGTGTTGAATGTTTTTAACAAAATTTCAATCAAAGTACATCTTGACCATTAAAGTCAAATGTGGACTAAGAGACAATATAAGAACATCCAATGTTGTTTATATGGCCTACTAGGCTACTAGTTTCTCTCATAATGTCATCATTTCATATAAAGGATGTCAGTGGCCTTGCCAGCGTGCATTGGAGGTCTGGGAAGCGCGGTCTATGGTTGTGATGTTGGCCATTTAATGGCTAGGCTATGCGCCACCTGCTCCGTGCCATACCAATATGATGGTACTGCCCAATGGTGCACTTGATCCTCTCAATTCCAAATATCTCTTATACGAGCTTGGTGGCTTTTTGAATATGCGAGTTGTGGTATAAGGTTCACTACTAGGCAACTAAAATTTCTAAACCAATGTTTGGAAAGGAAAAAAAAGGTTAGACCAACCAAGTGATCTCTTATAACTTATGGTCAGAACCAAATTAACCATGGTTGATCAAGTGCGCCATTGTGGTCAAATCAAGTTAAAGCAAAAGTTGTAATGTAACGTGTGTTAAATACAACACACAAAAAATGCTAAATGCAACATTTAATTTTTTATAGAATTTAACCATGGTTAATTTTACCTTTTTATAGTTAAAAAAAATGAGATGCTTTTATAACTTATGTGTTTGTTGTACCAAACTACTCATTATAGTATAGCAATAGTACTTAAGATCACCAACAGATCATATCGTATTACAATATAAGGCGGCTTGCTTCTTTAATCTTGTATTACTGTTAAAGTCACCAACAGTAGCACACCTACAACAATTACATCGTGTAATTTCAAAATTATCATTTTTTTCTTTTTCGTATTGGGGGATCATTTGTCCTACATAATTCCCCTACGAGGGGGTCATTTATCATAGATGATTCTCCTATGAGCGATCATTTATATACCTTCTACACGGTGGTCATTTGTCATGAATGATCCACCTATCATGTTTACTATGATCATCAGTTCATCACCTCCCATGAAGAGTAGGTTAGTCTTTTACTCTTCTTTTTGCTGTGTTTAGCTTTTTTTTTTACTGCATATATCACTTATGTTATAAAAATATTATTATGTACTTTTGGAGTTAAGGTTTTGTGTATTCGTAATAGTGAGAATTTACTATTGGAGATTTTGAATTTTGACCTCCAAAGACATATATATATATTCTAGTGTCCTTAGCAATATAATAAATTCTAGTGTCTACTGATACAAATTCTCTATTCTATATTCAAAAGGGAAACTATTTCTTATCGGGTTCACTTGAGGGATTTTCCAAATTCTCTTCAGTGGACCTATTTTTCTTGGGTAAATTTGCTTTAAAAAAATTATCTTAGTCTCTTACAAGTGTTCAAGAACATGCTCTGAGAATTCATATCTTTATGAATGGTTTAGAAGTTCAGCATTTTGCATGCTTATACCCCTTAAAACTGTTTGAACAAATTTAGGAGTATGGTTTATTTATTTTATTGGTCACAAATTATTATAATAGACGCTCTAATTTTAATATAAAATTAGACAACCCAAGCCTACATTCTCCTAACAAATCCATTCTATTTCTCTCTAACCCAACACTATATCTAGGTATCTTGCACCATCCTAGGGTGCGTTCTGTTCAACTTAAAAAATTAAGTTTCAGGTCCAATAAGTTCAGATAAGTTCAGATAAATTTAGATAAGTTGCAATAAGGTCTAATAAGGGCAATAAGTTCCAATAAGGTCTAATAAGGTCCAATAAGTTCCAATCAGGTGCAATAAGTTCCAATCAGGTGCAATAAGTTCCAATCAGGTCTAATAAGTCCAATAAGTTCCAATCAGGTCTAATAAGGTCCAAATAGTCAATGTTTAATAAACATTTGTATTATTGTCCATTATTTTGTTATTCATAATTTCATATCACTATTAATTGATTATGTTATTATTAGAATTTTAATTAAAGTACCACAATGATTATATAGTATTATACTTGTATTAATGTCTATTATTTTATTATTTATTTGTATTATGTCTATTATTTATTATTTATTTATATTATGTCTATTATTTTATTATTCATATTACTATTAGCTGATTATGTTATTATTAGAATTTTTTATTAAAGTACCACAATGTATAGTATTATACTTGTATTATTGTCTATTATTTGATTATTCATATTGCTATTAAATAATATTATAATCATGGTCGAATAATTAAGGTTATCAATAATAATAATAATTATATATAATTACAATATTTTGCAATTCGTCTTTAAATAACTAGAGATAACATGTTTTCGTTACTAATAACAATGAAAGATATAAATTTTTGATTTTCTTTTTTTTTTTTTTTGACAGGATAAATTTTTGATTTTCTACTAGTGTTTTATAAAATCAAAACAAGACTATTAGATATATATTAGTGGTGAAAGTTATGTATAGGAAAATATATAAATAGTAAATTTTTTTGTTAAATTAATTATCATAAGAGATAATTAATAATCATTATTTTTTAAAGGACGAATTATAGTAATTATTAGTCCATAAAAATTTTTCAGGGATAGTATTTACGTTAGTGGTAATATTTATGTTATTCATGGTCAATAATGTTTTTTGTCTAATAAGGTCAAATAAGTTTCAATCAGGTCCAATAAGGTCTAATAAGATTCAATCAGGTCCAATAAGGTCTAATAAGTTTCAGTCAGGGCCAATAAGGTCTAATAAGTTTCAATAAGTTCCAATAAGTTTCAATAAGTTCCAATAAGTTCCAATAAGTTGAATCAGGTCCAATCAGGTTTAATAAGTTCCAATAAGTTCAGTTCATGTTCAATAAGTCCAGTTCAGATAAGGTCCAATAAGTTCAGGTCCAATAAGTTGAATAGAACGCACCCCTAGTCGTCCATTCTCTTCTCCTTCCGTTGTTGTCCTTTGAATCTTCAATTACAACAAACAATTTTTAAAAATAGTCTGACAGTTTTAAAGAATCGATTAAACTAGTCACTAAATGAATTAAATCAGACACTAAATGAATTAAAGAATCTTATTGCTAAGTAGATTTAACTGGTCATTAAATAGATTGAAATGATTACTAAAAAAATTAAAGTAGTCACTATATTAAGAAAGATGATCCATCTTCTTAATATTGGGCTTGGATCGCGCCTACCTTTAAATAAACCTGGTTATTGGACAGGGTAGCTCAATGATTAAAGGGATAGGGTCAAATTTACAAGGCTTTATTGGATAGAGCTATATTGAATAGGATCATTATTAGATAGGGTCGTTATAGGGCCAATAAAAAAACCAAATAATTTTGAAAATAGAAATAGGTTTTTTTTTAGAAACAATTACTTATTCGAATTAACATTCATTTAAACTCACTTTTGGCTCTCGCTGTTCCTTGTATTTCTTACTCGTTTGTCGTCTTGTCCATTATCGACCCGCTATCGGCATACTACCCATTCCCAACCTGCGCTGACCCTTACCCAATCTGTCCAATAACCAGATCTAATTTTAAATTAAAAGTAGACAGTCTTATACAAGATCAACTATTTATTGGTTAGTATTCTATTGTATCATTTGTATGGGCAAAAAAAACATTACATTGATATAATAAAAATGAGCAACAATATCCATCCATATATATTGAGGTACTTCACTAAGGAATTTCATGAGATTTCAAGACAGTTTTAGTCAATTTTTAACCATTCCCAAAAACAAAAGTATAACAACTTAATAGGACCATATGAATACGTTGATAAGTCTTAAGAGTTTATTCACTATACACCCGATTGTTAATTGAGTAGTGTACACAATTGTACATCCTCCCACATACTCCTACGCCCGTGCATGGTTAACACATACACATGAGCACGTAAATGAAGAATATACACCGAGTGTATGATGAAAATTATATATACTCTTATCATGATCTTATTGCTGAAGTTCCTTGAGAGCTTGAAAGACCTTAGAACTCTTATCAAATATTTGAGCCCTTCGATTATAATCAGTTGGCTCACGTCCTTCATCATCTCCCATAATTGCTTCTTTCTCTAAACACTCCAACAATTCTACTGATGTCGTTTTTTTCCCATTTTTACACTTTTTCATCTCTCTCCATTGACTTCCTTCTTTCTCTATTTCCTCTAATTCTCTCTCTAACTCCACCACTAAACTTGTGTTCTTCCCACACTTCATTATTTTTTTAGGTGGGACCCACTGATGGACTAGGGACTGTTTGGTTTTTGTGTTTTTAGGGAAGAAGAAGTTAATTGGGGAAAAAAAGTTATGGTTTTTGGTAATATTAAGGTTAGACAATGAGAATTCCATCCTTAATTTTGATTAATATGCTTTAATGAGATTTGAAAGTGTTGTAGAAGGATATATATATAGATGTTTTGAGCTGATTCATTTTGCCACGTGTCATTTAGATGCTCAGAATTTGGTTGCCACGTGTGTCAATGAGGGTTGTTGTCTTGTTTTATTGATCTTAAAATAATATTGATAAAAAGGAGGGCACGCCTCTCAAAAAAATGGTTATTATTTTTATTACATATTGCGTGACGTAAGCCGTGAGGGTATGGTACAAATTATTGGAATTTTTTCCTTAAATAATGCAAAAGTGGGTTTTAATTCCCAAAATATGCCCCAAAAAATTAAAATTCCCTGCGTACCGTCCACGTAGGACGGCACGCGAGAATTAATTTTTTTTTTTGTTTTAACCCACGGAAACCGCTACTCAAAGTAGCGGTTTAATTTTAAAATAAACCGCTACTCAGAGTAGCCTCGGAGTAGCGGTTTACCAGCGCAAAATATGGTAAGCAGATATCAGTTTTCATAATAAACCGCTACTCCGAGTAGCGGTTTTACCTAAGTTGAAAAAAAAAAAAATCTCGGCACTTGTAAACCGCTACTGCAAGTAGCGGTTTTACTAAAAAAAAAAAATCTCGCGTGCCGTCCTACGTGGACGGTACGCAGGGAATTTTAGTTTTTTTGGGCATATTTTGGGAATTAAAACCCAATTTTGCATTATCCAAGGAAAAAATTCCAAATTATTGCCATCCTAAAAGTTGTAAGATGTTCACTTTTAAGTATAATTGGGAAAAATTGATCTGACCGATTGATATGATTTTGCAACGATATGGTCTATAAGATAAAATAAGTTGATACATGTTTTTTTTTTACTTGTAACACTTTTTTTTTCTTACTTGTAACACTAATTTTCATGAATTTTGATATAAAATTTGAATAGGAGAGAGGTAGAGAGGAAAAAAGAAAGGGCTTCGTGAGATTGGAGAGAGATTGAGAGATAGAGAAAAAGGAAAAGCAAAAGTAAAAAGTGTTGTAACTTGCGAGTAATTAATTATTTCCCTTTTAGGAAAGTGTTGCAAGTAAAAAAAAAGACGGAGGAAGTACTACATTTTATTGTTTGATTATATAAATAGATCTTTTTTTTTTGACAATGGGGGAAGTGCATTAATTAAATAAAGGAAGTACAACCTAATGCTAATAAAACCCTACAAACACAAAAGCAGCTAAACTGAGCAATACATGCTCTTACATAACTATTACACAAGTATAAATAACTTAAACAAGGATAGAATTGCTCGATCTGGAGGGCCGAGTTAAGAGGTAACTGTAGTAAAACTCTTGGGTTGGTTGATGACAAGTGTCAGAACTCTGACGAACGGAGTGGGATGGATAGGCTGATTTCACAAATAGGGCAGCAAAGCATCCGCGAGAATATAAACTCGTGACAGGACCAATCCCATTGACCTTCTGTCACATGGGATTCTAAAGCTAGGTTTCTTGGAAGAGACACAGTCCCGTGTGACTCAATACCTTTTTGGGCGGGTATGTGAAGCTTCTCCATTGATGAGAAGCTCAGTCGCGTTGACGCGCCATTATTTAAATAGATCAATATGAGTTTAGTTGTTAAATAAATGAGTAAAGTTAGTGTTATGATTTTAAGTACGTAAAAAAGTGTTCGTTTGTCTAACATTAATCTATTGGATATTTAGAAGAAGAAAAAAAGAAGATGCAATTTTAAGGTAAGATATTGTATAAATTTAATTCATTTTTCAAATCTTGAATGTAATATATAATCTCAAGTTATGTAAACAAAAGAGATTTTTTTCCTTGAATAATGCAAAAGTGGGTTTTAATTCCCAAAATATGCCCAAAAATAAAAAAAATTTCCTACGTACCGTCCACGTAGGACGGCACGCGAGAAACCTTTTTTTTTTTTTGTTTTGCCCAGGTAAACCGCTACTCACAGTAGCGGTTTATACACATAAACCGCTATTTCAAGTAGCTTTAAAAATATAAACCGCTATCTCAAGTAGCGGTTTATAAATATAAACCGTTATTGTGAGTAGCGGTTTACCTGGGCAAAATCTCTGAAGTTGGGGATAACACTACAAGAAAATACGTATCAACGACGGCTAAAAGCCGTCGCTAATGACAAAAAACAGTCGGTGAAATAGCACCGACGGCTTAAAGCCGTCGTTGATTTCAGCGTCCGTTTTGGCCGTCGTTGTTGTTGTTGGAGTAGCGTTTTTCATTAATAAACCGCTACTTGAAGTAGCGGTTTATATCACTCAGCGCTACTTAAAGTAGCGGTTTATATCACTCAGCGCCACTAAGTAGAAAAAAAAAATTTAGTAAACCGCTACTTCAAGTAGTGGTTTTGTTGAAGTAGAAAAAAAAAAATTCTCGCGTGCCGTCCTACGTGGACGGTACGCAGGGAATTTTTTTTATTTTTGGACATATTTTGGAAATTAAACCCACTTTTGCATTATTAAAGGAAAAAATTCAAACAAAAGATTGATATTATCATACAATATATAACGAGTCCTAAAAACATCATTTGTTGCAAATTTGATTCCATATTGTTGGTAGACCTAAAATGTGAGCAGACTTTATTATACAATACCAAATTTTGTCGATCCATGAGAATTTATTTGAAGGGAGCTCAATAGTGGAATTCCCATCTCCCACTTATGAGGTTGAGAGCTCAAATTCAATCCTGAAGTAATTTTCATATCAATAGGAAAAAAAAAAAAAATTGACTATATGAGTGCATTCATCATACACCTAGTACTATTCAAGTTATTGTTTACTTATTTGCTCAATTGGAGCTTACATATTATAAAATTATATTTTCTTTGGAGATTTCAAATGAGCAATGAGCAAAAAAAAAAAAAAAACCTCTGATGTACCATGAGCATGATACACCCGAATGTATAATACAAAAATTCCCCCACTATACTTCATTTATCTTCTTTGGAGATTTCAAATGAATAATGAACAAAAAAAAAACCCTCGAATATACCATGAACATGGTACACCCTGATGTATAAAAAAAATTCCCCCACTATACTTCATTTATCTTCCATTCTTCACATTACTTGTCATTTTCAGTTTTTAGCTTTAATAATAAATGTCCAATGTTTTTGAAATCTCTTTGGAGTCAATCTACAATTCAGTAGTGTAGAGAATTTTTGTTGCACCATTAGAAGAAAAAAAAAAAAAGGCAGATTTCTGTATTGACCTTTTGCAGCCAAATGAACTCCGTAAAAGTTCTTAGCTCCAAATCAAATATAAATATCCCCTCAAAAAAAAAAAACAAAAAAAAAATTTATTTAAAAAATTTAAGAAAGAAAAAAAGAAATAACGAAAATGAAAACTAGTACCTCTATGTACAACGAAAATGCTACATCCTGATATTTACAAAGTAAATTCTTCTGTTCTGAAAAAGAAAGAGTGTTGCTATGTGCGGTGTGCACCTGTCTAACAACTTCCTACAAAGAATGAACTTCACTGATATAGCAAGAACCCTGAAAAATCAATGAACCCCTTACATTTTACAACTAAAAGTTTGAGAGAAAACTAAATTTACCCAAAGCAAACACTGTAAAGCAAATTTTACACTCTAGATTGGCCAAGCCTTCTCTCAGCAGCCACGGCAGCAGCCACCGAAGGTGGTAAATGTGTTAAACTCCCGGTTTGCTCATTATTACTATCTGCTGCTGCAGGAGGTGCTGCTACTGAAAATAATGACTCGACGTCTTTCAGTGTTAAAATTGGTTGGTCTTGATTCCTCTTATTCCCACTGATATAAGAACTGGCATCTCTACTTTTATTCAATTTGTATATGCTTTCTTCAACTGTATCCTTAACCTGCTCAACCAATGGAGAGAGAAACAAAGTTGAAAGGTTTTAACAAAATGAAATATGTAAAGCACAATAAATGGGATTTACATAAACGGACACAAATGCAAAAAACAAAATTGATAATGTAGTATAGGAAAAAGGAAGAGGGCAGTAAATACATACTAAGAACCTATGAACAAGTGTTCTACGAGTCTGCCCAACTCGGTGCACTCTGCTGATTGCTTGCGCTTCAGCTGCTGGATTCAGTAGGGGCTCGACAAGAATGACATGCTGTGCTTCAAGGAGGTTAAGACCATTTGCTCCATGTTGAACTAAGAGGAGTAACACTTGGATAAATTTAGACTCCGGCTTTTGTCGGTCATTTATCTTGCTACCACCACCCTTTTCTGTAATCTTTTCTCCTTTAAAAATGGTTATTGCAGCTTGTGAACTTTTTCTGTGGTTACAAATGATAAATCATTTAGTTGTATCACTAAGAATTATGTAGGGACAGCCTAAATTAGAAATGAGCCGTATTATTAAGGGATGATGAGATTAGAGAGTACTAGATATTTAGCAAACAGTCTAGAAATGCCAAGTTACCTTCCTCCTTTCATACGAACATAACTAATCTCATTAGCAGCAAAAGCATGCTCCAACACATCAAGGACGTCATTCCAACTGGAGAAGACAAGAACTTTAGCCTTTGGGTCACTTGACTTTATCGACAGGATTCTTCTTGTAATTGCTTCAATCTTTAAAAAGGAAAAGAATTAACATGAGCCTAACAATATTGACAAATACTTCAACTTTTTAAAAATTCTACGGTTCTGCTACTTCTAATTTGCACGTTTGCCGACACACAACTTTGAATATTAATATCTCTAATTGCATACAAGTATAAACTAC
This sequence comes from Beta vulgaris subsp. vulgaris, assembly GCF_026745355.1. Taxonomy (NCBI): domain Eukaryota; kingdom Viridiplantae; phylum Streptophyta; class Magnoliopsida; order Caryophyllales; family Amaranthaceae; genus Beta; species Beta vulgaris. The sequence goes on from NC_079203.1 coordinate 4,267,482, forward strand.
AAAAATGAAAATAAATATTAAGACAAATTTAACTAGTTATCACACGACTATATTTTCTACATGGAGATAATACAAGATAGTCGGAGTTGATTCTGTGAATAGTTTCAGAAGTCAAAGGGGTAAATGCAAATTCAGAAAAACGGAGGAAGTAACACACTACAAGAGCAGACAAAATATTAGCAACTACATAATTTAGTAAATTTTTCAGGCTTTCAGCAATAGCTTATGTAAGAAGCTCAAGCTAAGAAAATTAACCACAAGCATAGGCAGCTTCTGTGTGACAGCAAGTACCAACATATACAACCAATAGAAATAGCAAAGCCTTGAATACTTGTGTCGGACATGATAGGGTCCAACTTGGCATGTAAATTTCCATAATTTTTGGCCCAAAATGAAGTGTCAAAGACTCAAAGTGTTTGCGGTGTAGGGGATCCAACAGGGTACTTGGAATAAAATGAAGAGAAGTAGCGGACCATCAAACTTCTAGCAATTCAATTTCGAATATAGCAGGTGAGTACCTTTGTACCATAGGATCCCTGGACAAACACAGAAGCCTCAACATTTTCACTCCTTCCAACCAAGGATTTATTCAGGCTATCATCAGCAAAGGCAATACTCTTCAAATGAGAATGTTGTCGGCAAGTCGGGCATAAAATCCAATTATCTTGCACCTTGCCATTAAGAGCCGCCTTTCGCTCAGTTATTGCAAGTAAACCTGCAAAGGTATTATACTATTACAAGCAAATCCAAAACTTCCAAGCATTGAAGCCAAAATTTGGAGTTAGAAAAGTGATACTCTCTTAACAAGCTTAGAAACTACATAGGGCAAGAAAGATAAAGCTTAGGGAATGTGAGGCAAATAATAAATTTGGATACCAAGTATTGTAAGAAAAAAAATATACACAAAGAAACTTTCAGGGGGAACTGATCATGTACTTTAACTTTCTAGTCAGCAAGTAATACTGTAATAGTTCAACATTAGCACACTGCTCATGACCATCATTAAAGGCCACAACCAGACTTCCACCAATTGCGTCAATGAGACTAAAGTTTTTTTATATTTGAATTATAATTAGTATATATACACATAATATCTCTAGTTAAGATTTAAGAGTGACAATGGCCAATGCTTTAACGTGATGGCCTATAATAACTCACATTGATTTTGATATAAACACAAAGTTCACAAAATGGCTTTCCACAAGTTAGATAATGGCCTATAATAGATATCATGCTGCCCAAATTCTTCATATAACAGCCTTTAAGTCATGAACCACCTTTATATGGTTCAGTAAGTAAAAGAGCCAGCTAGTAAGAGAAGATAATAAATTTAAACCCTTCACACAATGTGGACATGAGACAGCTTCCATAATCAATGCAATTGCCAATGTCAGCTAAAACCAGGCTTTGATGGATGTTGCCTTCTCAAGCAACATGATTGCCCAGCAAAATTAGCTAGAGCGACTTACATTTGCAGCAGGTTATATGTCCACATTGAAACACCATTTTTTGTTTTTGAAGAGCTTCTTGACATACAGGACAAATCTCTTCACCCACTTTGATACTGTTTGCATTCTCTGAAGGATGAGAATCTAGCGAAGCAGCTACCTTGTTATTTGACTCTGTTTTCTGTTTAGAAATTACCAGTCCCTAGAAGAAAGTGGTTCAATTCTTATCAAATAAAAATAATAAAAGAAATCAAAAATAAAATTAAACATATAAGAGGTTCAACTATAATTTAAGCCACTTAAAAAAGGTGAAGACAAAAAAGGCCCAACTATAAGCCACTTTTAAAATCAACCGAAGGCCATATAAATCTCTAATGTTACAAGGTCCGGTGACAGACCCAGTAACATTACTATAAAAAAGAACATCAAATTAGGTATACTTTTGCTGGAGAGTGCACTTCACGTCCAAGAACAGTAGACGTCTCTAAGCCTTATTTGACAACCTAAGGAGAAATACCAATTGGATCTCCACTGCAACCGAATCATTGTAATCGGAAATTGAAAGTAAGCTCTAAGCTGCTCCAATGCTTCGTGCCTAAACCCGAAATATTTTTAAGAGACAATCATCAACACCAAAAATTTCCACTATTAATGCATGGGTCTCTTAGTTATTGTTGGATATTTTAATTGCAAACATCTGAGATAATTAAACAAAGATGTAGTAATTCACCTAAAAAGCTTGGATGTGGCGTGCTAGAAGTCAAAACAATAGAACTATGCCTCGAGTACCTTCTTTCAAAGTTTACCACTCTTATATTTAAGGGTCTCTTCTTTATCGTTTTTTTAACATTCTTTAGTAGAAGAGGCATTACCATAGAGGATCCATATTGGACTTCACGCAAACCAGTAATATATCTGCAACAGTGTAATTTCAGCATTTGTTGTTCAAGATTATTATCCACAAAGTTCTCATGCTAAATTACTATAGCTACTTGTAATCTTGTTGAGTTGCTGAATCAGCTTTTGATATGTTGTGAAACACAAACCCCGACAAATTTTCGATGTGGTTTCCCCTATGCATGACCATGGATGTATGTGTTTCGATGCATCACCATCGATGTATGTGTTTTGATGCATCAACATCACGTATATGAATGTTTATTTCCTAAGAGCATTACTGGAGTAAGTCAATCATGTCCTCTTAAACGGCACACTAATAATCTATTTGACCTAGAAAACACCAAGAAATAATGCCAGTAGCGTATATAACCAGCAGTCGTAAGATTAGGAGCCTTTATAACCTTAAATCATAAGAAAAATTCATATAGAAAGAGGAAATAGGCAATTTATTCTTTTTCTTTTCCTTCAGGAGGTTAGTTCAGGCAACTCACTAGTCATTTGAGGAGCAATACAATAGTCCAACACCAATAAAACATCAGCAGTAATTTGCTCAGCAACAGATAATGGAAGAGTTCACTGTTCAATCTATTCTTAGGTGCCCCTACTGATCTTCTCGATTATCACTGCTCAAAATTTCCTGCAAAGAGATGTGGCGGAGAAGGAAACAAGTGCCAAACTCGAGGAACAGGACGAGGACCCAGAACATAGATATCTTGAACATCGGCTTTCTATCTTCATCTCAGATTATGTAACACATCAAGCAAGAATTTAAGCTTTTTATGCCTATGTCATTTGGCCTCTTCAAGCAAATTTGCAAATAGACAAAACTCCAGTTGGAAACTTGCCCATCATCACAAAAAGATAAGAGGAAAAAAAGTCTAATAATCAAAACACAAGCACTTCAACCCATCAATATAGTAGTTACAACTAATAACTACTCCCTTTGTCTCTTATTAGTTTACCCTTTTGGGTTGTCTCTATTAGTTTACCCGCTTCCCTTTTTTCTGTTTTTGGAACGGACCCACTAGTTTTATATTATTTTCTACATAAAGCATCATTTTTCTATTTGTCACTATCCTTCTCTCTCTTGGCCCACAATAAATTAATACTCTCTCTTTCTCCTTAGGACCCAGATACTATATAAATGTGTGCCCAAAGAAGTAGGTAAACTAATAAAAGACGGAAAGAGTAATAATCTACAGATCAATATGTCAATTAGACTAGATGAACTCCTAAAGTCATCCATGCATGATGCATGTACATCAATAATCCCAAAATTGAGTGATCTACTTAATCACATTTGACCACTCAAGTTCAAGCAGTCAAACTTTGGAACCAAAAAGAACATTATCAAAATCAAACTAGTACCTGCAAATACCGAAGTTTTCCTCTTATTCGTGCTAATGCTGCCAATGACACAAATTTTTCACTTGAATTCTCCACGCTAGCAACATCAAGTTCTTCTAGGCTTAGAGCATCAATAGAATTATCATCATTATTATCTTTTAAGCGTAATCTTGAAGTTGCCATCTTAATTTCATCATATGCGCGAAGAACCTGAGCTTGAGCAGTAGCCAACAATCTTGCATGAGCATATTCCTTCCTCATTCCCTAAACAGAAAAATGTGAAATTGCAATGGCGTAAGTATCACACAGAATAACTGGACCAAGTTATATAATCAACATCAGCTGGAGAAACTCAGAGGATAACATCAAGAATACCACATAACAATGTCACTGATCATATCAATAAAGAGACTTTAGAAAGGGAAACTAACCAAAGCAACTAAAATTCAAGACATTTTACAGGTCATACCTCGAGAAGGACCAGGTGTCTGTTAGCTGCTGATACACCATCTGTTCCTAAATGTGCCTTAAAATAACTCCTTAAAACACCGAGGATTATTTCCAGCTCGGAGGGGAATCTCGAATCCTACAAAGAAGTTTGTTAAGAGTAATAATTTAATGAAACAAAATAACTAATTTTAATCAGTCCATTGTACCAATACCATTATCGCAAATCCTGGATGACAGCTCAGACTTAAAATGTAGCAGAGCACCATTGTAGGCATAAATAAGGCTCAAAAATATATGAATCTTATACTTCTAGGACATAAAAGCACTAAATTACAAATCAAATAGCTATCTGTCCTGTGCAATACATGGAATTTATTTAATTTTATTTTTTTCGGGTGGCAATGGATGGATTTGAAATCAAGTCAAGGAGAGAAAAGGACTCTAATGACCTAAATTGAAGCTTAAGATGAAGCAAGTTAAGAGAGTAAGAAAAAATTCCTAGAAATTAAAATTGGATATCATTTCATAGTAACTAAAAGACTTTATATGTTTCATAATAGTTGCAACAATTTCTTTTTGGAGGCCAAACTTTAAATCTTGACCAAAAATTTACTACTCTGGTACTCCCTCTGTTCCTTATTGATATTCCTAGTTTGACTTGCACATTTGCTTATGCACATTTTGACTATAAAAATCTGTAATTACTAATTACGTATTTGTAAAAGTCATAAAAATTTAATACTCCCTATTGATCTGAACACTCGTTGGGACATATATTTAAGGTGATAAGTTGTAATGTGGTTATCAAATGTTATTTTAAAAGTAGATGTGATAGGAGTTGGTGGGCTATTTTTTTATTACATGAGAGAAAGTTGGGTAACTTTTTTATTGATAAAAGGTAGTGTGTCGGGCAAATGAGTGTAAAAGGAATAATATATTAATAGTAAGACCATGCCAAAAATGGAAGTGTTCAAACTAAACTAGGACAAACATAAAAGGAAAGTATTCATGACAAAAGTATTATCAAAGTACTAATTGAGATGAATCAAACAAGACCCACAAGACTATGTTTTTTCTTACATATATCGAGAAAAAGTTAGAAGATTTTATGTCATTCCAAATACTATCAAGATTCCAACTAGGAACACCAAAGAACAAAGGGAGTAGTGTTTATAAAAAACATTATAATGTGAGATCTTGCTAAAATCATCTCAATACAAATTTTTAGAATATCAACTTTACATAATTTATATTAATGTAAATATATAAATGGTCAAAGTTGCGCGTTGGAGTTTGGACTCTATTATCCGAACTCGGCAATTTTTGCCAAATACCCGAGTTGGTACGACACGACACCGAGTATGAAATACGAGTCGGGTCCTTCAAATTGCAGTCGAACACGGCAGTCAACGCTAAACCCTAGTTGTTAGATCTGAAAATTTGTTGTTGATTCATGAGAAATAGGTGAGTAATATTAGGGCTTTTTGCGTCCCTAGTGAGACGATTCCAATGATGTTGTTTTCATCCATTTGTTATGGTTGTTGATAGTTAGAGGAATGAAGAAATTGCAAAGCACAAAGGTTAAAGAAGGTGAACATTTGAAGGCTCGAAGTCAAGAGGAAGAAGACTAGTTTAAAATATATGGGAGCTACATAAGGTGCATGTGTGTGAACTAGTACTACATATAAAAATACTTGCCTATTTAATTATAAAAGAACGTGGGCCAACCTAAGGAGCTTTCAATATTTTATTTTATTTTCAAATATTACATACTTTTAAAGACAAAAAGAGAAAAAAAAGGGAGTTTAGCCACGTGGACTCAACATCAGCCCCTACATATTTAAGCTGGCCAATCAGTATTATATTCTCCTCTCTCCCTTTCTTTTTCTTCTCTCCTCTTTTTAGTGTGAAAGTAATAGATCTTTTTTAGTTTGTAATTTAAATTATTGAATTTATTATTAAAATATTAAGTTTGCGTACCCGTGTCTAAATTTCGGACAGAGTCCCCCTTGAAGTGTTGTACGTTGTATTGGACACTCGAATCCGTACCCATACCCGACACTCCTAGACGAGTCCAGGTAACATAGGCGTTGGAGACCATAATATAAAACATTGCAACTTGTTAAAAAAAAGGAAGCAGTTTAATTTAGGTTCATTATTACTCTCCCTTTTTTTTTTTTCTTATCGTGCCTTAACTTTGAATTACATTTTAATTAAAATTTGTTCAGTTTAGAAGACATTGGTCCAGAATTGACTAGTGGTAGAGATCAATCATTATAATTTAGAATTTAATGTATTGAGTCTTGACATGCTTTATGTCATTCATTTGTTTCTATGAATTCTGAAGTTATAACATAACAAAGCACAATCTGCCAACTCATTAACCAAGTGAAGGCGCCATGTAGCAACCTTTTTGAACTATGAAGGGCTACACCTTCTAATTTATAGTAAGTCTGGTATAAGACTGCCTCACAATATAGTTATGGTAAGACCACCTCAAATTTTTCGTAACAGAGTCACTTTATAAGTTAAAAGGGTCACTCTATACGTTAAAAGGGTAGGGTTACTTTTAGATAATGGGTCACATTGTATCTTGAAGGGGTCAATTCTACTATAAGTGACCCTAGCACAAGTTACCCTCGTCTTACCATAAATTATGAAAGCGGTCTTATATGATATTCCCTGTAGACTTAAGCAAACTTTCTGTTAGGCTTGGCAAGCAAATTACTACTTCTTGTGTTTCTTTTAAAGTAAACACTTTCCTTTAAAGGAAATGTCACAATAAATGACACATAGCTCAGGGTGGTAAAAAACTTGTTGTTTATTATATCTTTACCCTATTTAATTGTTCCACCTACTTAATTCTCAACCCCCCCCCCCCAATTGCTTAAACAAGTGGTCCCTCACTTTTTGTCTCTAGGCTCCTTGGTATTCTCCCACTTTCCCTCAAGAAATGAGGCGTATAGACTTTTTGATAAATAGGATAAAATTAAGGAATAAAAACTTGAATTGGGATAGAGACAGAGTGAGTTAGCTGAGGCCTCAGGGCGCGCCCACATCACATCCGATACAAAAAGAGAGTGCGTGAGAGAAAACAAGTGGGGGGGCCACTTTCACATGGGAGGATGGGGTAAAAATCCCAATTAAGGTAAAAGTTTATTTGTGGATTCCAAAAGAAAAAAGAAATACAGGACGTTTATTTGAGAAAGAAAGGAGTAGTGTATTACAAGGCAAGAATCAGTTAATAGGCATTACAATCCACCCCCCCCCCCCCCCCTCCTCCCTTCTTCTGAAAATTCTATTGTGCTCCCAAGAAAACATGGTGCACTCAGTAAATTTGTTCCATTTTTTATGAGTAAGATATTCTATTTCAACAAATGTTCGTTTTAGGCATATTTTCAGCGAAAAAATATGTTATATTTCCCGGGAAAATTGTTCTATTTTCAACGAGCAAATGTTCTATTTCAACAAATGTTCATTTTAAGAATATTTTTCAGCAAAAAGTATGTTCTATTTTCCGTGAAGATTGTTCTATTTTCAATGAGCAAATGTTCTATTTCAATAAATGTTCGTTTTACACTTATTTTCAGCAAAAAATATGTTCTATTTTCCGTGAAAATATGTCCTATATTTGATGAGCAAATGTTCTATTTAAGTAACTGAATTATGGTAATGTTACACTCCAACTAGTAAAATGTTCATTTTCGTAATTGAATTCTGGTAATGTTCCACTTCAATAGTTTAATGTTCGTTCTCGTAAGTGAACTCTTGTAATGTTCGTTCTAGTAAGTGAACTCTTGTAATGTTCTAATTCAACAATAAAATGTTTCGTTTTCGTAAATGTTCTATTTTACATTGTGGGAGCACAATTCTCATTGTGCTCCCGGGAACACAATCCACGGATTACCCTTCTTCACCCCTAAAACAGAAAAAAAACAATAAAAAAAGAGGATGTAACGAATGAAAAACTTACCATGAACATTTTCCCAGAATCCCTTTTGCTTCTGCCTTCAATTTCTACACTAGTTGATGCATGATTTTTTGACTTTTGTTCCAGATTCCAGTAAAAATGATTCCTCTCCAATCTTTTTTTTTGTAAATCTACAGCCTCCTCAGCACATGAGATAACTCCTCCATTGTTCCCTTTTCTGAGAAAGAGCCTAGCCTCGTAAGCCTAAGAAATGAAAAATAAGTAATAACTAAGAAACATGACACAAGCAGCAATCTCATCCTGTCACATGATTGAGCAAGAGATCAACACATACCTGGAATAACTCATCCATTTCACAGTGAACACACAAACGACCATCCACATTCACATAGCAATTTGGACAGTATCGTACACGTTCAACATCTTCATCTCTTGGTTTTTCCATTGTTTGATCAACTTCCAGCAGCTGATCTAATAACCTTCTTCGAGAAGCTTCCAGTGAGTCCAAACCACTTTGGATAGAATACTTGAGTGCATTTATACTCTGAAAACTGGAACATAATAATAGAATAAGAACAATTAATAGGTAAGACAATAAGGTAAGTAGTTTAGAGAATACCAGGAATTCATGAACCTTCCCACAAAACAAATTTCACCACAATTGCTAAAATTTATCAGCTACCTATTATGGAATACCATGAAATAGAAAAAAAAAAGAGCTAGATAACATTTTCAACATCTACTCCCTTTGTCTGAATATTAACTTTCCATTTAGGATGTTCCACAATAATCTTTCCAGTTCAGCACTTTAAAGTCGCATCTCTCCGTCACATCAATCCTAAGTCTCTCTCCAGTTCAGCACTTTCTCTTAGTACTTTTGCTCTCAGCTATCTGCTATCAATTTTTTTTATTCAGTATTCAACATTTGTTCTTGATCACTCTGCCAAAAGCTCATGGGAATTTTGTATTGGGGTGGAGGCAGTATTTCAATAAGATTTCACTCCAATAAATTGATAAATCAGTTGAGAAATCACAGAACAGAAAGACAAGTATGCTGTTAATAAGCACAGCTCTTAATCACATCAACAATCGTACTTCTTAATGGGCCAAGCATCTTCGAAATACGAGAAGTGGGATCCTCAGCTAAGCCTTGGATAAACCTTGGAAATCTTAATGCTATAATGCCTTTCAGATCCTCCTAACCATAATCCTAGTGCAATAATTCTTGCTAAGAAGAACGCCCATCTGGTGGCGATTCCACCCAGAACATCATGGGTTACTCCAACAGCACATCCTTGTACAATTTTAAGGCTTAGCATCTGCCAATTTATTATGGACCCAAATAATGGATTCAATAAGTTCTTGCCAATAGCCATGCCTGCTAAACACATACAAAATGAGCACCTAGAAAAAGAGACCATATGCAGATCATTACAGATGCAGAAATTGCCTATCATATTAGTACATAATTGACATGGCTTAGCTTAGGTTAATGTGAACCATCCAAAAGCTAGAGATAAGGATAGGAGTTAGCTCAAGTGGTAGAGCGCTCCCCCTTGGCCCCTGAGGTCAGGGGTTCGATCCTTACCCCCAATATTATGCTGGGGTATTTCCTTAGCATCATAGCCAATGTGCTGGTGTTTCCTACAGGCTAGTAGCCTTGTAGGGGTTAGCCCTTGGGCTGACTTAATTTCCTAATCAAAAAAAAAAAAATCAAAAAGCTAGAGATCTTAAATTCACAAAAATAAAGATTATCTCAAAAATGGAGGTGACCAAATTTTGGAGAACATAAAGACCTCAATAGACTAAATAGCACAAAATCAGCAATCATGAGAAAAAGTAGCAAATTTGGCATCTAAGTTTCAGTCCAACAATTATTTAAATGAAAAGAATCTGAATTTATAACAAACCAGGACGATGTTTTTGATGCTTTTGGAATGTTTTGGTTGGCTAAAACTGCATTTTCAATCTTCTGTGACAACTCGTTAGCTGCTTCTTTATTCTGTTCAATCTGTTGGAGGGCTCCCAGCCACCAGACTCTGTTTTTGTTCTCTCTATCGTTTAAAGAACTGCACACCTTCAAAATGCAATATGATAAAGGTGATTAAGTACTCAGAAAAGATACAAGGCAAGATTTAGCGGTCAACCAGGTACATGACAAAACATGATAAAGGGAACATCCAAGAGGGTAGAAGTAGAACAAAAAAAGTTAGTTAAACAAGAGTGGACTATATATTTATCATGAATTGATTTGCTATGAGTTGAAAATCTTCAATATGTAAAGAAAGAGAGTGAGACCAGACAACGGCTAGACGACATGCTTTATCAAGTGCATGACGAAATACTTGGTGAAAGTATCTATGAGATATTGAAATTAAAAGCATTTCAAGAAGCAAACTACATATTTAATGTGAAGCAGTGCAGATGCATTAGTGAGCAGTAGATCATCTTGCCTGGGCCTAGAGTGAAAAATAAGAAACCAGTCCCTCAAGGGACATAAAACATGTCAGGCATCACGAAAGAAAAAAGGGAGAGATATTAGCCAAAAGAAATAAGAGAGCAAGTGTTGTGAGCACTTGCAAGAAAAAGTTGTGGGAAACAAAAGAGGTTAAGATAATGCTACAAAACAAACAATGCCACTTGTGATTTTTTAGAAATTAGGAATCAATAAATATGCTATGTAGGCACACCAAGCTTTTCAAAATTTTATTATACCTCAAATAGGACATGAATCCAAGATACTGCTGTCTTAAGGTGGCATATTCAAATATATGCCAAACACAATAGGTAGCAATAGAAGGAGGCAGAACAATCACTGCATGTGCACTACAATTTACAATGGTTATTTGCTGCTTCCTCTTCCAATTGGCACTCTTAGCAGTGAGGCTAGCAGGCACCGCTTCCATAACACTAGATCAGGAATTTTAGGACGGGTAACAGCATCATTGTCCCTTGACAAAAATATGATCATTTTAATTGGTGAATCCAGAGACAGATTCATAATGGCCAGCCATTCTTATCCACTGATTTCATGATACAGAACACACGAGCATGCACATCTCAATTCTCAACATAATGCAGAAAGTTGACAGTAGATACACATGGGTACTTTATGCCAAAAATACTTCCACATAAACAATTTAGAAGATTTGCATTGACATTGAAATATCACCCTTGCTTACCAAAGAGAGAGGTCATTTCCATGTTATATTTGAGGATTTAGATGCAGTAGCGAGTGGTACTTATTCGCAAATAGTCACTATGGGAAATCAAGCTGATTTACAAGACATATTAAAGAGTTAAGAGAAGCTATACCTGCATATATGACTTCTGGAACTCCTGTTGAGCTTGTGACAACCTTATATAGAATCCAGATAAGTATTTCCGGCTTATAGCCTCACATATATCAGTCAAGCTTTCAAGACTTGAGACAAGTGGTGCATGGGGCTCTGTATCACATAATTTACCACCTTTTGAGACATCTGTCGAAACATTGCAGTTCAAGTCAGTGGTTTTGTCAGTAATAACAGCCCTCTCGAAGTAATTATCTCCAGTAACTTTTTGATTCTTCATGTGATCATGACATGCAGTGATGGCACTCATTTCAGAAGACTTCTCTTCAGGGATTTCATTTAGCTGTCCCCCACAAAATGATACTTGTTCCAAGATGTTTGAGGCTGATTTGAGAATCTCAGAAAGATTGTGATTTATATGAAGATTTAACAAAGGGTCCAGACGGAAATCATCAGAATGTTCTTCAGCTAAAGCTAATGCCTCATTATACAATGATGTAGCATTAGATAATTCGCCTCGGATGATTGCTATACCCGCTAGCCCATTCAATGAAGAAATTACTTTCCTTAATGCTTCCTCGCCCTCCACCTTGGTTTTACTTATAAGAACCTATAGATTTAGTAAAGATTCGATCAAATTTTAAATGGGATAGATCATATATCCCAATATCATAAATCGAGAGTACATGTTATAAGTGAGAATTACATATAATATTTCATCCATGGTCATGGGGGACCGTTGGAGAGAACGCAATCCAGATCCTCCCACTTGAGGGTGGCAGCATGCTTGACGAAGCTTCAGAAGTGAATTTAGCAACTTCGTAGCCTCCAAATGGGTAATAAAAGGATCATATTCAGATGACAAGGCTCCTGGAAGAAAGAACAGATGTTACAAGTTACAACGAAATCCACTGCACTTCCCTTTTTCTGCTAGTATAGGGATGGATCATGGGTGACTTCTTAAAAAGGCCACTTCATCATTCAGGCTAAAAGATTCTACAAACCTGAGCAATCTTTATTCAAAATCTCCCTTTTGAACCTTACAAGAATTTCGCGAGCAAAATCCACACAAGTTTCATGTTGCCTTTGGTAGAAGTGTTCTTCAACTGCAGAGAAAGAAAGCCAGGAGATTTGTTCTTCCTGTGGAGGAAGCTCAAGCTCATCTGCCACGTGTGACTTTGAGGAACGCCACATCAGTTGTCTGAATAACTGATGTGTGAATGCCATAGCTGCTACATCCTTCCGCTGTAAAAGTTAAGTGCAAAGTCAGCATCATCAAATGAGTCTTCGAAAACAGAACGAGTGTATTCCCTTCATTTTTTATGGTATAGTGATCACTGTTCACTTCTACAAATGTTATACTTCCTCCGTTTCAAAATAGATGCTACATTGTTGACTTTTCCACTATTCATGAATGAGGTTTGACCATGCATTATTTACTATTAGGTAAAATCAAATGTTATAATGTAATATGTTGTTGAATTTGTCTTAATGTATATTTTCAGAAAATCAAAATTTTATACTTTACTCTAATACATAATTAAAGATATTAGTAGTCAAAGTAGTGCCTCGACAAGCGTTTTAGTCAACAATGTACCATCTATTTTGAAACGGAGGAAGTAAATATTTTGTCAACTTCAGTTAACACAGCATTAGCAATATATATTGACATTATATATTGTATTCATAATATCAAAACATCTTATGCTCTTACACAAGGTAAATTTCACGTTACATTCGTAGAATGACTTGTGAGAATATTCTTTTGCTAAAATGCCTCAAATATATTATATAAGGCAACACATGGGGGACACCAAAAAATAGAAAAAGGAATAAAAGAAAAAGTAATAGGGGATACTAACTGTTTCATTTGAATGAAAAAAGGAGGGAAAGTAGGACATTTAAACTGAACATCAGTTTTTTGAGAAAACAAAATGTAAAGACAGTTTTTTCTAACCAATTAATTTTATTTTCTACTTCATATGTTATCACACGTTATTGCACGCATTGCGTGCATATAAAGCTAGTAGATAACAAAGAGAGGGGGGGTATTTTTAAATAAATAATAAAAGCTCAAGCAACTCTTGAGACAGCTCCTCCCCTTTTGAGACTTCCAAACTTGGTTGTGAAACGATCGCATTCATAACTAGCTTTACAGATCATACTTATATTTTGTCAAGCATTAAGTTAGATGATATTGGATTGAAGATCCACTGTACACAGCCTCTTGCAAAAAAGTGAAAGCTTAAAAGAGACTCTTAAGTTGTATGGATATGGCTGCATATTTAGACCTGACCTAGGTGGAACTCATGGAAGCCTCTTTGGAGGCATCAGGATAATGATGCATTTTTAACGGAAACTCATAAAGATGCACCAAGAAGAAATTGTCAAAACTCCTTTTCTTTTTATTTTTGCTTAGGGATAAACAATCTCATCATACACTAATGATGATAAAATTTTCCTTTTTGGGGTAAATGAGGTCTTATTCTTCAGCAAAATTTTCAATTTAGTTATTTGTTATGAACAATACTTGATACGAATGCAACAAAAACAACCCAAAGCCAATCCAGCAATACAAGGATAAATGAGAACCAATAAAGTCAATTACAAGTTAGTGCACAATACCTTTGGAATATTATTAAATGATAGATTCAAGACATAACCTATTGTAAAAAACATTGCATGCCTGTATTATATGCAAGATGTAATTCAAAGCTAATAAAGAAAACAAATAAAAACATGAAAGTAGAAACATAATTACTTCTAGCAGTAACAGAAGCTGAATGAAGGTATAGGATTTAAGAGTCTCAATCTACCAATCTCACACACTCATCCACTCGTTCGTATATAACCAGCAAAAAAAGGTATGACCCAGGGTCCCACTAATATCTTCCAAAGAGAGCACAGTAACATTTGAACTAATTTGAAGTATACTTAACCACCTACCTCATATGGTTCTCGAATAACTTCAGCCCACCACCTAAACACATCAAATGGAGCCGCTTTAAGGAATCTGAGAAGACCATATAAATCATCCAACTTCCTCTGGATAGGAGTTCCTGTAACACACCAGCGCTGTTTTGCATGTAGACGCGAGGCCATCTCTGCTGCGGCAGCAACATTATTCTCCACCATTTGAGCTTCATCTAAGCAAATTCTCCACCAAAAGACTCTGGTCAGAAGGGTTGGAACCACAGGATACCTGTAACAATATGTTCGTATTTTCTGTAAATTGCTCATCAAAACATCATAATATCCCAACATACAACCTCAGATATAGACTAGCGAATGTCTTACCAACAGAAATATGTGCACATCATCACAACAGAACATAAAACCTCTTCTCTGACAATGGCATTGCAGAGGAGAGACACACTGACATACAAGTAACCATATTTCCTCCCCCCTCCCCCGAAAAAGAAAATGCAAATGAAAATTGTGAAGATCCTGACCCAACATTGTATCCAAACCTTTACTTCCAAAAAAAAGTACTTTTCTCTTATCTTGACTTTTCAAACATCTGCAGAGATGATGAAGCAGGAAAGGGGGCGCATATCCATGACTGGCAGAAAAAAATATATATTGAATGGAATGGACAATAGAAGAGCTCTAAAATAAAAAGTTTTTTCTGAACCTTGGGCACGGGTTACTAGGCTTCCACCAAAACAAGGTATGGAAAAAATTAGATGCACGCAGCTTTTACCATGTTCCTTAAATATCAATATCATAATAAATACAATAAGAAGCACCATCAACTCACAATAAATATAACTTGGCAAAAACTAACAGAAAAATTGTTGGATGAGAGAAACCTTTTTCCGTATCTCATTAAGCGGCGATCCCCTTCATGCCTCTCTGAATCATGTGACAGATCATCTCTCAGTACATCATATGTCGTCAAGACAATGTCAGCAGAGACAAGTTCGTTGATATCCATTGCAGAGGAATTCAATAGAGAAACTTCTCTCACACCTTCATAGATACAAATTCTCAAGGAACCTGGTCTTGTATGACTGCAAGATAGATAAGCAATCAATAACGAGCTAACATCAAATGAAAGCTCAGCTACATATAGTTTGAGTAGAATGCAAAAAACTAGTATCAAAATTGTTGTTATGTAAAACAAAACGTGAGCAACAATAACAAACAACAAATATGACATCAGATATTTGCTAGACATCCTTAAGTTTGCAGGAAGGAAATCCAGATTTTGATGAATTGTTGGCAACATGACGAAATAGTATCTATAACGGGTCAAAACATGGATCACGTGGCTAAGAGCATGTTAGACATTATGCCACACAAGTCCTCAACATGACATAATTTTGCAGTCTGTCCATCTCCCCCCCTTCTCATCCTCTTCTAGTCTTCTTTCTACTTCTCCTCCATCACACCCTTCCTCCTCTTCCTCTTCCTCTTCCTTTGCCTATCCCCAGCCTCCCTCCAGGTGGTACATGACATGAAATCAAGTGTTTTGATCCATGCATATTTCAACTCGAGGAATATGTTCTTTGGTCCACGATATCAATTCTTGATTTCTTCTCAAAGTTGAAGTTGGCGGTTTTGCACCTTATTGGTTTGTCGGTTTTAACTCCATTAATCTGATGTGGGGCTTTCAAAAGTCATCACTAACTTTTGGTTTTGATTAAGGTGAGCGAAAAGAATTATGGGTTAAGAAGAATTTGGCTAATGATAATGGGATCATTAGTAATATGGGAATGATTACATATAGTGGGTTTTTGTTCTCTGCAACTATTGTGGCAGCAAAAGTTAGTGGATTTGGTTAGTTTGGTTATTTGTGCAAATAAAAAATTTAGCGGCAACAATCAACTTTTTTACAGCTAAGCTCAAGATTAGTGTCATCATGGGCAATGATTGGCTTAAAAGTGAATCTTTGGCACCATATTATTTGGGGAGAAAGAAAAGGAGAAACAGCAAACAGTATGTACACATCTTGGGAGCTACTATAGCTTTGGCAAGAAGAGCTGCTTGTTCTCCAAGGAAATCCAGCTTATTTTGTTATCCTAATATACTCATGATTAGGAGTTAAAACTACCTACTTGGACTAAATTAGGAAACAGAAAGGAGCAATTTGGTAAGTTGGTAACTCGTACCACCTATAAATCATGTACACCACCATGTTCTAATAGTGTAATTGGCTTATTAGTTTCACAAACCTGCTTTAGGACTTTATTTTGTTTGATTATTCTACCATAAATGTGAGCCTTATGTTTTCTAGGACTCTTACGTAATTAGAACAGTTCCTCAATAATAAGATTTACATGTAATTAATCATAGAGAGTACTCTATTGCAATTAGGAGACCTAGCAGGCCAGCTTAAAGATATTCTAGGTAATGCCTGTACATATGACATTAGGAGTATAACGTTTTCTTTATGAGATCAGTTTATGAAATTAAATTGAATGATAGATAAAAGCTTGAAGATCTTATTCATTTATTTGACTTTGTTGCTTTAAGTATGTTTTGATTATGATTAGAGTTAGGCCTTTTGCTTGAGTTTAACAACTGGTGTTACATTAGTTGTGTCGGTTTAGTCTAATCCATTTATCCATATCACTCCAAATGCTTGATTCAATGGACACAAATACACTAAAAACAAGCAAGATTATAATAATAGAGCCATAGTTCATACCGAAGTATTTCAGAATGCCACTGAGGCAATATTGGAGCAGGACATATAATAAGGGTAGCTCCAGACTCAACAGGAGACCTAGTAGCTTGGATCAACTGCGAGCAAATTTGACAGACATGTTCATCATTCTTCATGACAACGTCCGGATCATTTTTCTTCCTTTTGTTATTGTTGTGATGTTCCTTCGAAGCCTCCTTAGCCCTTCTTTTTCCTTTAGAAGGAGAAAAACCAACACAATCTCCATGCTGCCATGCATCACATACATCACACTGAACCCACAATCCTTCATATTTGTAACTTTCACTCAGTGCACCACATACGCATTCCACCCGCTCTCTCTTCAGTCTTTTAAGCCTGATTTTCTCTGTCTCTGTACCATCTGATATACTCACAGAAGAACTGCCACATTCAGATGATGACTTAGGATGAGCGTATATACATGCAAGAAGCTCAACAGTTTTCCCCAAACCCATCTCATCTGCAATATATACGGACAACAGAAATCAAACCCATGCAAACTTCGAATTGTCTACACTTTTAGTGTCTTTGAACTGTTGTGTCGTCTACATTAGAAAAACGCAATAAGCATAAAATTAATGAACTAATAGAAGAGCAGCTATACCATCTTTGTAGAAGATTCTTAATGTTAAATAATTGTCTATACTATCAGAGCCCTCATTATAGAGTGCCTCACATTTTCCTGGTGAGTTTGTACTTTGTAGGCAAAATCTTCTGATTTCTCAGCTTCACAATTTCAGCAGCGCAACTAATGCCCTTGTGCTCTTGCTGTACTAGTATTCATTGTCATCCAAGTCTCTTAAGAGGATATGATCTAAAGTTAGTTATCTCTGACATGTAGGAACACAACTAGGCATGTCTCAAATTTACGAAGGAATATACAAAAACCAACATAACAAAACACATCTTCAAGCAAATTGATAATTGTTTTTTATAATGTTTACACAATCACATCATCAACGTGGACCTAAATATAGATGGTATTCTTATATGCGCAAACATGATTCGTTTTCCCAAATACCAACTCAAAAGTATTCTTCCATCTATATCAACCTCTCTTGGAACCAACACTGCCCTGATGTGGTACCGGCTTTTACAATGAACAAGGATAAAAGTTAATCAAAGGCTCTTACCAGCAAGAATACCGCCGATGACATATGAAGAGGGGATCTCTTGAGACAACGAAACGTTCCCACTAGCAGAAGAAATGGGAAAAAGAGAACGAATAAGAGCAAAGTCAAGACTGATGAAGAAGATGAAATGCAGAAATATCAACTCTTTCAGGAAGAAGATGAATAAATTAATTTAGTGAACTAAAGAAACAGAGACATAATGTGTACAGACTACAGAGACACTCGATTATTGCAAGCCTAAATTGTACCCCATATTCAGCCTTGCTGCAAATTGATTCTAGAAATCCACATATAACTACAGAATACTGTGACAAATACAAAAGATAACCGGCAAGATGACTAACACATCATGGAAAGAAAGAAAACATAAAAATGATGATATTGCATCTGTCGGCTAGTCCGTGCATGAGGATGTGTTATTCAGCTGGAAAAAAGTTCCTGGTCAAGAACCACTCTATTTGGGACAGATTAACAAATAAAGTACACATATATTAATGATTCGGACAACAACAAATTTCTATAGATCAAAGTAGGCTTCCCATGCGACAGAATGCCACTTGATCCAGATCATGATCCCATGAGACAGAATTTGCTCGCGACAGCTTTGAATTTGAAATGTCATTATAATCTTTCACTCGTTTTTCATGGTTTTTTGTATAGAACCATCTGCGATCTCATCTGCAATTTCTACTGCTAGAGTCCTTAGAGTGTGTTTGTTTGGGTGGAAAACATATTCCTTGATAAGAAGATTTCCCATGCGACAAGTGCTGCATTTATTATGCCAAAACATATTCCTTGAAAGTAGGTTTCCCATGCGACAGAATGCCAACCCCCGTGTTGTCTTTCTAATTTAACTCTTCATTACTCATCATAAAAAAAATTGAACTTCCCAAAAGTCTATAGATCCCCCTTCTAAGGTTTAATCTTGAAAACTAGTGCTCCATACAATCCACACACACACACATCCAACATTTATATTCATTTGTCTGATCTAGCCCTTTATTATTTCATGTAAGAGAGATATCTTCTTCACTGTACAAAACATTTGATCCATCTTAGGTGAGCCGCCCCTAATATTCATTGTCATCCAAATGTCTTAAGAGGATATAATTTAAAGCTAGTAATCAACAGATAATGCCTACAAACTCACCAAGAATATTTTCAAGAGGACATTATCATAGTATTCATGAATAGTACATTAAATATCCTTTCAAAAATATTTGTAACCCCCTGATAAATTTTCAAACTTCATATTGTACCTTCACGCTGCAATCAAATATACTCCCTCCACCCCTCAAAGGATTGTCCATTTGCTAGTTTTATGGTGGACTAGTTTTTATGTGCACGCGATGCATGCGGAAATACGTAGAATATTATTTTTTGGGGGGGATGTAGAAAATTAAATTAATTGTTAATTATATTTGATAAATTAGGGATATTTGAATTGTTGATGGTTTTCTTTCTGTAATGACTTTTTTTATTTTTTAAATTAATGAGGATGTTTCCTTTTTTATTTTTAAATTTTTTATTTTTGAATTAAAGTAAGTAGTTAGAATAGAGAGGTAATGAGGGTAAAATGGGGTTTCTAATATTTTGGTGTCCTACCCCTCTTCCCATATAGAATAGAGATTCACAATCCACTGCCTTGATCCACTTGGCTACATCTGCCCCTTTCTAATTAGTTCTTTATCTTTGATTAATTTTTTACTAGTAAAGGAGCAATAACCAATTTCTTGAAAGAACAGGAAACCGGCACTGGTTGAAGGCTCTCTAATACACACCTTTGACCATTAATATCTTTTATTATGCATTAAAATACAACTATAAAAAACAGGGAAAGGGGTATATATCTTGAACTTTCCTGGAGCCTAGCTTAGGGTATCGGTGGGGACAAGATGATGTTGCCGAAACATTGATGTAAATCAGTGATCCCACTTTATACTCATAATCATCTAAAACAAAAGGCATTCTCTGTTCATCCTCTGAACTAAATCAGCAGTTCCATTCGGGAGAGGGGGGTGCATTTACAGATAACATATTGCAAAAGTCCAAAGACATACCTAAATGGATTGTAAAACACTTTTGAACGAGAGTCCAGAATATCCACAGCCACAGACAAAGGAGAATAAGATAGACTGTGTTCCCACACAGCCGAATCCTGCAAAGCACACTTCTCCCTTTGTACCATCCAATAAGCAGCCCGAAGCTGATATGGTCTAAGCTCAGGGAGCAAATCAGGCAAATCAGCATCCAGCATCGGGCAATCTCTACACACGAACATATTGCAATAAGCTCAAAATGGTAAGTAAATCATCTATTAGAACACATATACATAAACAAATCCGTATACACACTCACTTTGATCGCTTAATGGCTTCATAAAATCTACCAACGTCGAACTTTGAACCTTCAAAGCTGCAATTATCAACCTCTGAATCGGAATCCTTTTCCATTTCACTCAATAAACAGACCCCATACCGAGCCTCAGACGTTGTCAACTCAGGCCGAAGCCAACCCATTACACTCATCATGCTCTTCTTCCATACCTGCCTAGTGCTATCTATAAGTGATTCACAAGCATCAAACACACTCTGAAGCATCTCCACCCTAATTCTAAGTGAAGAAACATCCTCAGATAATTTAACCCCGAAAATTGGCCTCAACGTCAAAAACTTCAAACTAACCAAATGAGCTAACCCAGAAACTCCATCATCACTCCCATCAAACTGTCCACTAACAATCACATCAAAATCACCAATTTCACCACCTGCCCTAGTTTTCACAAATTCCAAATGTATATTTTCAGATGATAAAATTGGCCAACGCCCCAACTTTATTCGACCCACATGTTGATTAACATTACATAATCTAATCCTTAAACAATATTCATCATTTAATTCAGACCCAAAAAATTCTGAACTTAAATTTAAATTACTAAGTACAATTTCAGATATATCTCTATGTTCCATTAAATCCCAACTTCTCCTATCAATATCAACAAAAAAGGGGGTATTTTGAGTATTACCATCATCAAATTTAGCTGAATTTTCAGCAGAATTGCTAGTGGTTCCATTTTCAAACACTCCCACAGAGCGCCGAGGTTTCTTTTTAATCCTGCCCATCTCCTACTTTGAATAAATTTGCCAAATTCAATCAATAAAACATAACGTTCCAAAAATACTGAATTTAATTGATTAGTGGGTTGTAGAGGAAGAATTCTAAAACTAAAAACCCAGAAAATTGGAAATGAAAAAAATTACTGAGTACGGGGGACATTGTGAAAAGGGAGTTACCTAGAGGAGGGAAAGGACCGTAGGAGTTTTGGATATATGATGGGTATTTTCGGGACATGATACATATCTAATAGTTAAGTTACTTTTAACACTGTTTAACACTATTTGTAGTTACAAAATAGAAGAATTTTTTCCTTGAAGAATTTAAAAGTGGGTTTTAATTAGAGGTGGACATGGGCCGGATCGGGCCTGTTTACGGGCTCGGCCCACGGGCTTGAGTAAATGGCGGGAGTGGCGGGCTCGTGCCAGGTCGGGCTAGAAATTTTAAAAATTTGTCCACGGCCCGGGCTCGTGCTTCCCGCGGGCCGGCCCATGTTTTATGTTGTATTTTTGTATTTTTGACAGTTTTAGGGTAAAAAACAAAGGAAAGGAGCGTTCGGCCCGTGGGCCGGCCCACGGGGGCTCGTGCTGGTGCGGGCCGAAAATAAAATTTCTTGATCGTGACAGGTCCGCGTCCCACGTAGCGGACAACGGGCCGGGCCTCGAGCGGGCTCGTGTCGGGTCGACCCATGCCCACCTCTAGTTTTAATTCCCAAAATATGCCCCAAAAAAAAAATTCTCTGCGTACCGTCTACGTAGGACGGCACGCGAGAAACTGATTTTTTTTTTTTGCCCATGAAAATCGCTAATCTGAGTAGCGGTTTACCTGGGAAAAATATTGCAAGCACATATCAAACTCTAGAGTTGGGGATTTCTTCAGTAAACCGCTACTTAAAGTAGCGGTTTACACAACATTTTTTTTTTTTTTGTAAACCGCTACTTCAAGTAGCGGTTTTACTTAAGTTGAAAAAAGAAAAAATTCTTGCGTGCCGTCCTACGCGGACGGTACGCAGGGAATTTTTTTTTTTTTTGGGGCATATTTTGGGAATTAAAACCCACTTTTACATTATTCAAGGAAAAAAATTCCAAAATACAACTTACACAATATTATTTGTAATTGCATGAACTTATTATTGCATTTTTTTGGACACTTTTTTGTTTAATTAATAGTTTAATTTTTATTATCACGTGTATATTGACAATTTTACCCTTGCTAGATGTTAGTAAAGACCTGATTAAATTAATTATGTGAAATTTTTATAATAGAATTTTTTTGCCATAAGTTATCTTATGAGGCGCTTTTGATTGCCATAAACTACTCTATTCAGCAAAAGTAGATTTCGCATTAACAAACTGTAGTATTAGTTGTCAGCTATTGTACTAATTGTTAGCTATTAGATACTAAATAATTGACTGAAAATTGCTTTTATGATAATTAGTATTTGATGAAATTTGTTGTTAGTTTAGAAAAATAACAAAAATAAGTTATATTATCGAAAGCTACTCTAAAAGCTACCTCTATCCTAAAACTAATATTTATACCTCTTTCAAAGCATTAGTTCAATTAGAGCTAGCAAAAGTCGGCTCAACCCACCAACCCAACCCGAACCCAATCCAATAATAGCGAGTTAGGTTGAGATTTTCGATCAATTTAACTAAATGAGTTGACCCAACCCAACCCATTTATGTAAATTCAACTTGATTTCAACCGTCCTAACCAATTTATTTACATTCAGCCAGTCTAACCCATTTACATAAATGGGTTGGGTTGACCCACATAACCCACTATTTTCCATCCAAATTTTTCACTTTTCATGTAATTAAATGATTTAGTTTCTCATCAGCTGTTATGTGGGAAAATATGATATGAATTGTGGCCTAAATGTATATACATACTCAAAATCTTAACTAATCAAGTTTCTTTGTATGAATTTTTTTTTTAAAAATTGTTGAAGGGTGGTGGGTCGAAACAAAGTCCCCCCGTATATTATTATAAGGTGGGTATCAAAAATCCCAACACATTTACCTGACACATGTTTGGTTAAGGTTGAGGATTTCAATCCATTTACGTTAATGGGTCAACCCAACCCAGGCCAGGTCGTCTTGTTGTCAGGTTAGGTTCAAAAACCAGAAGGTACTTCAAACACTAATTCACCAAATATTATTTTTCACCATTATTAGAGTTCTGACTGAGTCCAAATACTAAAGCAACTTCAGAAACTTTTGGCGAACAAGATCATAGTTGTTTGGCCTAAACAAAAGTAATTGGTAACCATAAGCTTTTAACTGTTTGTTGTCGTGTTAGTTGTTAGCTTTTTAAATGTGAAACTAGCCCTCTAAAGCATAAGTGTTCGGTAATAATAGTTGTCGACGAAATTTTAATGTGTAAATAATATGTAAAAATTGACAAAAATACTCAAAATTTAATAATCTCAACTTTTAACAAAAATTACTTAAAAGCTAAAAATTATCTAAATACATCCAAAAATTACTTTGACAAATAGTTGTCGTCAAAATTTTAATGTGTAAATAATATGTAAAAATTGACAAAAATTCTCAAAAGTTAATAATCTCAACTTTTAACAAAAGTTACTTAAAAGCTAAAAATTATCTAAATACAACCAAAAACTACTTGGCAAACATTAAATTATCAAAAGATAAATAATTACTTAAAAACTACTTAAAACACTACTTCAAAAAACTGCGCCAAACAAGCCCTTAATCTCTCTCTAAAACTTCAGATTTTGATGAACACACTACACTCTCTTGGGGAACTAACCGCCTAACTAACCTGTTAGGCCTTTTTTTTCCCTATATAACTCCTAAACTTACTTCTATATCAGAATTATTCTAACAACCTTTCTTGCATTACAAAAACCTTTCTTTAGCAATAAAACACACAACAAACAAAAACTTCATCTTCTTATTTTCTTTCAAACCTTCATTTCTCTTCTTCAATGGGTTCCATGTCAAAAACTAATACCGCACTCCTCTACTCTGGCATTGCAATTGTAGTTCTTATGTGTCTTGTGTTGGCTTGCACTTTATCCTCTAGAGGAAGACTTTGCTTCAGTAGCTTTTTGGCAATTTGCTGCTGTATTGGTAGAAATTCAAGGGTTGCTCATCATCGTCAAGAAGTTCAACTCAACTGATATTTTCCATTTTCTTTTCATTTCATTTCTTCTTCTTCTTCCTTTTTTTTTTTTCTGTTTCTTGGGGCTTTTTTTTTTCTTTCTATCTTTCCATCTGGGTATTAGTTCTTACTGTTTTCAACAAATATGAAGGTACTTCTTTCTTAATCTTGAATTGTTTTTTGTACTAATTTTATTGAATTCTTTGGGATTTCATATGGGTTTTCTGTTTGGGGTTTTTTCTTCTACTCTGTTTTATGAAATACAAGTATAATTATACTGGGTATATTGATTTTGTAAATTTCTATTAGAAAGAACAAATTAAACCCGAATTTACCATAATTCATGTATCAAAATTAATAACAGCATGATTTCTTTTGTTATTGCAAGTTTAAAGTGCTAATGAATTTCTTTGTGTTTGTGTGTAGATGTGTATGTTGTTTGCAATGGTTGCAAGAGTTCGTTTCAGATGTTTACAGGTAATTTTGTTCTTGATATTTTGCCTTTTCCTGTCAACTTATGTGTTTACAATATATACAACAGTAGTTAGTTGCCTAGTGAAAACAACATTATTCAGTTGATAAAGATTTGGAATTTTTTTGTATGACTGCTATATTAATGTTCAAGAATCAAGATATTGTTGAAATTTGCTTAGTTTGGTGCTCTGGACTGTCTTAGAGAATGAAGGAGCCTCTGACAACATGTCGAATTTCGCCTACATTGTCTGATGTTACTATGATAAAACTATTTGTATCCGAGGCTTTTGTGTCTTTCATGATGATGCAATGTTTGTTCTTGACTTGACCCATAACTTTGGTTGATTTACCCAGCTAAACAACACCTCAAAAAGAGGATCTTGTTTGCTGATGAATGTAATAGTATGCTAGTGGAACTATGCTCTATCTGATTGTATGTCATTTGTGTTTTTAGCTATGGCAGAAGGCCGGTTAGCAACTGCTGAAGAATACGAAGCTATCTACCATCTTTTTATACATCAGATTTGATATTTGGACAAAACCAACTTTTTGCTGCTAATTCTTTGTGAGTTTGAAGGCTGCTAATTCAGACTAGAAGCTCACTACCAACACGACTGCAACATTCCACATATATATGTAGCGAAGGCAGTTTCTTTTCTTTCAATATTGCGTCAAAGAAGTACATACTTGAAGGTGATCATAGACAGCTGACATCTGATTGTCCTTCCTCCATATTATAGTATCTTTGGAGGCAATTTTTTCTTCTAATTGTACATCCATAGCTTGGTAGTGATCGATTGATCGTATATAGCCAACAGATGACATATGATTTTGTAACTCCTCCACATTGTAGTATATTTGGGGGCAGTTTTTTCTTCTTCTAATAAGTTTCAAAGAAGTAGATGACATTAGACATTTGTTTAGTCATGGAGGTAATCTTAGACATTAGACATTTGTAGTATACCATGGAGGTGATCTTATGCGCGCAGATGACATTAGACATTTGATTTTGTAACTCCTCCACAATGTAGCATCTTTGCTGCAAATTTCAAGTGACAATAAATGTGAAGTGATTCTCGAACAATTAGTCTCTTTTGAGTTTTTGACAATCAGTGGCCAGTTATAGTGATTCTAGAACTAGTGTTTTCTGCCACGCTTAATGTTGTTGGTTATGTTTTGTGTGTGCGAACGTTGGTGGGTCGCTTTGGAGGAATTACATGCTTCGCTTAGTCGATATAGACGATATTACTTGCATCCTGATCTCCTATCTTGCACGTTCTAATTTGATTACTTGCATCCATAGCTGCCGTTTTTTGTGCTAGCTTTTAGTAAATGTTCCAGATTTCCAAGTGTTCAAAGAAATTGAAGTTTGAACTTACCCTATGCCTTACCATATTTTCCTCATCTATTCTATGTAATCTGATTCTCTTTATGAGAACAAAGACTACAGAACTCATTCTCTTTCTATCTTATGTCTAACCTCCCCACCCTAAAGTGTCTTAGTATGAAATTGGTGTGCTAATCCGGTTGCATCGAGTTATCGTTTTCAAGTTAGAAGTTTCGAATCACGCAACTAAGAAATGAGGTAAGATGATTCAAAATAAGCAACAATGAGCTAAAATGATCAAAATTTGCATGAAATTGTCCAAAATCAATTGAATCAACTAGAACTAGTTCGGCTGGACCCGAACCCAGACTGAGAAATTGTACCCAAAACCCGCACACTTTCGGGGCGGGCCAATGTTGAACACCTCTAATCTAATCTTATTCCTTATTGTTTTGTTATTTTTTTAAAAAAATAAAATAGATAAATTTTTTTAAAAAATTTCATCTAAACAGTTTTGCGATTCACTGTGTGATTTGGTTTTACAAAGATTGAAACACAACCCAAACCACGCACAAACAACGCACAATTTTAAAACGACAAATCGATCTGAATTGCAAAAAAAAACAAATTGAGTTGTGGTTTTGTGTGGTCCAAAGCACACTCTAAACACCCCTACATGTTTGTTTGTCGGACAATTTTATCTTTATTGTTCCATGTATATTGACAGATTTACCACGGCTAGATATTAGTAAACACGTAACTAAAATAACTATTTGTGAAAAAATTGTAATAAAAAAATCTCGCTAGAAGTTAACTTATGAGGCACTTTTGGTTGTAGACCACCACTTATGGCTACTCTATTCGGCAAAAGTAGTTGTCGCGGTAGCAAACTGTAGTATTAGCCGTCAGCTACTGACTAATTGTTAACTGTTAGATACTAGATGTTTGACTGTGAAAATTGCTTTTGTGATAATTAGTGCTTGGTAAAATTAGCTATTAGTTTGGGAAAATAACAAATATAAACTATATTATCGAAAGATACCCCAAAAACTACATCTGCCCCAAAAGTTAATGTTTATATCTCTTCCAAAACAATAGTTCAAATAGAGTTGGCAAAAGTCGATCCAACCAAACCGACCCCAACCCAACCCCAACCCAACCCAATAATAACTGGTTAGGTAGAGATTTTCAACACATTTAACTAAATAGGTTGGCCTAACCCATTCTATTTATCATTAGTACAAAATCCACAATTTGCGTCGGATATGGTCCCGACGCAAATGTGTCATATAAGATTTACGTCGGGCGAGGATCTGACGCAATTCTTAAACTATTTGCGTCGGACAGTTAGCTATGTTCAACGCAAATGACTCCTCTAGCCCAACACTAGTACAGCTGTACAGGGTCTTAAGGAGCAATTTTGCGTCGCACCCTCGGCTTTATGCGATGCAAATAGTCCACACAAGCACAACATTCAGCAAATTTGCGACATTTATTGCTCTGACGCAAATAGTCCACACAAGGACAACATCTTAAGGATTCATCTGTGTTATTTATGGCTGTAAGTCCGACGCGAATGCTAGCCTTTGATTATTTTTCTTACTAGCTTTTTTGTTTTCATGACCAGAATAAATTCTCAAATTTGTGTAATATTCAACAAATTGTAAACAAATTACCATCAATTTACCACCAAAAAATAAACTAAATTCTCTACATTCCCATATCAAAAGTTCATCATATTTGCGTAAAATACATCAAATTTACCATCAAATGAGAGGAAAAGACCCCTTAAATTCCCCGGTCTAAAAAAATAAAAATAACTTACAACACTAGAAACTCAGCACTAGAAGGAAAAACAAAGCACTTTTAATAGAGATTTTTTTGATACATCAGAAGAAGAAAAGAAATTCAACAACATATCAAATTCAGCGACAAATTATAGATCTATAAAAAAAAAATCAACTGAAACTAAATTCTAGAATCTTGATCTCTTCATCTTCAAACACGCACTCGATAATGAGTTGATCTCTTCAACATCACTCGAATTTGATATGCTTCTTCAACCTCGCATAATACAAGAATTCAGCAGCGAGTTGAAATTAATGGTGAAATCAGCCGCAAAGACCGAACATGTAAAGAAATCTGTAACACCCCCCAAAATCCATACACGTCTCAACTATTTTGTGAGTGTTACCGCCGCGGTGAAAAGCAAGGTTTATTAAAATAAAGATATTAACTTAATACATTATTATGAAAACTTAATTGCAGCAGAAATAAAATGTTGACTACAACTCGAGAATCATTATTCACCATTTTTTATTTAAAACCATTAACTAAGTACTCCCTCTGTTTTTTTATTATTCTCACTTTACTGTGCGCGTCTCTCAATGCACCGGCCTCTTTGAACTTAAATATCTTTTATTATATATTAGTAAAAATTATAACGATTAAATATTAATAATGTATTAATTGAGACGAATCAAACAAGACCCCACATGACTATATAAATTGAACAAAATTGAAAAGATTTTCTCGAAGTATGAATAGTACCAAGATTCTAAGTGAGAAAGATAAAAAAAACAAAGGGAGTACTTTATAAATAAACTCTAGAAGGTTCAATAAAAACACTTTAAAAGTTCTGGAAAAGCAAAGAGTATCCCCTATATGCCCGAACTCATGCAGCCAGCAGCATCCACAACATACTTAATCTGCTCCCCATTGAATATGAATGGTTCATCATAGGTCAACAAACAAACACAAATACTCTAACAAACAAACACAAATGACAAACAATCTGCTTTGCTGAGTACGTACTTAAATAGTGAAATAATAATATACTAAGCATAGTCAAAATAATATTTTTTTTCTCTGTAAATAATATTAAAAACTAAATTGTAATATGATTAGCTACAAAGTAAGTTGTATAGTTAAATTATAATTGTAGGCTTACCCAAACTATTTGTTTTCCCTATAAATAATATTAAAAATACTTTCAATTATATTCTTTATATTTTCTTATTTATAAATACTAACTCCCAAAATTATGGAGTATTACAAAATCAACGGCGAGTTGAGAGATGAGAGGCGAATGCTGAAAGCTTTAATGGCAAAATCAGTGACAAAACTGGAAACCCTAAACAAATCAGCAACGAGTTGAGAAATGAGAGAACGGTGAAAGCTTTAATGGCACCAGAGGTTGAGATGGGATGTGAAATTCAAGCAAGAGAAAGACGAGATAGATCCAAGTTGGTGAGAGAGAGAGACGGTTGGTGAAAAAGAGATGGAGAGAAAGACACGGTTGGTGAGGGAGAGAGAGAAACGGTGAGATCTAGGGTTGAGGAGTGAATTGGTGAAGGTGGCCTTATAGATTGTAAGGTGATTTGCGTCGGATGGGTCCACTAGATTCGATGCAAATCGTTAATTCGTTGTCATAACTGGGCTGAGGATTTGTGTTGGGTGGGATAGGCAGATCTAGAGGTGTCAAAAACTGGGCCGACCCACGGGTGAACCCGCATGCGACCCAGACCCAACCTGTTCCGAGCCGAGAGTGGTCGGTTGGAAAGCCGACCCATTCCGACCCAGTGTTCACCCGTGCCCAGTTTAACCCGTGGAATTAGTAACCCAACCTGAGTTGGGCCGACCCAGTTGTACCCGTACCCAGTTGCACCCGTGAATAACGATCCAGACCAACCGTTTCCGACCCAAAATGACCCGCACCCAACTTCACCCGCCAATGACCCAGTTAAACCCACCCAGTTATGCCCAACCAGTTATCACCCAACCCAGTTACCACCCAACCCAGTTGTGACCCAACCCAGCTATCACCGACCCAGTTGTGACCCAACCCAGCTATCACCGACCCAGTTGTGACCCAACCCAGCTATCACCGACCCAGTTGTGACCCAACCCAGCTATCACCGACCCAGTTTCGACCCAACCCTGTTACACCCGACCCAACTAAACCCGACCCAATGCCATTCCGACCAAGTAAACCCGACCCAACACCATTTATTTGTTTTTGGGGTGCAAGATCGAAGACGTATAAGATTACCATTTATTTCAAGTTTCATCTTTCTTTTATTTTCTTAAAAAATCGATGGAACACATTTTTTCTGACAAGTACATTAATATTTGGAGTAGTTCTCGATTAGGCGGAGATGAAACACATAGTTTCTGTTGTTAGACATGCATTTAAGCCATGACTTCTGTACACCATAGGGCATAAGCCATAAGGTATCTTAATTCTTAACCTCCAACTTTTTTTTAATTTATGTAAATAGTTGAATTGAATTAATCATTATGTACATTTTCAGCCCATTTATATTTGGTTCTGTTTAGAAATTAGGCAATTACAATATTTTTAGAGTTTAAATGTAATTATAAATGCTGTATAGAAATAAATAAAATCAGACTTACTTAATGTTTGAACGTGTTCGGTCCTTGTTATTTAATGTTTTAATGTCTAATAAAGAAATAGTGAAGACGTCTCTCTCTAACGATCAAACATTTGTTTTACTTAGTATTTAATAAATATTAGAAATAAAATAAATAAAATCAGACTTAAAGTATTAGACAAAAAAAATATAAAATTAAAATTGAACAAAAACTGCCATTAATCATTCCAAGCTTCCAACAATATTACAAAATCAGCAACTAATACGCCCTAATAAAATAAGATTTGCCTTGTTTGATCCAATTTTTCAAACCAACCAATTTGGACAACTAAACACTATAAAATTATTAAAATTCAATTATTGTAAATTATTTTTATTAGAATTAAATGAACAAAATTGAGTTAACTCAACCAAAATTGTTTTGTAACCAAACTAATTTATTATTATTTAGATTAAATTGTACTCAAATTCACAAGTCAATTATTTTTACAAGTCACCCAAAATCACAGCAGCACCACCTACCGCCGTTGAACAACCGCCCCACTCCCTTATCCTTCACCACTGATAAATTATTCTTACTATTTTGTAATATCTGTAAAGTAATGTTAAATTTTTATAAAGGTGTAAACAAGGGAAACTATACAGTATATACTTACTTCAATTGCTATCACTGCAATTTATATCCAGCTATGATACTAGACAATGGCCAATATATATCTAGATCAAATTGTAATTGAATTAACAAGTCAATTATTTTTACTTTGATTTTTTTATTAAACTTATTAAACCGAACATAACATCAACTTACAAAACTATTTCTAAATCCCAAACCAACGATTTTAAATAGCTTAATCAAGTATTTGTTAACTACTGGTTTTATGCAGATCTTGTTCCATTAACAAACACCACCAATAATATTTATCATTTATGAAAAAACAAGAGATTCTAGATACAATATCATAATACAATTAAATTAATAAGAATATAAAAATAAGAAAAAGACAGTAAACAAACAAATAAATTTAATAAAAACAAGAAGAAAAAGACAATAAACAAACAAATAAATTAATAAAAACAAGAAAAATGAATTACAAAATTCTCAACTATTTAGCGCAAAAAATAACAATATACGAATTAAAAATCTAAAAACTAACATTTAAACAAGATATATTAATAAACGAATTGCGAAAATAATGTATATTGACAAGCTAAATCAAAAATCTAAAACAGCATTCAGACTTGTTGAAGATTTCGACAATTAAAAATCTAAAAAATAATATCTGAACAAACTAATTATGAAACGATTTAGAACGATGAACAAACTAAACTAAAAATAGACAAAAGAAACTCTAACCCTAACCAGAAAGGGTAGATAAAAATAAAAAAACTCAAACCCAATTCACATTCCTTCAACAAACCCAATTCCAACTCAAATTTCTTCAATCTCAAACTCCGAGCTTTAGCAGAACTAGAAGTATTACTACTTCTGACACTTTTTACTCAAACACGATGGCGGTTGTTGATGACGGTTGTTGATGGCGCTTGTTGATGGCGGTTGTTGATGGCGGTTTGAACGACGGTGGAAACTTCAAGTGGTTGTTGGGTAAGCAAATAAGGGGTTGTGATGGTGGCAAAATATAAAAAAGTGATGGTGACTGTGAGAGAGGATCTGAGAGAAGAGATAGAGGGAGGAGAGAAGGCAAAATGAGATGGAGGTAGTACTGCCGTCGAGGGAGATGGCAAAATGAGAGAGATAAAAATTCTGGGGACTTCTTTTATACCTAAGAATATTAGGGTTTTAAAATTCAATCCCATCCGTTTAATCAAAATCATCAACGGATGAGATAAGGTCTCTTCTTTTTCCTCTTTCATATTTCAATACACAATTAATGGTTAGATTTTAATCCTTCTCATATCAATGGTTCTAATTTATGATCCATGGTATCATTTTTTAGCCAATAGAAAAATAGAATAAAAGCACATGGATTGATGACCTAGCACATGGATTGATAATCTTATATCCTTATCATCTTAATAGTTATTATCTTGGTTTAGTAACTTACAATCTTTGTAATTAGTTAATTATTATTATTTCATTATAATTTGAAATTTTAATTATCTTTATTGAAGTTATTATTAGTATTATCAATCATAATGCTTATAATAATAAATCATAGCTATTTACAAACTTATATAAGAGAAGACCACAAATATTATACTAGTATTAAACTATAGTATAACATAAAAACAATTAACTTAAATAATATTATAGCTTATAAAGACAAGGGAGTGTTATTGTTGTTAATCTTATACTAGTATTAAACTATATTTTACTTGTTTAATAAGTTATAATTAACTATTTTACTTAACTTATGGTTGTTACTTGTTACATGTTCTTATGATTAACTATTATCATTTTCATTTGATGTTTATTTGTAGTATTGTTCTCATTACCATCATAGCTATTTACAAACTTATATATCAATCATAATGCTTATAATAATAAATCATTTATATAAAGTTTGGAATTGATCGTATACTCGTTATTATTGTCGTTGGTTATAATATAGTAGTATAATATTAATACGAATAGTCGTTCTACTCCTTTACTCATTAGAGTCGTTTTACGCAGTTGATAAATAAGAGTTGACTAAAAGACTACATTAAGCATCACGGTAATCAATATAGTGTTTTTATTGATTTTTCGTTGTCATCCTTATATTTATCGCACACACACATATGTGTATATATATATATATATATATATCAATCTTAATACTTTTATTAATATGATTCATTTACAAAATATATAACAAAATCAAGATGACTCGATCAGGAGTTACCCGAAGTTGGATTGGCGTTCAACAGCGAATGGACCCGATGTTTCACAATAATCGAACTAAGATGAGTAAGATCATTACTAATTCAACCCGAGTACATTTCACTTAACTCAACCGCACATGGAACCTAAATACGATATTCGCAAACCCGGCTAAAAAAATGTCAAAGGGCAATTATACCCGAGAATGGATCGACTTGTAAACGGAACGTTTAGACCTGTCCGGCACCCGGGAATCCAATGATTCAAATGTGTTCGACCCAGTTGAACAAAACCTGACCAGTCATACCTGGGGCACTGACAATCAGAATCCTGACCTGTCCGGGTATGACCTGGTTCGCCGTGGGTATACCCAGAACCTGTTTACTAACCTGTTTTGACACCACTATCTATACCACAATATCACAATACCTCAATACCACATCCACATGTTATAAGTTTATAACAATCTCGACCCAAATCAATACGCCACGGAGCCGCCGGTTCGATATTTAGTCGTTCCAAGTAATTCCGACCCAAGTTATTCCGATATCGATTTCTTTCGACCCAAGTAGCCCGAAAGCCGATTTATTCCGACCCAAGTAATTCTGAAAGCCGTATTATTCCAACCCAATTTATTCCGATATCGATTTTTTCCGACTCAAGTAACCCGAAAGCCGATTTCTTCCGACCCAAGTAATTCCGAAACCCGATTTCTTTCGACCCAAGTTATTCCGATTTCGATTTCTTCCGACCCACGTAACCCGAAAACCGATTTCTTCCGACCCAAGTAATTCCGAAAGCCGAATTATTCCGACCCAAGTTATTCCGATATCGATTTCTTCCGACCCAAGTAACCCGAAAGCCGGTTTCTTCCGACCCAAGTAATTCCGAAACCCGATTTCTTCCGACCCAGTCATTCCGAAAGTCGATTTCTTCCGACCCAAGTTATTCCGAAAGCCGATTTCTTCCGACCCAAGTCATTCCGAAAGCCGATTTGGACCGACTTCACCTTATTCCATTCCGACCCAAATTCACCCAACCCAGATACCGGCCGACCCATTCTCACCCGACCCATTTCCGACCCAGTTCCGAGCTCCTCTCACCCAGTTTCACCCGACCCAAGTTCACCCGACCCACCCAGTTCCGACCCATGACACGGTGTCACCCAAATTATTCCGACCCAAATCATTCCGACCCAGCTTGGGTCAACCCAAACCCAGCCAGTGACCCAGATTGACACCTCTAGGCAGATCTGATGTAGATCGTAGGATACAGTGATTTGCATAGCATATCATGTACCTTCGACGCAAATTCTTTGTTCATTTTATACTCATTGGCTGGAGTCTTTCACCATTTGTGTCGCACCTTCGTGCATGTTCGATGTATATTGTTGGATCCAAAAACCTTGGGCTTTAATTATCTGCGTTGAACATTGGTGAACGTCCGACGCACATCCTATCTGCGTCGCACACTAGGGCCAATCCGACGCACATTGTCGAATCAAAAAACCTTGGGCTTTAATCATCTCCATTAAATATTCGTTGACGTCCGACTCAAATGGTATTTCCGTCGCACCCTTAGGCACGTCTGACACACATTATTGGATCCAAAAGCCCTTTACTCCTTATATAATAGAGATTAAAAATATATTATTAAATGAATTACCGAGTCCTCAACTCATTAATTATAAGGTTGGGTTGGATTGTAAATTTTAACCCATTTACCTAAAGAGGTTGGGTTAGGGTTGATGATTTTAACCCATTTACGTTAATGGGTCAAAATGAACACAACACAGGTCGATCCATTACCAGTTATAAGTCAAACATTAAAAGTTACTTTAAACACTACTTCACCAAACATTTTCCACCACTATTAGAGTTTTGACTTAGTCTAAACACTAAAAGCATCTTCAAAAACTATTGTCGAACAAGGTCATAGGGTCTGTTTGGCATAACAAAAGTAGCTGGTAGTTGTAAACATCAAACTTTTTGCTGTCAAGGTAAGTGTTAGCTTTTAATTATGAAACTAACTGTCTAAAGCATAAATTTTCAGTATTAATAGTTGCCGACAAAATTTCAATGTGTAAATTATATGTAAAAAAAGGTAATAATATTAACTTTTAACAAAACTTACTCAAAAATTAAAAATTATATAAATACATCCAAAAGTTACTTTAACAAATAGTAAAATAATTTTTCAAAATATAAAAACTACTTAAAACTCTACTTCAAAACTGCGCCGAACAAGCCCCAAGTCTCTCTCTAGAACTTAAAAATTTCTATGAACAAAGAGGCCTAACCGCCTAACTAACTAACCTCTTCAAGCCTTTCCCCCCCGGCCCCCTATATAAGTCCTAACTAACAACCTTTTTCGCGTTATAACACAAGAAAACCTTCATCTTCTTCTTACTCTCTTTCAAACCTTCATCTCTCTTCTGTCTTCTCCCTCAAAAAATAAAAAAAGCTTCATTCTCTTCTTCCATGGCTTCTTACTCGGGTTATATACCGAGCAGAACTGACGCATTAGTCTATTACACTGACATTGCATTATTACTTTCTCTTATACTTGTGTTGTGCATTTCCTTTATATGCAATCATAATAGAGTAAACAGTTGCTTCCAGAAATTTTTCAGCAGTATTTGTAATGCTGCTGCTGGTGCCCCTGGTGGTTCTGAAATTGAACTCAACTGAAATTTTCCATTTTCTTTTCATTTCTTTTTCTTCTTCCTTTTTTTTTTCTGTTTCTTTCGACTTTCGGTTTTTTTTTTGCTTTCTTTCCATCTGGGTCTTAGTTCTTACGGTTCAACAAACATGAAGGTACTTCTTCTCAATCTTGAATTCATTTTTGCACTAATTTTATTGAATTCTTGGGATTTCATGGGTTTTCTTTTTGGGGTTTTTTTTCTACTCTGTTTTATGAAATACAAGTATAATTATACCGGGTACATTGATTTTGTAAAGTTTCCACTAGAAAGAACAAATTAAACCCGAATTTCCCATAATTCATGTATTCAAATTAATAACATCATGATTACATTTGTTATTGCAAGTTTAAAGTGCTAATGAATTTCTTTGTGTTTGTATGTAGATGATCAGTATGTTGTTTGCAATGGTTGCAAGAGTTCGTTTCAAAAAAAGATGTTTACAGGTAATTATGACTCATCGGTTTTTGAGTGTGTTTTGATTGCTAAAATCTTCTTGTCTTAAAGTTACATTTTATGTTAAACTACAGTATACGTTTTGTTCTTGATATTTTGCCTTTTCCTGTCAACTTATGTGTTTATATATATACAACAATAGCTAGTTGCCTGGTCAAAACAACATTATTCAGTTGATAAAGATTTGGAAATTTGCTTAGTTTGGTGCTCAGAACTGTCTTAGAGAATGAAGGAGCCTGTAACGACATGTCGAATTTCGCCTACATTGTCTGATGTTACTATGATAAAAGTATTTGTATCCAAGGCTTGTGTCTTTCATGATAGTGCAATGTTTGTTCTTGACATGACCCATAACTTTGGTTGCTTTTACCTTGTTTTTCTTCTTTACACCCCTAAACTTTTCCCAGCTAAACAACACCTCAAAAAGAGGATATTGTTTGCTGATGAATGTAATAGTATGCTAGTGGAAATATGCCACTGAAACTGTTCTAACTGATTGTATGTCATTTGTGGTTTTAGCTATGGCAGAAGGCCGGTTAGCGACTGCTGAAGATTACGAAGCTGACTACCAACTTTTTGCTGCTAATTCTTTGTGAGTTTGAAGGGTGCTGATTCAGACTAGAAGCTTACTGCGAACACGACCGCAACATTCCATATATGTAGCGAAAGCAGTGTCTTTTCTTTCAATATTGCGTCAAAGAAGTAGATATAACAACACCAGGCACCAGCTAATAATTAATTGACATATGATTTTGTAACTCCTCCACAATGTAGCATATTTGTGAATTGATTCTCGAACAACTAGTCTCTTAAGTTTTTGACAATTAGTGGCATCATAATGTATAGTGATTCTCGACCGAGTATTTTCTCCTATCTTGCACGTTCTAATTTGATTAGTTTGCATCCATAGCTGCTGTTTTTTGTGCTAGCTTTTAGTAAATGTTCCAGATTTCTAAGTGTTCAAAGAATTTGAAGTTTGAACTTACACTATGCCTTACACTATTATATGTAATCTGATTCTCTTTATGAGAACAGAGACTACAGAATTCATTCTCTTTCTACCTTATGTTGGAACTAAGCCCCCACTCGCCCAGGCCCCCACCTAAAGTGTCTTAGTATGAAATTGTTGTGCAAATGAGCAATCCGGTTGCAACGAGTTATTGTTTTCAAGTTATAGGTTCCGAATCACGCAATTAAGAAATGAGGTAAGTTGACTCAAAATAGGCAACAATGAGCTAAAATGATCAAAGTTTGCATGAAATTGTCCAAAAATAATTTAATCACCTAGAATGGGTCTGGGTCGCACCCGAAACGCGGGCCAAGAAATTGTGCCCAGAAACCCGCACACTTTCGGGCCGGTTAGGGCTAACGAGTTGGGTCGTCCATGTTGGATACCTCTAATCTAATGTTATGACTTATTGTCTGAGTAGTTATTTAAAAAAAAAAAAATAGATAAGCTTTTTTTTTAATAAAAAATCATCTAAATAGTTTTGTATTTCACGGTGCGATTTGGTTATACAAAGATTGAAACCTAACTCAAACCATAAACACCCCACAATTTTGAAATTGCAAACCGATCCAAACCGCGAAGAAACGGATTAAGTTGTGGTTCGGTGTGGTCCAAAGCACACTCTAAACACCCCTACATTTTTGTTTGTCGGACAATTTTATCTTTATTGTCCTATGTACATTAACAGTTTTACCCCTGCTAGATGTTAGTAAACACCTAATTAAATAACTATTTGTGAAAAATTTGTAATGAAAAAATCATGCCAAAATTTATCTTATGAGACTTTTTGGTTGTAGACCACCACTTATGGCTACTCTATTCGGCAAACGTAGTTGTTGCTGTAGCAAACTATAGTATTAACCGTTAGTTATTGACTGGTTGTTAACAGTTAGATACTAGATATTTGACTGTGAAAATTTCTTTTGTGATAATTAGTGTTTGCTAAAATTACCTATTAGTTTCAGAAAATTAAAAAAATGGACTATATTATCAAAAGCTACTCCATAAGCTAATGTTTATATCTCTTCTAAAACAATAGTTCAAATACAGTTGGCAAAAGTCGACCCACCCAACCCAACCCAACCCAATAATAGTTGGTTAGCTTAAGATTTTTGACCCGTTTAACTAAATAGGTTGACCTAATCCGTTCCATTTACCATTACAGAAAACAAGATTTGCATCGTATGTCACACCATCATTTGCGTAGGATATGGACCTGATGCTACAGGCCTCGAGCAAATGTGTCATAGAAGATCTACATCGGACGGACGCACATGACTCCTTCAGCCAAGCACTAATACATGGTCTTAAGGAGCCATTTGCATCGCACCCTCGGCTTTGTGCGATGCAAATATTCCGCACAAGCACATCATTCATCAAATTTGCATCATTTATGGCTCTAAGTCCGGCGCAAATAGTCCACACAAGCACAACATCTTAAGGATTCATCTTCGTCGTTTATGGCTCTAAGTCCAACGCAGCAAGCCGTTGTTTTCTTTGACTAGCTTTATTGTTTTTACGACCAGAATAAACTCTCAAATTTGTGTAAAGTTCAACAAATATGTAAACAAATAACCATCAATTTACCACCAAAAAATAAACTAAATTCCCTACATTTTCAAATCTAAAATTCATCATATTTGTGTCATCAAATTTACCATCAAATGAGAAGAAAAAATCCCATAAATTCTCTGATCTAAAAAAATAGAAATAGCTTGCAACACTAGAAACTCAACACTAGAAGAAAAAAAAATTAGCACTACAAATTTAATAGTGGCTTTTGGATACATTAGAAGAAGAAAAAAATTCAACAACATCATCAAATTTAGCGACAAATTCTAGATCTATAAAAAAAATTCAACTAAAACTAAATTCTAGAACCTTGATCTCTTCAACTTCAACACACACTCGACGGTGAATTGATATCCTCAACAACACTCGAATTTGTTATGTTCTTCAACCTTGCATAATATTCGAATTCAGCAGCGAGTTGAAATCAATGGTGAAATCAGCCGCAAAACCTGAGAATCTAAAAAAATCAGCGGCGAGTTGAGAAATGAGAGGCGAACAGTGAAAGCTTTAATGGCAATATCAACGGCAAAACCCGAAACCCTAAACAAATCAACAACAAGTTGAGAGATAAGAGAACGGTGAAAGCTTCAATTTCACCAAAGGTTGAGATGAGATGTGAAATTCAAGCGAGAGAGAGAGACAGACGAGATAGATCTAGGTTGGTGAAAGAGAGAAATGATTGGTTAGAGAAAGAGGAAGGGAGAGAGAGACACGGCTGGTGAGGGAGAGAGATGTGGACATGTGGTGAGATCTAGGATTAAGGGGTGAATTGGTGAAAGTGGGGTTATATATTGTAACACTAGTGGAAAAAATCTTATATGTCACTTAGTAACAGATGCGGTTTTTATAAAATCGCATC
This sequence comes from Beta vulgaris subsp. vulgaris, assembly GCF_026745355.1. NCBI lineage: Eukaryota > Viridiplantae > Streptophyta > Magnoliopsida > Caryophyllales > Amaranthaceae > Beta > Beta vulgaris. The sequence continues at coordinate 4,307,514 of NC_079203.1, forward strand.
AGAAAATCAACAGTAAAATGAGAGGGAAATTTGGGACGACAATCTGATGCGGTCCTCTTGTGGACCGCATCAGATTAAAAAAACTGATGCGGTCCTCTTGTAGACCGCATCAGATTAAAAAAAACTGATGCGGTTTTTTAATAATCTGATGCGGTTCAGAGGACTGCATCAGATTTTTATTATTTTTCTCTCAAAATCCTTGGCCCAGCACGCTGAACTCGGATGGCCCAGCACGCAAGCTTCGGCCCACGCACGCTGAAATCCTTGGCCCTCGTCACTCTTCTCTCCTACTAACCCTAACTCCCCTCCTCACACTTCTCTCCTCCTAACCCTAACACTCTCCTCTCTCGCTCACTCATCAGATACACACTCATATCTCTCTCTCTCTCATTAGATACACTCGCCTCTCTCTATCTTATCAGATAAACTCTCCTCTCTCTCTTTCTCATCAGATACACTTTCCTCTCTCTCCACTCTCACGCCACCACTCTCATGGTCTCACCCTCTCGAGCCACCACTCTAATCCCTCATCACCCTAACTCTAACACTCTTCTTTCGAAACAATCGAATTTAGATTTGAAACAATTGAACCCTAAATAATCGAATCCACAAACGCCATTAAAGAAACTCAAAGAACAAAGCACCATTAAAGAAAATCAAAGGAAGAAGCGCCAATAAAGAAAATCGAAAGAAACGCGAAGGAAGAAGCGCGAAGCGAATTTAGATCTGAAACTAGTGATTTTTTTGTTAAATTTCTCTAATTTTTTGCGTTTAATTTCTCTAGTTTTTCCGTTTGATTTCTCTTTGCGTTTGATTTCTTCTTTTTTTTTTCATTTATATTCTCGTTTTCTAGTATTTTCGTTCAATTTATTTTTTTAATTTCGTTTTTATTTTGTTATTAGTTTTTTTTTGTAATTTATTCTCGTTTTTATTATGTTATTAATTTTATTTGTAATTTTTTTCTTTTTTATTCTGTTAATAATTTTATTTGTAATTTTATTTGTAATTTTTATTTTGTTATTAGTTTTATTGTTATTTATTTTCATTTTGTTTGTATTTTCTCTTAGATTTTTGTTTTTTTTGGTTGATTTTTGTATTTATTTGCATTATTAATTCGATTCAAGATTTATTTGTAATTATTTTTTAATCTGTTTTATTTGTAATTTTTTGGCAATGATATAAATATTGTAACATGTTTCATTGGTTTTATTTTTGTAATTTTGTTGTTGTTGTAACATTGTTGTTGTTAGTGAAAATGAAACGTAGTAGTGAAGACCTACAGCTTGCAGGTATGCACTTTTTTATGACATTACTTTAGACAATCTGATGCGGTTCTTAGATAAAATCGCATCAGTAAATTATTTACTAATGTGGTTTTTACCTTAAAACTATATTAGTTAATATGATTTACGGATGCGGTTTTAAGGTAAAACTGCATCAGTAAATATTATGGATCTGCTGCAAGACTACCTGATGCGGATCAAAACTGCATCAGTAAATCCGATTTTGACCGCATCAAATGGCCTTTTTTCCACTAGTGTAAGATCATTTGCATAGCATAGGCCCAGTAGATCCAACGCAAATCATAAATCATGATAGGGCGTAGGATTTACGTCAGGTGGGATAAGTAGATCTGATGCAGATCGCTGGATACAGTGATTTGCATCTCATATCATGTATCTTTAACTGAAGTCCTTAACCATCTGCGTCGCACCTTCCTGCATGTCTAACGCACATTCTCGGATCCAAAAACCTTGGGCTTTAATCATCTACTTCGAACATTGGTGAACGTCCTATCGACGCACATCCTATCTGCGTCGCATACTAGGGACATTTTGACACACATTGTCGGATCCAAAAACCTTGGGATTTAATCATCTATGATGAACACTCGTTAACGTCTGACACAAATGGTATTTGTGTCGCACCCTTGGGCACATCTGACGTTGTAACACCCCTAAAATCCATACACGTCTAAACTACGTTGCATCGACTTTGGGAGTGTTACCACCGCGGTGAAACACAATGCTTATTGAAATTAAAACATTAACTTACTCTTTATTATGAAAAATAAATTGTAGCGGAAATAAAATGTTAACTTAACTACAACTCGAAAAATCACCATTGTCCCCTTTTCATTTGAAACCATTAGCTAAGTAAATCATAAACAAACTCTAGAAGATTCAACCAAAACACTTTAAAAGTTTATAAACCAAAGAGTCTCCCATGTAACCCCGAACTCATGCATCATCATCAGCATACCTAATCTATTCTCCATTGAAATATCAATGGTTTATCACGTACATGTCAACAAGCAAACACAAATAACAAACAATCAGATATGCTGAGTACGTACTTAAACAGTTAAATAATACACTAAGCATGATCAAAATAATAAGAATCATTCCTAGACAAGATACTACGATAGTATTACATTTTATTACTTTTATAATTTGATTGGCAACGGATGGGCACCGTCATCTATCTAGAATAATCATACGGTATACTTAATCTTTAATAGAAAACTTGGTCTATTAGATGGAATATAAATGTGGTTTCGTTCTGCTTCACACCCATCACCTTACCCCCAAGATCGAACGGAACCTTCCGCTTACTTGAGTTATAAAAAGTTATAAGGACTCTATTGTCGTCACAGTAGGCCTATGTAGGAGTGTAGAAAAAGTCTCACACTCCCCCTATTGTTCACTACTTGTAGCCTGTAGGGATTCCAACTACAAGTTTATTGCTAACTATACTTCTTAGTGATACTCATTCATATAACATAAAGCATATGATTATTTTATCTTCCTTCTTAGGTACTTTACTTAAGTCTTTATAGGCAACCTCTTGTAACATCCTTGATACAACATTTAATCATAGGATTCTAATCCAATTCTCATTTCATGCTTGTGATACGATAGAATTACGCATTCCAATAATGATTCATTCCAACTCACAAGGAAATACATACAAATTTCCAATTGATTTCATGTTACCAAACAATCTTATTAATCATAATAGTTCCCTATGATGTTCTAGGTTCTAATGAAAGAATTCATAACTTAAACATGCTACTTTTTTTTTCCTTCTTCCAATTTTCCTACAAATTAAACCAATAGGGTAATGAATAGATGGACTCTAAAAATAAAGTATTTGTATAGTAAACACATTTTTCATATTATAAATATTAAATAAATCAAATTAGCATGTATAAGTAGTACTAGCATCAAGCAAGTAATTTATTGAGCGTATTTTTCATATTTTAAATCAATTTTATTACTTAAGTAATCTAACTCTTAAAACGTTCAGTTTGCGCCTCCGAATTACCTGTGCATACACCACTAACTAACTACACTAACATTATGGAATTGAAGTTTGTTAGAATTAATATCCCACAACATTATAATTAATCAAAATAATATAATCATGTAAATATTCGAATAGATAAACAATTAATTTAAATAACTTAATTTTGATTAAGCTCATAACCAATTCTCCATAAGTCATCAATAAGCTAATTGTTTCAAAATAAAATAAATCTATATTATAATAATACGAAGTCATAAAATTTAACCTAAGAGAAAATAAAACTAACTTAGATAATAATTAACTAGAATAAAAACTACATTATCTGTCATCATTAAAATAGTGAATACAACACCTACAAAACAAACCAATAGGGTAATGAATAGATGGACTCTAAAAATAAAGTATTTGTATAGTAAACACATTTTTCATATTATAAATATTAAATAAATTAAATTGGCATGTATAAGTAATACTAGCATCAAGCAAGTAATTTATTGAGCATACTTTTTCATATTTTAAATCAATTATAGTACTTAAGTAACCTAATTCTTAAAATGTTAAAATATAAGAAGAAATTCTATTATAAGTCTCATAACTTATACAAAAAAGAAAATATAATGGGGTAAAATAATGTATAAATTAGAGTCTTATCAACCATCTAAAAAAAATAAACTTTCGTCGAAATTATAACACGGTTTGAATATTACTAGCCCAATCATCATCATCATTATCAAAACGAAGATATCTCCTAAACGCAGTTTGAGCAAGCATAATTGTCATACAAAGTATTGTAAAGTAACTAAAAGATATCCTAATATAACTCGAACTAGAAAAAGATATTTACTAATCCAAATCCTATTAGGCTATTACTATTCTCTACGTAATCTAATTAAGCAGGGACTCCTTGAGACCTTGATAAATGAATCACCCCTTAGTAGTTAGTAGCAACAAACGCAGTTCAGCTTGATCACCAAAAAGAAAAGAAAAAAAAAAAAGGATCACAAAGAAACAGACGCAGTTCAGCTTCATCCACCAACAATGACAGGAGTTTGGAGTGAGGGTGATGTTGTAGAAGTGTTGGATAACAAAGGTTACTGGAGAGAGTCTATGATTAACGAAGTTATGGAAGATGGTTTTTATTTTGTCTGGGTGTTTGATTCTGCGCGTCACCTTATAGTGGAGAAGACGAGTGTTCGAGCTCGGCAAGAATGGAAAGATAAGGTATTATATCCTGCTCTTTGTATATACATTCGATCAACTGTTTGGTTTTGGTTTCTTGAGAAATCTTGCATATAATAAATAGTATATATGATCTGCTTAATTCATGTGTATTCTGTAATATGATTCTAATTGTTTTAACTCCTTGCTTGTTTTAATTTGGTGCAGAAAGTAGCAGATCAATCTGTTCATGTGCTGTCTAAATCATTGAAGAGGTCATCTCCTGATTATGCGTCAGCTGACAAAGCTTATTCAAAGTCTAAGTGTGTCCAGAAACGAAGATTATTAGTAGATAAGGAGGTGGATCTTGATGTTATTCATGGTGACGCATATTCATTCACTGGAAAGGTAGATAATAATGTGCAAATTACTACTGATAAGAAAACAATCGGTGATAGTAATGGTAAAGGAAAGAGCCGAAAACATGAGCTAAATGATGATTGTAGTAGTACTGCATCATCTGTTGCAAGCTGTAGCATCACCAGTGCGGCGATTCCTGATGATAGCAGGTTGCTCAGCCATTCTTCAGCAGGGTGTAGCCAAGATCAAGATCATAGTGTTTCTCTTTCGAGTGAGGCCGAGTCTTATAGTCTTGATTTGGGAGAGGAGGAGGAAGTATCTAGTGATCATGAGTTGAAGTTACATGGTTATCGTTGTGTTTTGGAATTATTATACAAGTCTGGTCCCTTAAGCTGGCAACAAGAAATTGAATTGACAAAGCTCCGTTTGAAGTTATCAGTTTCAAATGATGAACATCTCGCAGAATTAAGGAGGTTAAAGTCAAGTAGAAATCTAGGTTTGAGTTCAGTTACTAAAACTCATTAGCTAGCTCTCTTTCTATCAGTATTCTGAAAAAGCTCCATTACTACTCTTGTACGAGCAACTTGTAATAATGGCGACATTGTTATAGTGGATTGGTGGTCACAAGAATCACCCGCGGTTTTTTCCCGTTCTTTGGGTTTTCCGCGTCACCATTTGTTTGTGTTCTTAGTTTCTTTATTATTTGCATTTTTATTATTTTTTGCTCCTCCCATAAACTGCAGGTATATTGTTGCTGTTGTTGTTGTTGTTGTTGGCTCCCCATAATCTTTTAGGTAGTGTATTCATCATGTTTGTTTACTAAGGAATTTCATATATTAATGAGTTTTGTATTTTCAAAGTAATGTTTTTTTTTGCTTAAGGGTTGCCATTTTCTTGTAATGCTTGTACATTCTTTAATCTTTTTTAGAAGTTAGTTTTTATAGTACTATACTATACTCTAAGAGATTGAAAATTTAGTAAACGTAACCTTCAAAATGAAAGAAACTTGATACCAACCAACTACTATGAATTTATTGGCTTATCTCCTCTTGCAAATTGACATTGTCTTTTCATTCTACAAACAATAATTGACAAATTGCCCCTAACGATCCTATCACATTATTAATAATTTTTGTGTTCCTATAGGCCCAATTCAATTTGTAGGGCTTAAGTGTTGTAACATAGCATAGCGTGTGGACTGGTCGGTTAAGGGTGGTTCGGTCATGGTTAGTTGACTCTCTATTGGGCCAGGATAGATATGTGACCTTGTTGTGTAAGGAGAAGTATGATCCATAGGTTTTCAATTTGTCAGGCTTAAGTGTTGTAACATAGCATAGCGTGTGGACTGGTCGGTTAAGGGTGGTTCGGTCCAACTTATTGGCCCTGAACTTATTGGACCTTATCTGAACTGAACTTATTGAACCTGAACTGAACTTATTGGAACTTATTAAACCTGATTGGACGGACCTGATTCAACTTATTGGACCTGATTGAACCTGATTGGAACTTATTAACCTTATTGAAATTTATTAGACCTTATTGGCCCTGATTGAAACTTATTAGACCTTATTAGACCTAATTGAAACTTATCAAACCTTATTGGACCTGATTGAAACTTATTTGACCTTATTAGACAAAAAAAATTGACCATTAATAACATAAATATTACCTCTAACGTAAATACTATCTTCTGCTTCTGGAGATGAATCTGATCAGCCTATTTAAGTCCTCAATAGGACTTTCAATGTTCATCCATCTCTTTATAATAGCAAGAACTTGTTTGCTGTAGCAACATTGGAACAGTAAGTGTGCCTGGGTCTCAGAAGCATCTCCATATAATAAGCACAGTGGGGATGCAGTTGGGTCATAAATCACACTTCTCTCTACTGTGTGTAATCTGCCTCTCATAACCAGCCAATTGATGAATTTGTATCTATTGATGCTCATCTGTTCCACACATACAGATCCCAGTGTACATGTGGTTTTTGTTCAGTAATCTTATGAAAAATCATCTTCTTGGAATAATACTGCATACTCTGAAATGCATGCTTGTTGTTGAATACCTGCTTAAGTTGTTCTTTAACTGCACAGAGTTTCCTCCAGTATCAACTCCCCCCTGATGTAGGTCTGTAATCCCACCATTGTTCATCATGAATATATACAACATGAACCCATCTAACCCACACATTATCCTTCTTTTGTGCAATGTCTCACACATGCTTTCCTAGGCTCACCACATTCCATGCTTTCACATCTCTAAACCCTAAACCCCCAGAGGTTTTACTATTACAAAGCTCCTGCCATGCTACATAACCCCCTTTGGCACAGAATTGATTACCAGACCATAAGAATACCCTGCACACCTTTTCAATATCTTTGATGACCCTTTCAGGTAGAATGAAAATCTGAGCCCAATATCCATGGATAGTCATGAGAACAGAGTTAACCAATTAATCTCTACTAGTATAAGAGATGTTCCTTGAAGTCCATATTCTTATCTTGGCAGTCATTTTATCCATAAGGCAATCACATTGAGCAGTAGTGATTCTCCTTACCTGAATAGGCACACCTAAATACCTGAAAGGCATATCTTTCTTTCATGATGCTAGACACATTCTGGATTCTTTATATGAAAACTAGTCTTACATGCACGTAATGCGTGCGAAAGCGTATGTAAAATTAAATAAGTGGTGTAACAGAGCTGTCTTTGCATTTTGTTTCTTCAAAAAATTGTTGTATGCAGTACTTTTTTTTTTTCTCATGTGTTGCCTTATATAATAGAGATTAATTATATATTATTAAAGGAATTAGCGAGTCCTCAATCATTTATTATGAGGTTGGGTTGGGTTCGAAATTTCGACCCATTACCTGAAGACATTGGGATAGGGTTGAGGATTTCAACCAATTTAGGTTAATGGGTCAAAATGAACACAACCCAAGTCGACCCATTACCAGCTATAAGTCAAACACCAAAAGTTACTTCAATCACTAGTTCATCTATTCATCAAACATTATTTTTCACTATTGTTGGAGTTTTGACTTAGTCCAAATACTAAAACATATCAACTTCAAAAACTCCGTTTGAAGTTATCAGTTTCAAATGATGAACATCTCGCAGAATTAAGGAGGTTAAAGTCAAGTAGAAATCTAGGTTTGAGTTCAGTTACTAAAACTCATTAGCTAGCTCTCTTTCTATCAGTATTCTGAAAAAGCTCCATTACTACTCTTGTACGAGCAACTTGTATTAACGGCGACATTGTTATAGTGGATTGGTGGTCACAAGAATCACCCGCGGTTTTTTCCCGTTTTTTGGGTTTTCCGCGTCACCATTTGTTTGTGTTCTTAGTTTCTTTATTATTTGCATTTTTATTATTTTTTGCTCCTCCCATAAACTGCAGGTATATTGGTATATTGTTGTTGTTGTTGTTGTTGGCTCCCCATAATCTTTTAAGTAGTGTATTCATCATGTTTGTTTACTTAGGAATTTCATATATCAATGAGTTTTGTATTTTCAAAGTAATGTTTTTTTTTCCTTTAGGGTTGCCATTTTCTTGTAATGCTTGTACATTCTTTAATCTTTTTTAGAAGTTAATTTTTATAGTACTATACTATACTCTAAGAGATTGTAAATTTAGTAAACGTAACCTTCAAAATGAAAGAAACTTGATACCAACCAACTACTATGAATTTATTGGCTTATCTCCTCTTGCAAATTGACATTGTCTTTTCATTCTACAAACAATTGCCAAATTGGGCCTAACGATCCTATCACATTATTAATAATTTTTGTGTTCCTATAGGCCCAATTCGATTTGTAAGGCTTAAGTGTTGTAACATAGCATAGCGTGTGGACTGGTCGGTTAAGGGTGGTTCGGTCATGGTTAGTTGACTCTCTATTGGGCCAGGATGGATATGTGACCTTGTTGTGTAAGGAGAAGTATGGTATCCATAGGTTTTCAATTTGTCAGGCTTAAGTGTTGTAACATAGCATAGCGTGTGGACTGGTCGGTTAAGGGTGGTTCGGTCCAACTTATTGGCCCTGAACTTATTGCACCTTATCTGAACTGAACTTATTGGAACTTATTAAACCTGATTGGACCTGATTCAACTTATTGGACCTGATTGAACCTGATTGGAACTTATTGGAACTTATTAACCTTATTGAAATTTATTAGACCTTATTGGCCCTGATTGAAACTTATTAGACCTTATTGGACCTAATTGAAACTTATCAGACCTTATTGGACCTGATTGAAACTTATTTGACCTTATTAGACAAAAAAAATTGACCATTAATAACATAAATATTACCTCTAACGTAAATACTATCCCTCAAAATTTATTATGAAGTAATAATTATTAAAATTCGTCCTTTAAAAAAAAATTATTAATTATCTCTTATGATGATTAATTTAACAAAAAAATTACTATTTTATATTTGCCTATACATACCTTTGACCACTAATAAATCTAATACTCTTGTTTTGATTTTATAAAGCACTAGTGGAAAATCAAAAGTTGATTAACATTTACTGCTAACAAGTTAAAATTGGCACATATGAAAAATTCTCACCCCACTTTCATTTATGTGAAGGTAATACGACAGAGTGGAATGGGGTTTAAGAAAGTTGCTTCTCACTATGGGCTTTGATGGGCGATGGGTGAATTTGATAATGTCATGTGTTTCTTCTGTTACTTACTCTTTTATCATCAACGGTGGTGTCTGTGGTTCCGTCACTCCTGCCCGTGGGCTCCGACAAGGTGATCCTCTCTCTCCGTATCTATTTATTTTGATTGCTGATGTGTTCTCTAAAATGATACAGAACAAGGTTCAGGAGAAACAGTTACATGGTGCAAAAGCCAGTCGCAATGGTCCAGTGATTTCACATCTTTTCTTTGCTGATGATAGTCTACTCTTTACCAGAGCCTCCCGTCAGGAATGTGCTATTATAGTTGATATTCTCAACCAATATGAATTAGCATCAGGGCAGAAAATTAATTATGAAAAATCGGAGGTGTCTTTCAGTAGAGGTGTTAGTACTATGCAGAGAGAAGACTTGACAAACATTTTACATATGCGGCAGGTTGACAGACATGAGAAATATCTTGGTATCCCCTCTATCTCTGGCAGATCAAAGAAAGTCATTTTTGACTCCCTTATGGATAGAATTTGGAAGAAACTCCAAGGTTGGAAGGAGAAGCTCTTATCTAGAGCTGGTAAAGAAATCTTGCTCAAGTCAGTTATCCAAGCAATCCCAACCTATCTTATGGGGGTGTATAAACTCCCTTGTGCTATCATCAACAAAATTCACTCTGTTATGGCAAAGTTTTGGTGGGGCAGTTCTGATGCTACTCGCAAGATTCATTGGAGGAATTGGGATGCAATGTGCACTCTGAAATGCTTTGGGGGTATGGGGTTCAAAGACCTCAGAGTTTTTAATGATGCTATGTTGGGGAGGCAAGCCTGGCGTGTTATTCGTGAGCCAAGGTCCCTACTTGCTAGAGTGATGAAGGCGAAATATTATTCCAAGTGTGAATTCCTTGACTCCCCGCTTGGAGTGTCAAACAGCTATTCATAGAGTAGTATATGGAGCTCGAAGGCATTAGTTAAAGAAGGGTTGGTGTGGCGCGTGGGTAATGGTACTCAAATCAATATATGGGAGGCGCCTTGGGTTCTTGATGAATTTGGTCGTTTTATCACTAGTGAAAGACATGGTGACCTCACTATGGTAAGTGAACTTATTGACTTTGCGAAGATGGAGCGGAAAATCCCCCTTATTGAGGCCTATTTTAGTGAGCGAGATGTTCGTTGCATTCTAAGTACTCCCCTTAGCTCCCTCCCTTTAAAAGATGAATGGACTTGGGCATTCACAAAGGATGCATCTTACTCGGTGAAAACGACTTACATGCTTGGGAAAGGTGGCAATCTTGACAACTTCCACCAAGCTTGGGTTGATATTTGGAGCATGGAGGTAAGTCCAAAAGTTAGACACTTTCTTTGGCGTTTATGTACTAACACCCTCCCGGTTCGCGAATTACTCAAATATCGTCACTTAAGTGATGATGATCTGTGTCCACGTGGCTGTGGTGAGATTGAGTCACAATCGCACGCTATTTTTGGCTGCCCTCTCTTACGTGATTTTTGGTGTGAAAGTGGCTGTGAAAGCTTTCGAAGTTTAGCTGTGGCTGGTCCAATGAGTGAGGCCCTCGTGAATATGCATGAACTGGATATGGGAGTTCGAATTAAGGGGGCATTTCTTTCTTGGGTGCTGTGGAGTGACCGGAACCTTCTTGTTTTCCAAAACAAAGTCACTCCCCCAGTAATCCTCCTTGAGCGTGTGAACCGGCTAGTGGAAGAAAATGGTGCTTACACTAAAAAGATTTACCCTCTTTGGGCCCCTCTCGCTAATGCTAGCCCACGTATATGGTTAGCTCCTCCACCTGGGATCATAAAGCTTAACGTGGATGCTTCTCTAATAGTTGAAGGATGGGTTGGTTTGAGTGCTGTTGCGCGTGACTCGGGCGGGAGTGTACTCTTTTCAGCTATTCGCAGAGTGCGCTCTTATTGGTCAGCGGAAATTGCAGAAGCAAAGGCCATTGAGATGGCTATTCGATTGGGGAAACGTTATGCTCTGCAGGCGGTTATTGTGGAATCCGATTGTCAAGTGGTTATAAATCGCCTCTCCAAAAATGCTATCTATCTTGCTGATCTGGATATTATCCTTTATAACATTCTTTCTTCTTGTGTTTGTTTTACTTCCATTATATGGTCTCATGTAAAACGTGATGGGAATGCTGTTGCCCACCATTTAGCTAAGCTAACTCCTTTTGGTGTTGAACAAATTTGGGAGAACCACTATCCCCCGGAAGTGGCTCCTTATATTTTGATGGACAATTTGTCCTTGGATTAATGTTAGCTAGCTTTCCTCTCAAAAAAAAAAAAAAATGTGAAGGTAATAGAATGCATTAACTTCTTATCTCTCACTCTACATTTATATCTTTCATTGTTATTAGTAACAAAAATATGTCATCTCTAGTTATTTAAAGACAAATTGCAAAATATTGTAATTATATATAATGATTATTATTGTTAATCTTAATTTTTTGACCATGATTATAATATTATTTAATAATAATATAATCACCTAATAGTAATATGAATAATCAAATAATAGACAATAATACAAGTATAATACTATACATTGTGGTACTTTAATAAAAAATTCTAATATATGAATAATAAAATAATAGATAATAATACAAATATTTAATAAAATAATAGACACTAATATAAGTATAATACTATATAATCATTATGGTACTTTAATTAAAATTCTAATAATAACATAATGGATAATAATACAAATGTTTATTGAACATTGACTATTTGGACCTTATTAGACCTTATTGGAACTTATTGGACCTTATTAGACCTGATTGTAACTTATTGCACCTGATTGAAACTTATTGCACCTGATTGGAACTTATTGGACCTTAACAGACCTGATTGGAACTTATTGCCCTTATTGGACCTTATTGCAACTTATCTGAACTTATTGGACCTGAAACTTAATTTTTTAAGTTGAGGAGAACACACCCTAATCCCAGTCCTAGCCCATCTCCACCCTCACAAAGCCAACCTCGTCTGGGGATTGGTTCGCTTGCCAGTTTGGTGGCCCAAGGATGGAATTTGCGTCCGCCTGGCCCAGATGAAGTTGGGCCAAGCAATTGGATGGACCGCTACTTGAAAATGGACCAGCATGGAATGGACATGGGTAAAAATATTGTGGCTGAAGCTAAAAATGCATCATAATTCTCCAAACTCTCCTAGGGATCTTGGAATTTCATCCGATATAATCACTAACAGATTTCGTATCTCACCCCCTCTATTTGCAGATGTTTTCAACCCTTTCTTGCAGGAACAACCAGGTATTGAAGTTCGAGGAAGTTGGTGATACTCGGGGATTATCTGAACCTCAGAGCCGCCAAATTGTTTTGGGTCTGCCATGTACCACACCTATGTTCAGTGGTAAGTGACGCAAGGATGGATTACTTGAACGAAGCAGTTCTGTCGATAGTATTTTCATGTTTGTAGGTCAAAACACGCAAGTTCGCAGGAGAAAATGGAAAAAAGGTATGAAGAATGGGATGCAAAAGGTGGGTTTAACATTAGAGTGTCTCCTTCTAATAATGATTTTCAAGCAAAGGTAATTTCGGACGTGTCTATGGCTCGTGATTTGGGTGTTGAAGCAACTTTTATAAATGGGCAAACCAAAAAAAAAAAACGCCTTGCTACAATTTCTCCTTAGGATCCTAAAGGTGACTGGAATAAAAAACAAAGTAAACCTTCGAGCCCTATTTCATATGATGCAGTTATGGCAGATACACCAGAAACTAATGAGCTGGAAATTCATCGTCAAATGAACGAGTATTCTGAAGAGGCAGCTGGTACAAGGGATGTGGTTGACCTTTCTCAACCACCACCACATCAATGAGTATCCTATCATGGAATTGTCGGGGGCTAAATCGTAGTCATAGTCTGACAATTCCTTACATGTTTTGGTTGTTATCTCAGTTTAAGCCATCGTTTATTTGGTTTTTTGCAAGAAACCAAAGCTAGTGTCAATGATGTACATAGGTTGCTATGTTCTACCAATCCCACTTGTTTTTATGGTGTTGATATGAGTGAAACACAGGGGGGGCTTAGTTTTGTTTTGTTGGGGGCCCAATGTGGTAGATTTAGTTGTTCGAGTAACTTTATTTTTGTTTAGTAAGATAACTGTAATAATTGGTACAGTCTGGTACTGCCTTTTCCTGTATGGTGCTCCTCAACTTAGTAATCGTTTGGCATTATGGCACATTCTTCATCACCTTCTCAGTCATTATGATAAATACTTGATTATCGGAGATATTAATCGATTGGATCAATATTTAGACAAAATCGGGGGCAATGCCTTTATTCGTGGATGGGAAGATATAATCACATGGAAGGTAACTCTGAATTTGCAAGATATTCCTTTTTCAGGACCTCGTATTACGTGGACAAATAATCGGGAGGAGGAGGATCAAATCAAGGAACGGCTAAATCGTGGTTATGCATCTATGGAATGGATAAATGAATTCCCACATGCTCACATCAGAAATCTTCCAATCCTTCACTCCGATCATGACCCAATTTTGTTACAAATAACGAATCACGAGCTTTCGCTTCGACACCCATATCAGGTAGAAAATTTGAGTTTTTATTACAATGAAGTCCGGTTAATGGTTCAAGCAACATGGAGTATATAGATAGTTGGTTCTCATGCCATTAGTGGAAAAAAACGGAAGGGCTGCGGTTAAAACAGCCTTAAGGGCTGCGTTTTTGGCCAGCAGCCCTTCACTAAAAGGGAAGGGCAGCATTTTTTAACCACAACCCTTCACAATGAAGGGCTGCGGTTGAGGCCCAAAAACGCAACCCTTCCAATAGCCCTTCCATATTGGAAGGGCTGCGGTTTTGTGCCTAAAACGCAGCCCTTCTTTGTACAAAGGGCTGCGATTTTGGTACAAAATCGCAGCCCTTTCGACCCATAAAAAATATAAAAAAATGTTTTCCTTAATATTAAACAAAGCATGAGCAATCTTTCAGTATCTTCTGTATTTATGACGTCAAATTCAATTGTTATTCTCGGATAGCAAGCACATACTACTAGTAAAATCACTCATGAAATATATCAAGAAATTTACAAGAACAGTCGAAATTTATAGATCTTAAAATGAAAAAAAAGTAATGAAATGAAAAATGACAAAAAAAAAAACGAAAATGAAAAAATGAACCAAAATGAAAAAAAAGGAACCGAAATGAAAAAAAAGGAACCAAAATGAAAATTAAACAACTCAAACTCAAACTCAAACCTAGATCTGAAAAAAAAAACTCAAAAATTACAATCTACTTCGTGAGAGGTAAGCTGTCATTGAAGGCAAATCAGCTTACGATTCTTCAATTCGCCCAATCAGCTATGGTGGTGCAACCATCACCGTCATATTTGATGTCTGGCAAATCAGGAATAATCTTAACCTTCAAAATTCGGTCGGAGAAATTACTGTCATTGAAGGCGAATCCAAAGTCGGATTCAGAGCTTGAAGGTCGAAGATCATCGTTACTAGTTGAAGCCGAATTAATCGGAATTTTGGACTTGCTTAACTCCATATTTGACTGTTTCATCTAAGTCTGAGATGAAATTGACGCAAACCCGAACCCCCAAATTATGCTTTCATTTTCGAGTTCACATCGGAATACTACATACAAGTTAAAGGAGAGTACTCTGAAAATAAGCAACCGAATGAAACCAGAGATTCGCCAGCATTTGTACCAGAGATTCGCCGGAAAAGGAGAGTGAAAGCTCGGGATTCGATGGTGAGACTTTCGTGAAGGTTACAGACTTATTTTGTGGTTAGTATGATGACAAGGGAAAGTGAGAGAGAAGGGATGAGGGTGAAGAGGCGTGCGTGAGAGAGAAGGGAGAAGGGTGAGAGAGCTAATAACACACCCTAAAGCCCTTGTAATTAAAGTCATTTTAAAAAAAAAGCCCATAAAGGGTTGCGTTTTTTTAAAAAACGCAGCCCTTTACTATTTAAAGGGCTGCGTTTTTAAAAACCCACAACCCTTTATTACTTAAAGGGCTGCGTTTTTAAAAAACCACAGCCCTTTATTACTTAAAGGGCTGCGGTTTTCGGCTAACCGCAACCCTTTATTACTTATAGGGCTGCGGATTTTGGGCTAACCGTAGCCCTTCACTATTAAGGACTGCAATTTTAGAAAAACGCAGCCCTTGCACCTTAGCCCTTTCGTTTTCATCATGACTAATCTTCATCATCATTTCGACAAGTCTGGGGAAAAAAAGGTTAAACAAAACACCAAAAAAACGATATTCATAAGGTAAATTTAAACGAAAAACTCAACCATAATTTCCCAAATTTAAACAAATAAATCAGAAATTCAACCAAATAAAATCAGAAATTCAACCATAAAACTCAAGCTACTTAAACTCATGTAAAATTTCAGAAAGCCAACCAAAATCTAGAAATATACAGAATAGTGAATGAACAAAATAAGCCTCGCTAAAAATTCAAGCCCAAATTTAACTCTTAATTCCAAAAACTCCTCAGATTTCGAACCCTAGATACCAAGAATCTCTAAATTTCGAACCCCAAAATCCAAAAAATCCCCATATTATGAAGCCCAAAAAAAAATTAAAAATTAAATTATCTTGATGGCAGTCATTGCTTTAAGTGAACCACAAAAACCCCGAAATTAAGAGGGCAAAATTGAATGAAAATTGATAGAAAAACCAGATTTGGAAACAACATTCATAAAACCAGAAACAACTCAAAATCTCAGAAAAATCAAAAGATGAAAACCGAAAAACCAAAGATAAAAAACCCGAAATTGCGAAATTAAAAAATTGAATAACCAAATCGAAAATAAAAACACACAAAATCAAAATCTCATAAAACCGAAAACTCAAAAAAATAAAGAAAAATCGAAAAACAAAAAAATTAAAAAATCTTAGGGAATTCAGATCTAGGAAAAACCGAAAAACCAAGAACAAGAAAACGCAAAACAAATTAAAAAAAAAAATCGAGAAAAGAAACTCCATAATCAACAATCAAAACAAAAAAAAATAAATTTATTAGTTAAATCTGAGTAGAAAAACCTGATTTCATGAGATCTGAAAGAAAGAGAGAGCACCGTGGGTGAGGTAGTAGAGAGAGAAACGTGAGATGAGGCAGTAGAGAGAGACGAGAGAGAAACGTCAGATGAGAGTGGGCCAGTGGGGAAGAGAGAGAGGCGTAGAAAGAGTGAGGAAGAGAGAGAGGCGTGGGTTGGGGTTAATGGTTTGGTCGATGGGAGGTACTAAAATGCTTATTTATACCTCTTATTTACCGTCCGTCCTTTGGACGGTATTTTAACTAGATGCGGACGGTAAATTGCAATATTTTAATTTTAAAAAATCGGCTAAAATTTCCCTTTTTTAGCATCTGTCAAATGGACGTTAATTTACTTAACGGATGCTAATTAGCGTTAGTTTAAAAGAACAGACGCTGAATCTCAGAAAGCGGACGCTAATTTGCGTCTGTCATATATCAGACACTAATTTTGAATTTACCGTCCGTTTATACTGTCGGACGCTAAATTCAGTCGCTAAATTCAGTCGCTAAAAAGGCGGATTCTTGTTGTGGACCCATTGTCATTAATAAAATTAAATTGAGTCTGCAACTGGACCAAGATAACGGGGAACTTAGCGATGAACTCCTCTTTTCTAGGCTCTGAACGTTGCGCTGATTTAATTATTATTTTTTTCGAAAATTTTTAAAATTTTTTTTTAATTTGTGAGGTCACGTGACCCCACGTGACCCATACTAGCTCCGCCATTGCGCTTAACAGTGAATTAACTAAGGAAATGAGCTCTATAAAAGAAAGATGCATCTTGTTGGAATGAGTAGCCTGCTAAATCCCTTTAAAGAAATAATAAGGGGTATTTACAATTGTTTTCCTGGTCTCTATATCCTCTCTGGTCTCTGCGTTCTTCCTCTATTGTTCTCCTCTCGCACTCTGTTGTCTCGTGCCCTCTGTTATTCTCGTGTGAATGTACTGTTGTGGTTTTGTTGTGCGTCTCTACTTTTCTAGGTTGTTGTTTTTTTCTCTTTTTATTTTCTTTCCTCCCTTCTTTGATGCCTCCTAGGCTAAGGGCATGTTCTTTTCGGCATAAAACAGCCGAACTGAACTGAATTGAACTGATTGGAGTTGAACTGAACTGAACTGATCGATTGGAACTTAACTGAACTAAACTGAACTGAATTGAATTAAATTGAATTGATTTGAATTGAATTAAATTGAATTGAATTAAATGGAATGTAATAAATATATAAATAATATTTAAACTATAATAATATGAATATTAAATAATAATTATAATGATAAGTAATAATAATGAATAATAATAATAGTATTTTGGATATTTTTAAATGATAGTTATAAATAAATAATATTAATAATCATAAATTAATAATAATAATAATTAATGATAATAATGATAATAATGATAATTAATAATAATTATTTTATATTATTTGTATTAATATATTAATACTTGATGACGATTACATTATAACAATAATATCTAAGAAGTAAATTAATATTACTATTTTAATAATTATACTTAATAATATAATAATATTTAGTAATAAAAATAATGATTGGGCCGGACCGCGAATTGCATCATAAACTGTTTTAACGAGATTTGATTGGTTTATGGGCTAATAAACGTGGGTTGATTTATGCTTTGACCTAAACCATGTTCCTCCTAATTATAATAGTAATAATAATGAGTAAAGCTATAATAAACAAAATAATATATAGAAACAATAATAATAATACTTAATAGTAATGATATAACAATAAATAATAATAATAATAATAAGAGTAATTAGTAATAAATTATACCAACATAATAATACTATTTAACAAAATGGTTATAAAAGAATGGAGCTGAGCTGAACTGAACTGAACTGAGTTGAACTGATTGGAGCTGAATTGAACTGAAAATAAGCTGGGGCCCTAAATATATTGTTGTTTCTCATTTGGGCCAGGTAAAAGGTTCCCCTTTTTTTCTTTAGTGGGTTCAATTTGATGACTCCTTTTATTTTACTTTCTTACTTTTTTTCCTTCTTCCAATTTTCCTATAAAACAAACCAATAGGATAATGAATATATGGACTCTAAAAATAAAGTATTTGTATAGTAAACACATTTTTTATATTATAAATATTAAATATATTAAATTGGCATGTATAAGTAGTACTAGCATCAAGCAAGTAATTTATTGAGCGTATTTTTCATATTTTAGATCAATTTTATTACTTAAGTAACCTAACTCTTAAAATGTTAAAATATAAGAAGAAATTCTATTATAAATCTCATAACTTATACAAAAAAAGAAATATAATGGACTAAAATCATGTATAAATTAGAGCTTTATTATCAACCATCTAAAAAAAAAAAACTTTCATCGAAATTCTAACACACTTTGAATATTGCTAGCCGAGTTTGTCTTATAAGAGATCGCCTATTTTTAAATTAAAATTAGGCAATGGTAAGCCCAATATTAAAAAAGAGAATTAGCCCAATAGTGACTAGGTTAATTTCTTTTGTTGACTAGTTTAATCTATTTAGTAACTACGTCTACTTTTATATTAAAAATTAGACCGTCTCTTTTAATAATTTTTGTACAAAGTATTGTAAAGTAACTAAAAGATATCCTAATATAACTCGAACTAGAAAAAGATATTTACTAATCCAAATCCTATTAGGCTATTACTATTCCTACGTAATCTAATTAAGCAGGGACTCCTTGAGACCTTGATAAATGAATCACCCCTTAGTAGTTAGTAGCAACAAACGCAGTTCAGCTTGATCACCAAAAAGAAAAGAAAAAAAAAAAAGGATCACAAAGAAACAGACGCAGTTCAGCTTCATCCACCAACAATGACAGGAGTTTGGAGTGAGGGTGATGTTGTAGAAGTGTTGGATAACAAAGGTTACTGGAGAGAGTCTATGATTAACGAAGTTATGGAAGATGGTTTTTATTTTGTCTGGGTGTTTATTCTGCGCGTCACCTTATAGTGGAGAAGACGAGTGTTCGAGCTCGGCAAGAATGGAAAGATAAGGTATTATATCCTGCTCTTTGTATATCATTCGATCAACTGTTTGGTTTTGGTTTCTTGAGAAATCTTGCATATAATAAATAGTATATATGATCTGCTTAATTCATGTGTATTCTGTAATATGATTCTAATTGTTTTAACTCCTTGCTTGTTTTAATTTGGTGCAGAAAGTAGCAGATCAATCTGTTCATGTGCTGTCTAAATCATTGAAGAGGTCATCTCCTGATTATGCGTCAGCTGACAAAGCTTATTCAAAGTCTAAGTGTGTCCAGAAACGAAGATTATTAGTAGATAAGGAGGTGGATCTTGATGTTATTCATGGTGACGCATATTCATTCACTGGAAAGGTAGATAATAATGTGCAAATTACTACTGATAAGAAAACAATCGGTGATAGTAATGGTAAAGGAAAGAGCCGAAAACATGAGCTAAATGATGATTGTAGTAGTACTGCATCATCTGTTGCAAGCTGTAGCACATCACCAGTGCGGCGATTCCTGATGATAGCAGGTTGCTCAGCCATTCTTCAGCAGGGTGTAGCCAAGATCAACAGTGTTTCTCTTTCGAGTGAGGCCGAGTCTTATAGTCTTGATTTGGGAGAGGAGGAGGAAGTATCTAGTGATCATGAGTTGAAGTTACATGGTTATGTTGTGTTTTGGAATTATTATACAAGTCTGGTCCCTTAAGCTGGCAACAAGAAATTGAATTGACAAAGCTCCGTTTGAAGTTATCAGTTTCAAATGATGAACATCTCGCAGAATTAAGGAGGTTAAAGTCAAGTAGAAATCTAGGTTTGAGTTCAGTTACTAAAACTCATTAGCTAGCTCTCTTTCTATCAGTATTCTGAAAAAGCTCCATTACTACTCTTGTACGAGCAACTTGTAATAATGGCGACATTGTTATAGTGGATTGGTGGTCACAAGAATCACCCGCGGTTTTTTCCCGTTCTTTGGGTTTTCCGCGTCACCATTTGTTTGTGTTCTTAGTTTCTTTATTATTTGCATTTTTATTATTTTTTGCTCCTCCCATAAATTGCAGATATATTGTTGTTGTTGTTGTTGGCTCCCCAAAATCTTTTAAGTAGCGTATTCATCATGTTTCTTTACTTACAAATTTCATACATCAATTAGTTTTGTATTTTAAAAGTAATGTTTTTTGCCTTAGGGTTGCCATTTTCTTATAGTGCTTTCACATTCTTTAATCTTTTTTTAAAAGTTAATTTTTATAGTAATATACTATACTCTAAGAGATTTAAATTTAGTAAACATAACCTTCAAAATGAAAGAAACTTGATACCAACCAGGTACTATGAATTTATTGGTTATCTCCTCTTGCAAATTGATATTGTCTTTTCATTCTACAAACAATTGATTCACAAACCTGAATTTAGAAAAGATATTATGCAAATTCGATTTTGGCAACAAAAAAACGGATTGAATATTCAATCTGAATATATAGATAGAAATTTTGGATATTCGTTTATGGATATAGATAGAAATTTTGGATACAAATTGACATTGTCTTACAATTTTGGTTCAAAAAAAAGTCCTATTACATTAGCTTTAATTGTTTCTCAAATTTCTACTATCAAACACACTTAAATAAAATTCCAAAAAATTATGACCATCAAACATCACATATTCACATCATCCAAATAAATAAAAAATCAAGTGTCAAAAC